>NC_141147.1:139312202-139643452 GCF_053477565.2 Lygodium microphyllum
ATATATGGCGAATATTATGCTGGCACAAAGGGAGAATAGATGAGAGAAAAGAAAGATGTAGAGAGAGAGAGAGAGGTAGAGAAATTAGCAACACACTAAGGACTTGAAGATGGGCCAGTCCCCGCCCTTGTGGAGTTATATTATTGACAAGGAGCAAGCTCCTCCATTTCACATAAGCCAGTTCTTACTTGTAGGTCTTGGAAACAAGATCACGGTTCCTTGTGCGGTATACAACCGGCACAACTTGGAAGTTGGCACCTTTTCATCCTTCTTGAGTCTCCTTCTCTCCTACACAATATGCGTAGGGCTCTCCTCTTGGTGCTTGATTTCAGCAGAGCTTCCACAGCACTTGCACCTTCTCTTCTCCTCTTGGAACTTGATTTCAGCAGAGCTTCCACAGCACTTGCACCTTCTCTTCTCCTCTTGGAACTTGATTTCAGCAGAGCTTCCACAGCACTTGCACCTTCTCTTCTCCTCTTGGAACTTGATTTCAGGTAGAGGTTCCACAACACTTGATTTCAATAGAGCTTCCACATCACTTGCACCTTCTCTTCTCCTCTTGGATGCATGCAACATGATGCTTCCTTTACCTCTCCCACACCCAAGGAGAACCTCCTCTTTTATAGGCTTTCAAGAGCTTCTCTTTTTGGAGAGAGACTTGAGTTGATCTTCATGCAATATGTGGTTATTCTAGGACCTACTATGGAGCACTGATTTCAAGATATCTCTCAGTGTCTTGTTCAGATGAAAAAACGCCCAACATGAAAGTTGGAGATCTCATTGTTTCTGATAACCCAAGTGGCCCATTTTTAGAGATACTCTTTCTATCATGAGATATTTTAAAAATAGATTCACCATGTCTTTTTTTAAAAAGAACAGCTTCTCAAACTGTACTCTTAACTTGTGGTCCATGCAACCACCTTAAGGAGAAAGGGCTATGCCCACATGAATGAAATAGACTTTTTATCACTATCTGTCATGGCTGTAAGTGTTGGTAATGGAGTTAAGTGATTAGGTCACTTGGCTAAAAGCTAAATTGGGCATATTAATGTAATATGACAAACATTTAGCAAGTTTTTAAACGTAAAGAATCTTATTGCCCATGCAGCACAACCTCAAGTGTAGATTCAGGGTAATGAACTTAGGTATCCACGAATGTTTGCTTGGAATGGATTGGCTAATACCCAATGATGCCCACATTCACTGTGGAAAGGGCCAAGTTTCCTTTCGAAATTTTGAAGGGGAGTTAGTTACAACTCAAGGAGAGGCTTGTATTCCAAAAATTCAACTAGCCAAAGTATCTCGAATAATAAAAGGAGTCAGAAAGGGGCTACTTGTCTATTTTATTAAGCTAAATAAGCTAGATCAGAATCAGGAATATAGGGAAGAACCTTCATGGTTAAGGGAATACGTAGACGTATTTCTTAAAGAGTTGACCGAACTTCCTCCTCAAAGAAAAGTCGATCACGTAATCAAGCTAGCATTAGGAGCTACACCAATTGCAAAGAGACCATATAGGATGTCCATCCCGAAAGCGATTTTGCTGAAGGAGCAACTCAAGCAACTATTAGACCAAGGCTACATCCGTCCTAGCAGTTCACCATGGGGAGCTCCAGTGCTGTTCCAGAAGAAGAAGGATGGAATGCTTCGACTATGCATTGACTACCGAGGGTTGAATCAATCAACCATTAAGAACAAATACCCCATCCCAAGAATAGATGAACTTCTTGACTTTCTTCAAGGTGCGAAGATCTTCTCTAAGATTGATCTCAGTTCTGGATATTATCAGATAAGGATAAAGGAAGAAGATATCCCAAAGACGGCATTCAGCACAAGATATGGACACTTTGAATTCCCGGTCATGTCATTTGGCCTGAGAAATGCTCCTGCTACCTTCAACAAGCTAATGCAGGATATCTTTAGGCCCTATCTTGATGACTTCATACTCATCTTCTTTGACGATACCCTAGTCTACTCCAAACAGGAAGAAGATCATGAACCCCAGCTTTGCATTTTTCTTGAAACAATGAGGACACACAAGCTTTATGCCAAGAAGAAGAAGTGTGCATTTTTCAAGTGACAGATTGAATATCTGGGATTCATTGTATCAGTGGAAGGAATTTCAGTAGATCCGGCCAAGGTCAGAGACGTTTTGGAATGGCCAACACCAACTTCTGTCAAAGAAATACGCAGTTTTCTTGGATTGATTGGATGGTACAGGGTCTTTATAAAAAACTATGCTTTGATTGTAGCACCTCTGAGACGGATCTATTGAAGAAGTAAGCATCAATTGTATGGTCACCTGCTGAACATTCCAGCTTTGATAAACTAAAGCAAAGCTTGGTATCAACACCTATCCTAAAACTTCCAAATCTTAGTAAGGAGTTTGAAGTGATAACTCATGCTAGCACACTTGCCCTAGGATGTGTGCTTATGCAAGAAGGTCTTCCCGTAGTATACTCTTCAAGGAAACTGAAGAGCCATGAAAGGAACTATGCTACCCAAGATTTGGAACTGTTGACTGTCATCCATGCTCTCAAGATTTGGAGACACTACTTGTTGGGTAACAAATTTACCTTAGTGACGGATCATAAAAGTCTTAAATGGATTTTTACCCAGAATGAGCTCAATATGAGGCAACGCCGATGGATTGAAGTGCTGGAGGAATATGACTTTGAAATCAAATACCAGCCCCTAGAAAGGAGAATGTAGTTGCCGATGCACTCAGTTGCAAGGCCTTTTTGAATTCTCTGATTTTGCAAGATCCATCAATGGCCAGATCTCTAGCCACAAAGGTATCCATGACAAACAACCCAATTCTTGAGCTAGCTAGAGATGAGGCATGTCATGATCCAACTTACCAGAAATTGCTAAGGGAGGTCCCCATCAAGGATCAAGACCCAAAGCTACAAACAAAGTATCAAGAATTCTCTATCAATAGTGGGCTTGTCTACTATAGGACAAGATTATGTATACCGGCAAGCCAATCACTCAAGCAGAAGATACTTTGGGAAGCCCATGACTCCCCTTTCTCAGGACATCCTGGCTATGCCAAGACCCTTAATGCCGTCAGGAAGAGCTATTATTGGGAGAGGCTCAAAGGTGATGTTCTCAAATATGTGATTGAATGTTTGTCTTGTCAACGTATTAAGGCAGAACATGTCAAATTGCTAGGAAAATTGCAAGCGCTTGACATTCTCCAAATGAAATGGGAATTCATTAGTATGAACTTTGTCATTGGCATGCCCCAAGTTCAAGGAGGATACAACTCCATTATGGTTGTGGTGGATATGCTCACCAAGGTCGCACATCTTATTCATGTTAAGACAAACTATAAAGCCTCAGACATCGCAAGGTTATTCATCAAGGAGATATTCAAACTGCATGGGTTACCTAGAAGAATCATTAATGATTGTGACTCTCTCTTCACATCACACTTTTGGAAGGCTGTCTTCGAGGCCATTGGGGCTCAACTCTGTTTTAGTATACCTTACAATCCCTAAACCGATGGTCAAACGGAACGAGTCAACCAAGTCATTGAAGATATGCTAAGGGCACACTACTGCCGTGAGCCCAAAAAGTGGATTCAATACTTGGCACTAGTTGAGTTTGCCTACAATGCTTCCTACCAACAAAGCATTCAGATGACCCTTTTTCAAGCATTGTATGGGCACGATTTTCGTAGTCCTTTAAGCTTCTCGGATCCAACCTTGAGGGTTGAAACCTCAAAGCAGATGCTGGAAAACATGGATGACCAAATCAAGTCAATAAGATAGGGCATCCAAGCCGCCAAGGACAGACAGAAGGCCTACGCAGACTTGAAACGTCAAGACAGATCCTTCGTTGAAGGTGATATGGCCTTCATTCGCGTACGTCCAAAGAAGAGTTCCCTATCCTTGGGTGAATGCAAAAAGCTAAGTCCAAGGTATTATGGACCCTACAAGATTCTCAAGTGCCTAGGGCCTAATGCTTATAGACTTCAACTCCCTGAGAATCTAAAAGTCCATAATGTATTCCATATCAATCTATTGAAGAAGTATGTGCTTAACCATAGTCATGTGCTTGATGATCAACAAGTTCTAATGCCTAGCCAAGGAGTCCTTGAGCTACGGCCTGACAGGATCTTAGATGTTAGGGAGAGGCATTTGAGATCCAGGACCTTGAGAGAATACCTTATCCAATGGAAAGATTATCCCGAAGAGGATGCCACTTGGATGTATGAAAGTACTCTCAACCAACAATACCCCAAGTTCTTCTCGAGATGAGGACATCTTGATTCCTCTAAGGGGGAGAGAATGTAATATTTCCACACAAAATATTAATGATTTTAGACCCCGCACACCCTGTGCAAGAGAAATTTCAAGTGACCTCCCTGTGACAAAAAGAACCTTGGCTAAGTGCTCCCTCTGCGTGCATCAACGAACTCTAGCCCCCATGGTGCACAAGAGCTATGGCTTGAAGACCGCAAGCCCATGCGAGAGGAGAGGGAGTATGAGTGTGTGAGGAGTTAAGTGGAGGAG
The DNA here is from genome assembly GCF_053477565.2 of Lygodium microphyllum. NCBI lineage: Eukaryota > Viridiplantae > Streptophyta > Polypodiopsida > Schizaeales > Lygodiaceae > Lygodium > Lygodium microphyllum. The sequence continues at coordinate 139,316,723 of NC_141147.1, forward strand.
GAGCATGGTGAGGGGATCATGCTGGCTGCCACTTCTGTGGCTACTCCCCCCCTTGAAGGCCTATAAGAACCTCCCCCTTAAGCTTGAGAGGAGGGAGATGAGAGACGAAGTGTTGCTGCTGCCGCCTGAAGACACCGTGCTGCCCGCCTGCCGCCGCCCTGTGGAAGCCGTTGCCAGCCCGTTGCCGCCAGGCTGCCGCCTCTGCCCCCATCATCATCATCATCACCATCCTCATCATCATCGTCACTGTCCTCTCCATAATCCTCTCCATCAACACACTCTCTCTCCACGTCATTCTGGTAACAGAAGCTTAGAAGCTTCTAAACAAGGCTTCCATAAGCCTTATTCATCCACACTATCCTGGGTTTCTTAAAAAAGTATCTGCAAGGGCCATGTCCTGTGCAGAAGAGAAGATCTTGGACAGAGAGGATTCGATACGTGAAAGTAACCCAAGGGAGAGTTGCTGAAACAAAATTTCTACGTCATGGATGGCTCCTAAGCAAAAGATGTGAGGCGCACACGTAGGACCTTCCAACTCAAGTACACGTGTGGCCGTCGATCCTTAATGCCCAATTTCTTAAAAATTAACTCCGCATGAAAGGATGCATTAACCATGATTAAATTCTCGTAGGCAAGCTTGAACACATTGGAAAATTCATATATCCACATCGTGTTACCAATTTAAGTTGCATGACGAGTGCTTGCATGATCAAGGGTAGTTGTATTCCTGGACGCATATTGCATAAGTTAAAAGGTGAATTTTTCTAAAGGCATCCTTGTTGCTGCGCGAAAAGAACAACGCATATAACACATAATTTCACTTAGGTAATAAATTCCTAATTGTGACTTGTGTATGAGATAATCTTAGACGCCCATTGAATGATGTCCAAATAGTCGCAATGCATGGAAAATTGCATGCGAAGATGGTTGCATTTTAGGTCGGGTTAAGTAATAAAAGGAGAGATTAAATCAATAATGGTCTTATGGCATTCGCTCATGCATGGAGATCTCTTGTCAAAGTTTGAACGCATCTTCATTAAGAATGTTTAAGCTTTGATTCTATTACATCATTATAGTTTAGGGTGAGGTAAAGAAATGATCATAGTAAATCTTATAGTTGCATTGAAGGAAAATGTTTATAGTCTTGAAATCGCAAGTTTGCATGAAATGATATATCGCATATATCTTGCAATTATTTACATCTTTTAGGAAAAGTATTTGCATCTCTAAGGAAAGATCACCCCTTGTCGCAAGACAATTAGATCGATTAGGTAAATCGCTTGTAATGGTATAACTCACATGGAATTCATAAAGGCATAAATAGTTAGTATGATGAATACCTCAATGTGCTAGACAGGGTTAAGTTACGATAAAATTCTGCCTAGTATCGCACTTATGTTGCCGACCTAATAATTTTGATCCCAAAGATCCTACCCACATTCACAGAATGTTAAGGTTAGCTAAACGCCCATGCAAGAATGATCTAGGGTTCTCACCCTAAGGATCAATTGTCCAAATTCCAAACCTCCGTATGGATTTAGGAACCCTAGGGCCAAAGCGTCATCAGCCTAATAGGGTTAGGGTTGGATTGGGACAATAGGACTCCCAAACCCTATATCTTGGTCAAAGGTATTCTTGGCCAAGGAATACCGTGTGATGGGAGAAGTAATCCCAAAAGTTAGATGTGACACCTATCTCGTGCATCAAGTTGCAACATCGCATGGTTTCATGCCTAAATCACAAAAATAGTATTGCCACTCCTTAGAAAAAGTTGGTATCACCGAGTTCTAAGTACAAGTCAAAGTTTCTAGAGGATGAGTAGTCATCCTGCTACATCACCCTTCCTTGGGCTGATTTGCCAAGTTAGGGAAATTATGAATTGCCTAGCAAGAAATTGACCAATCAAGTGAGGACAATGGGGTTGTCCAGGATTTATTGACCTTAATATAAGGAAACCTAAGGTATTGACAATTTGGGTTAACAGAGTATAAACCCTAACCCAAGGATAAAGGGTAAACAAGCAACTTAGCTTACGAAACCCTTGGGATCTTGCCAAGTCGCGATTGATCCTGGATCGAATGCTGGATGTATTCGGAGAGAAGGTTTCACACCTTAGTAGTTGGCCGTACAAACAACCACTGGAATGCTTGTGTTTGTACAGTTAGGAGCATTGTTTATTCTTCTTTGCTTAAGGAACTAATACTAGAAAATAACTAATGCTTCAAGTTGAAAGCTTGGAGAGAGAGGCAGTATCAGTTACCCCCAACTATCTGCCTGACCCTATCCAAGGGGGTTGTTAGCCGCACCGAGTACATGGACCGAACCCGCCACGAGAGTCTCTCCGTGGGTGCTACTTGGAGCAGGAGGATGCTTGGGTGCCAGGGGGCTCTGGCCGTAAATCCCTTACCTCCGGTCCCTGCACAAGAGGCCAACGTGACTCGAGATTGGATCTCGAGGCCCGCATACTAGTCAATGGGCGGAAACTTGAAATAGCGATCCCTGAGGATTGTTGGAATTGCCTTCGGGCAGATTATTGAATTTGCCTTCGAGCGGATTATGGATTAGCCTTTGGACTGGATTATATCATGTATTCCAAAGACTGATAAATAAAGATCAAATGTTGAAAAGGAACTTGCTTGACATTGTTTTTCTATGTCAGTGCCTAAGTTATGTGAAGGAACCATTGATTAATTGGTTAATTAAAGAAGCTATTTTTGCGTGTCAAACTAAATGTGGTAGGTAATTAGATAACTAAAGCAACCTGAGGAAAGTGCGGTGGATGTGACCATGGGTCCATCCTACGGAAGGGTGGTCCCGGTTGGTCAGGAACTTTTCTCAAAAGGAATTGACAGCAAGGTAACGATGACCTAGAATCTATAGAGCTAGAGTCTTGATTTATGTTATTTTAGGGGGACGAAATGGGACTATGCCTTACGGGCAGAGAGGTCGCTTCGCATCCCTCTCGTTTCCCATTCTCCTTGAACCAAGTGCAATATAAATCCGCTTCGACCCTGATGTTTCTGCGTAAAGTAGTTCGTCTAGGGTTTGACAATAGTTACCTCCGAGGAACTTGACCATTAGGAAAACCCTGATTCAGGTCGATCCTAAGTGGGAACAACCGGATTGCTTCCGCTTCGTGGCAGACTCGGAAAGACCTAGATCGCAAACCCCGTGACATTCCGTGGGAGTGCTGGGCGGTGCTTTCTGGACTCTCTTCCCGATGGGCTACTAAGGCGTGTCCTACAAGTTGATAGGTGGACACGTTAGAGAAGATATCTCGAAGGGAAATCAAAAGGCCAAACACGAAGACTCATTCGCGGCCATCAAGAAATCCCTTCTAAAATGGTGGCCTCTAACCCTCCCGCTATTCTTATTGTTTATTTTTCATGGTTTTTTCTCCATACTTAAAGTGCATGATTATGTAAAGTCAAGTGCCTGAGCTGCATGAAATATTGACTGGCCTAGTACATGAAATATTGTTGCACGAAATATTGCACAAATACGGGATGATTGCATGAGAGTCAAGTGGACAAATAGAATGGATTCTACATGGATTGATGCACATGAAATGATAAGGTTTTCATAAAATTTTACATAAAATGATAGACCTTCGCGTAGAGCAATGCCTAAATTAACCAATAAAAAGCACGATTTGCATCTGCATAAAAATTAAACACATCAAATGTCAGTTTCCATTCATAGGATGCAATTTCACCGATGGATAGAAACCTAGACTTCCATATACCCAAGTCACATGAGATCCGGTGCATTAGGAATAAGTATAATTGCCTACGAATTGATTTATCGATCTCGCTGTAGACTATTGCAAATGGATACGTTCCTAGCTTAATAGAAGCTGGTGACCTAACTCTAAATGGATTGTTGACCCAAGTTATGCTTGGTTGTTTGAAAAGGGTATCTCCAAGTGGATATCGACTAGTTGTGTTGGTAAGAGGAGAGAATCTTACTAAGGATAGGTGGATCATAAGCAAGGTGATTGCTTGATGTGGTTTTGGATGCTAATCCAAGTTGTTTGTGATTGATGATTTCATGGCTGGGTCTATGATGACTGATTGCCATGGGAACAAAAGGGATGTTTTCCCCAGTAAATGTTATTAGGCTGGTTGCTTCAACTATGGATGATTTCTTAAAGGGATAATTAAGGAAGGATAGCGCTAGCTACCCCCCGCGAACCACCAAACCCTAACCAAGGGGGTTATTAAATCAAATATTTTGACCATACAAAAGCAAATGTTGAAGCCCTTATGTGTTGCATGTATTCTAGGCAAGATTCCTAAGGTTTTTAAAATAAAAGAACATATGCAATGGCTTTTATAGCTCCAAGCCAAGCATTTACAATGGTAAAAATATATATCAATGAAGTACAACTTAGATACAATATCACAAACATTTTTGATAAAGTGAATAATTTGTTGATGTAGAGCCACATGCTTTTAGCCTTTTTGATGACAAAACTGGAGGCTATCATTCCTCCCACACTTAAATTGGTGAGCTCCTGCGAACCAAATAACCATAATAAACTTCCATTGTAAGCTTCAATAAACACTTCATATCCTCCTTCTCATTTCTTCACACTTCCATGGATCATTTGTCCACTTCTTCAACAACCACTATCTCTTCACATCAATATTTTGTATTAATTCCAAACACCCTGTCAAGATTGTGGGAGAGAAGGAAGGAGTCTCGCTTGAAGCTTTCTTGCTTGCACAATGGGGGAAGACACACAAGGGTGGAGGCTGAAAACAGTTTTTCCTCTTCTTAGTTGTGTAAGCCAAAAGAACTCACATACAAAGAAATAGAAGAACCCTATATATGGGTCTCAAACCAAACTCAACTAACTAAGGTGGCATACTAACTGAGCCACGAACTAGAGTAGATAAGGATAGCTATCATGTAGCTATTATTTATGGGCGGTGTACCAACCCCGTCTGCAACTAACAAGTCGGTGACATAAATACACAACGGTCACCCTGGCGTATCACGAGTGGAGCTCGATATCTCAACACTCCCCCTCGAGCTCAATCCCAACTCCTGCACACCAAGCAGGTCTCTGAACTTGCGCAGCTTCTCTGCGCCCAATGCCTTCGTGAATATGTCAGCTACCTGATCGTCTGTGCTGACATAAACTAGATCAATAAGACCTAGTAAAACCCTCTCTCGCACATAGTGATAATGCACCTCAATGTGCTTTGTTCTAGCATGATAGACTGGGTTATTTTCCAAGTGTATACTACTCATGTTGTCACAATAAATGACAACTGGTCCATCTGTAGACTGATGCATATCATAAAGTAGCTTATGCAACCAAGCTACCTCACATGCAGCCATTGCTGCACCCCTGTACTCAGCCTCTGTGCTCGACAAGGCAACTGTAGGCTGTTTCTTACTGCTCCAAGTGATTGCAGCACTCCCAAAAGAGAACACATATCCACTGGTAGATCGTCTATCAGAAATACTACCAGCCCAATCAGCATCAGTGTATCCATGCAACTGTATCTGAACCCCAGTCTCATAAAATAGTCCATACTGCAATGTGGACTTCACATACCTGAGTATGCGTCTAGCCGCATCCAAATGTGGTTTCCTTGGAGCCTGCATAAACTGACTTACCAATCCAACAGCATAGCTCAAATCTGGCCTGGTAATAGTCATATAAATCAAACTTCCTACTATGCGTCTGTACATAGTAGGGTCTTCTAGAAGCTCACCTGCATCTGTGCTCAGCTTCACATTCTGCTCCAAAGGAACTGAAATAGGCTTACAGCCTGTCATCCCATATTTGGACAGCATGTCCAATCCATACTGCCTCTGCAAGAGCTGTATCCCACTTGGTGATCTAATCACCTCAATACCCAAGAAATAACGCAGCTCTCCCAAATCCTTCATCTCAAACTTCTGCTTCAATAGCATTTTCACATGAAGGATATCTTCATCACTGTCACCTGTCATAATCAAATCATCAACATAAATGACAAGTAGCATAATACCTTTCTCTATTTTTCTCACATAAAGTGAGAAATCTGCCTTGGAAATTTGAAAGCCAATAGTGACAAGATACTGTCCTATCTTATCAGACCATGCTCTAGGTGCTTGCTTCAAGCCATACAAGGCTTTCTTCAACCTGCAAACAAACTCAGGATGAACAGCATGCACATAACCTGGTGGCTGCTCCATATAGACCTCTTCTTGCAAATCACCATGCAAGAAGGCATTCTTTACATCCATCTGATGTAAAGACCATCCCTTTGATGCAGCCATAGCAATGACTGCTCTTACAGTTGCCATCCTTGCAACTGGACTGAATGTTTCTTCATAGTCAATGCCATATGTTTGTGCATACCCCTTGACTACTAATCTTGCCTTGTATCTGTTCACAGAACCATCTGCATTGTGCTTCACCTTATAAACCCACTTATAGCCAATTGCATTCTTACCTTTAGGCAAAGGTACTAACTCCCATGTAGCATTTGCTTCCAAGGCATCCATTTCTTCATCCATGGCTTTCTCCCATTTTTCTTTTCCCATGGCTTGCTCAAAAGATGTGGGTTCTGGTTCCTGTATCACTTTGACCATATATGCATAGTGAATGGCTGTAAATCCATCATATTTCAGCCTATCCACAGGATACCTAGCTCTCGTAGACCTGTGCAAAGTAGGTTCACTCCCAGGTGCTCTCAAAACATCCCTGGTCTTCCTTACTCCAAGTGTAAAAATAGAAGGAATACCCAACTCATCATCAATGCTCTGTTCTGAGCCACTGGATTCACCATCCACATAAGAGTGACCTGCATTCACATCAAACATGGACTGATCAACCTTCTCTTTTTCTTTTCGTGATACCTGCATACCACTATCTGCATTACTTTGAGAAGATTCTCCTGATCTCAATCTGCCTGTCCATGGCGAAGAATGTGAACCACTGCTAGAGGACGCTCCAGGTCCACTAATATTTTGTGACTGCTGTTGTGAATTCTGTGCAGCATTACCATTTTGTGCATCTACATCGTCAATCACATTTACTGGTTTATACCAGCTACTCATCTCATCAAAAACAACATCTCTGCTCACTGTAAACTTACGAGTAGAAGGGTTATAGCATCTATACCCTTTTTGCTGCAGAGAGTAACCAATAAAGATGCACTTCTCAGCTTTTGGATCCAACTTGGATCTCAACTCATCTGGCACATGTACATAGGCAATGCAACCAAAAATTTTGAAATGAGAAATATCTGGTTTCCTACCAGTATACCTCTCCTCTAGAGTCATTCCATGTATTGCTGCAGTGGGAGTCCTGTTCATTATGTAGACTGCTGTAGCAACTGCTTCAGCCCAATAAAAATCCGGCAAGTCTTTTTCATTGAGCATGGCACGAGATACCTCTCCAATATGCCTGTTTTTTCTTTCTGCAATTCCATTTTGTTGTGGGATATGACTGCATGAATATTGCTGCTTTATGCCATGCTCCTGCAGGAACCTTGCAAACTCATTTGAGAGGTACTCTCCCCCTCCATCTGACCTTAGGCATTTTATCTGCAAGCCTGCTTCTTTTTCAACCATAGCTTTAAGAGTTTTGAAATGCCCAAAAACTTCACTTTTCTTTTTCATAAAATATACCCAAACTTTTCTGCTATAGTCATCAATAAAACTGACAAAATAATGACAGCCTCCAAGAGATGCAGCTTTAGTTGTCCACACATCAGAGTGGATTAATTCCAATGGCTTCTCGCTCTCTTGAACATGTCTGGGAAATGGTTTCCTTGTCTGTTTTCCAAACTGACAGGCTTCACATACCTTATGCATTTCTGCAACCTTGAATTTTGGCAATCCTGTAACAATATTTTGGGCCTGCATTGATTTAAGTCGCTGTACATTAACATGACCAATGCGTTTATGCCAGATATCAATATCTGCAACTACACCGGTCCCATGTGCAAACATTGCTGCACTCAATTCAGACATGTTTGCATCCAATGTAAACATTCTGCCCTTCTTCTTTCCTTTTGCTATCAAGCGACCTTTATTTTTCATATCCTCAACAAAGCATCCATGAGGATTAAATCTGACCTGCAAGCCCTGCTCAACCATTTGACTGACAGAAACCAGATTCTTTGTGATATTCGGGACATGAAATACATCGGACAGGTATTTCTTTTTCCCATCCTGCATAGACAAAGGAATTTTTCCAATCTGCACAATAGGATGTGCAGTATCATCACCAGTCTCCACAAATCATGGTTTTTTCATTTTCCTTACATCCTCCATCCATTCTGCATGACCTGTCATGTGGTTTGATGCACCTGAGTCAACATACCATACATCATTGTTTTCTTCTACACTTGTCACAGAATTGTTCATGTGCTGCACCATAAACAAATGCTCATTTCTGTCATCACCCTGTCTACTAGAAGATGCATAATTCCCTTGTTGCAGTTTTCCATTCATGATGTCATTCTGCTTTTTATAGCAGTCTTTAGCCATATGACCCATTTTACCACAATAGTAGTATTCAACATTACTGGTTGCATTTTGGCCTCTTTGCCATCCACCACGACCTCTTTGGCTCCCCCTGCCTCTAGAGTTACCACGTCCTCCTCCATAGGACTGGTTTTCTTGAGTTTGCTGCATATTCTGATTTCTACCACGGCCTCCAAATCGGCCTCCTCTACCTCTGCCTCTACCTCTTCCAGCATTTGAGTAGAAGACAGCTTCTTTTGAAGTTCCTCCTGAAGAAGATGCACCACCATTTCTCTGTTCCTCAAAAATTAGAAGAGCAATCAACTCCTCAAAATCAGGAAATCTTTCACGAACTGAAATGGATGTCCGAAACTGTGCATAATCCTTTCCTAGACCATTCAAGGTCACAGAAACTAAATCATCATCTTCCACTGGTGACCCAATGGAAGCAAGTGCATCTGCAATCTTCTTCACCTTCATGTGGTAGTCGTTGATGCTCATATTTTCTCTTTGCACATTGTGCAACTCTTGCTTGAGCTGCATTTTCCTGGCTTGCGTATTTGTGCTATACATTTTTGACAGAGTATCCCATGCCTCCTTTGGCGTACTTGCATCCTGAATATGCACAATCATAGAGTCTGAAATACTGATAGACAGCCAATACATAACTTTCCTGGCTCTCTCATGCCATGCTTTGAATGCATGCATTTGCTGTTGATTGGGAACATCAGGAAGAACTGGTTCTTCTTCATTTCCTGCAACAAATTCCCAATATCCTTTTCCCATAAGGAAATTCGTCATTCTAAACTTCCATGCTTGGAAGTTGTTCTTGTCAAGCTTTTCAGTGACAATCTGTGAAAGAGAATCAGATGCCATTACAGAAGACTGCGAAAAAATTCTGTCACTGCAAAAACTCAGCTTCACCCTTACAAGGGCAAATCTGCAAAACTGGCGAAAGTGGTATTTGACCACACAGTCACTTCCTAGTGACGATTTTGCATCAACAGGCAATAGGGATGATTCTGTAACTCCCAATGTCTCTGCGCACAAGCATACAATGCAATTTTTACAGTAACTATTCACCGACCTGTAGAACAGTGGCTGCACAGCATAAAACTGGGCCTTTTCCTGAGTGTGTGCAGAAAGCTTCCGCCTCCAAAACAGGCCCCGAAATGGCCTCAAATAAAAAAAACAAGGTTGCCAAGGGCTAAATCCCTTTCCCGCAGCATATACTTCCCTCTTGCTTCACCGCGAAGGGCGTCTCAACCTGAGACAATGCACTCCTGTACTTTTCGGCTGTGCTACCTGCAGAGATCTGCTCCCAAAACAGAAAATGAAAGCAACAACGCTCCTCTTACCAGACCACCGCGAGCTTGGCTTGCTTTCTTGAGCTCCTTACCACGAACAAGGCTCTGATACCATGTCAAGATTGTGGGAGAGAAGGAAGGAGTCTCGCTTGAAGCTTTCTTGCTTGCACAATGGGGGAAGACACACAAGGGTGGAGGCTGAAAACAGTTTTTCCTCTTCTTAGTTGTGTAAGCCAAAAGAACTCACATACAAAGAAATAGAAGAACCCTATATATGGGTCTCAAAACAAACTCAACTAACTAAGGTGGCATACTAACTGAGCCACGAACTAGAGTAGATAAGGATAGCTATCATGTAGCTATTATTTATGGGCGGTGTACCAACCGCGTCTGCAACTGACAAGTCGGTGACATAAATACACAACGGTCACCCTGGCGTATCACGAGTGGAGCTCGATATCTCAACACACCCATCACTAACTAATATACTGATAAGGATGAATACCACAACACTTTGATTTTGGGAGACACACTATCTCCATGAAGAAGAAACATTGAAAATCCACCAATTTGACACCAAAAAGGTGAAAAAACCCACAAAAGATCTTCAAAGTAGCACTCCCACTTCATCAGATTAATCTTTAATGTTCTCCCACCCGGAAGATTCTAATGCTTTGGCTTTCCTTTCAAAAGCAAAGATTGATATGTTGCATATGAACTAGCTTTATAAAGACCTTAGGATTTTAAGGTTATGATAAAAGTATAAGATTATATTATCTTTCTTTGTGGTTGCCGTTTCGTGTAGATGCCTCCTGTGGATAAGCATGAGGACGAATGGTCTGCTATAAATTAGCGAGGGAAATGAGAGCAAAACAGATCGCCATGTATGACAGAGTAGGAGCAAAACAGGTCGTAATTTTGTATCTTTCTTTTTCACTGGATTTCCCCTCGTTTGATGCTCATCCCATCTTTTAACTATTTCTCCGTGCATGCATTCTTATTCAGCGCACGGATGCACCGCGTGATGCAAGAGCAACGAGAGGGGCTGCCCTTTTTGAGCTTTTTTCTTCTCCCTCCTTGTCTTGCATTCCGTCTGCTTGATTTGCTGCATTTTCATCTTCTGCACATTTGACTCTATGGATCATCGTCTGATATGTTGGACTTGTTCCTGTAATTCTCCTCGTAGATGCAAGCAATAATGATGCCCGTCTTTACAAGCTTGCAGATGTTAGGAATGTTGTGGTTCTGCGCCAAATAGACACCATAGAGAGTGCCAGCCCCAAAGAAGAAGAGTGTGTGCATGAAGGTCATTATTGATCGGCCTTCTCTTCCTTCTCTTATTTGATCTAAGATTGTACCACCCAAGAATGTGTGGCTCGAATGGCAACTCTCATGGCTAGTTCCACAGGAATTCTTTGGAGGGAGGCTTTGATGTCATTGACGGTGTGTCCCCCCGGGCATGCAACTCCAACATCATCCGATCCATGAGATTTGTCCATGACAGTGACAACTGCAGAGATCGCATGAGATCTATAGTCCCAAGCTCTTGCACCGCCCATGGATCGCTGTTGCAGTCGATGAGGCTATGATCGAAACCAAAGATCAACAGCGGCTTATTGTCGGCATCGCCCCTTTTCTTCTTCTTTCATTAATATTTTTTTCTTCTTCTAATACCTCATGTGCAATAGTAAAACTAACTCGCCCATGAAATGGGGATTGCCCAAGACATCTGATCTCCTTCTCCACATTCATCTCTGCTAGCCTCTGCTCCAAGATGGCTCTGTTGCCTTCCTCCTCCCCTCATCCACAAGAAGCTTGATTCTCAATTTGCAAAGTTGCTAGTAAAATAGAGCTTGTGAGAAACAAATCTACATGTAGCTTCCTACTACTTTAAAGATCTTCAACACCTACTCTTCACGTTGTAGAATCCATGGCTAGCCCAGTCTCGGCAACGGAACCAAAAATGACTGGCTCTCACCCAGCACACAAAAAAACATAAAACCAGGGTACCGAGCAGCAAAGTATATGCTTGGAGCTTTGCTCCTCACCATGAAACCTGCAAACACACCTCTCTTGCCATGAACACACACACACAAAAGACTCAAGACACACCCTCATTGATCAAGAAACAAGATCAGGAGGCTCCTCTTTCAAGCTCACACACCAAGAATCCATAGTTGTCATCAGCAAACATCATAAAATACTATTGCATCTCTCATTTTTCACCCATCCCTGTGTTATTGAATAGTACACCACGTATTATTTTATTTACTTAAAATAAAAACACCATGTTCATGTAAATGTTCTTTCAGTAAAATATAATTAAACGAATGTTTCTTTTCATCTTAAAGCTTATAAAAATTCATCAGCAATCAAGAATTGTCTTTTCAGCTTTTCATGTAGAGATCCATATTTTTATTGATAGAGAACACTTTTTATTTAAATGTAAACTGCTATTTTGCTTTAAAAATAGCTATTTTTTTAATTTTTAAATATATATAAAACATATTTGAAAATTCTAATAAAAATTTAGTAAATATTTTGAGTCATAGCCTTTATAGGAAAAATATCACAACTTATAAATTTTCAATCAGCCATTTTATAAAAAATTATTTGTGTCATTTTTAAGTCATTTTAAAGCATTTTTAACAGTTTTTTTGATTTTTAAAATAAAAATGAGACCTACATAAATTCTAAAAACTATCTAGAGTTGAAATTCAGATTCAAAGACATTTTGTAAAAATTTCAAACTAAAGAAATATTTATGTAAATTCACTTTTTTTTAATGTTAAACAAGTTAAGGCACTTACGTAAAGTACCAGATTCGTAATTGCGTCTTTGGGAGCCGTGTCCTTTGAAGTCCAGCAAAGGGGAGTCTATCCAATCGTTCCCAATGGTGAGCTCATCATTTCCTCTCTCCCAAGAGATCAATTGGTCAATTGCATTGTTGCCATGGAAATAGCCACTTGTAACTCTTTTAAGACTTAATCTTGATTAAGTCCAAACATACGAGCTTAGCTTCCATGGTTTTATGTTGATGACTAAGAGAGAAGAGAAGAGAAAGGCTCCAAAATGGAGATAGAAGGAGAAGACATGGTAATGGCTATGGAATAGGCATGGGCTTCAATTATCTCTTCTTGCTCTCTCCAACTTCAATTGTTTCTTCAAATCCTCTTGCTTGGATGGCTTGAATTGATGGCACTTCCTTCAGGATGATAGTGTTCCCTTCTTGATGATGGCACCCTCCTCCCTTTAGTTTGCTCTCTCTCCCTCTTTATAGGATGGTACCCCCTCCTCTCTTTCTCATGACTCTTCAACTTCCACTAACTCCTCCCCTTCCTCTTCTCCAATTGGCTTTTGGACTTCCTCTCCCTTTCCTCTTCCTCTTCCACTTAGTCTTTTCCCATTCTCCCTCTCTTCATCTCCCACTATGATGTGCCCCCCAGGATGAGGGCGCCCTCTCCTTGGTCATAACCTCTTCAAATCCACATGCAACATTTTTTCTTTTAGTTATGGTTTTTTTTTTAACTCATTTTCTAACCTTTAGAATCATAACACATAAAAGAACACCCCCCCTTCTCTTTCAACTAGCATCCTCTCTTACATTTTTTTTTTTTTGTTAGGCTAAAATGTTAGCTACTTTTCTACTTTCATTATACAACTACCCTCTCTTTTATTTTTGCCTATGAGGTTGCCATTATCAAAATGTTTCCCCTCCTTGCTCATATTAACTCAAATACTCATGGTTCCACTAATAAAAAATAATCCCTTCTGATTAGATAAAACTATCAAATTCTATTTGGTATTTTCCTAAGTCCACCCTCTAACACAAAAATCCTTTGAACTAGGATTTTCCACTTGTCGGACTATAGAGACGTCCTCTAAAGACGAAATTACGATCACATCTGCATTAAATTAATGTGAAAATTTGGTAACAATGTGTCAATTGTATAGAATATTGCTAAAAAGTTTTGCAATGCTAGGCATTGTTTCTAGGTGTTGTCATTTCTCCCCCACTTAATTGCGAAGTGTCCTCATGAGCACATCTTCATCACGAACATTCAGCATCACGAACACTGCTACGCAACTTCAAGAAAAAATATACTCTCCCGCACTTAATTGCGAAGCGTCCTCGCGAGCATAGCTACAAAATCTGCAAAACCACACATGGGCAACTAGTAGACACTGCAAAGGTAGAAAAATGTTGATTGGTTTCATAGTAAAACGCAAACAATACAAACATGTCAAGGAAATTATGTAAAAACTAGTGCAAACTAACATTCCCCTTACTCACTCTGCCCACTAAAGTGCATAACAGAGCGTCATCCATTGCATAGAATATACCAACTAGGAAGCTGTCTAGAGCCGCTAAGCAACAATAATCCCTCTAGGCAATAAATTGCCACACTACTATCCTACTAGAAATATTGCTTCTGAAATAGCGTCACTGATAAGGTCCATGCCTATCAAAGAACCCAAACAAGGCAATCCAATACTACAATACCAAATAAGACTCCTATGGTTTAACTCCTAACCCTCCATGTTCTACTAGAACAACCAGTAAATGGTCCCTAACTCCAAACTTTCCTGATTTTTTTTAGAATAACTTTTCTTTGTTTTGTTTTGGATTTTTTTTAAAAAAAAGTCAAAAGAGTATATATATTTATTCTCCTTCCCAAAAGGTCCCACCCCAAAGAGATACAAGGCATCGGACGTAGGGCACCCATCAAGGAAATCCCTATAGCATACCACGACCTCAGAGGCGATGGTTATCTTCTTTTGGTTTTTTTCTTTTTCAACCCTGCAGTCTCAAGGCGTTTTTTTTTTCCTTTCTTTCTTTTTCTTTTTATTCTTTGTCTTTTTAGAAGAATAAATAGATCGACTCTCCCGAACTTAATTTATTATTATTACTTTAGTTTTGAATCTCGTGACTTATAGGAATGACTAGAAGGCTAGGAATACATCACCAAATTGAACTTTCAAACATTTTAGCTCAGCAGCGTCGCGCGAGGAATCTAATCTAGCACATAATATCAGTCACCTTGCCTAGGCAAATGACAAGCAAAGATACTCACCAGCTCAGCATCTCTTTTCCACTCTACTCCTAGTCAAAATTTCGTGGAGAGAACCTTGTTATCCAGCTACCCCACATTGCTAAAAAGCGACAAAAAGTCCAGGGAAAACTCGATTGGATTCCTAATTAGACATCCATACAATGGAATTCACTATGTCATGGACACACATCACCCCCTTTTAAGCACTCCCTGGTACTAAGTCCCATCCCATGTGAGTGGACTCTCATATAGACTAAATTTTTTATGTATTTCAGTGTATTTATGTTTTAAATGTTTTATGTTCCTTTATAATTACTTAGGTTGTGAAATCTCTAAATTATTTCAATCAAGTTATAGAGATTGTTACTGTCCTTTATTTCAAACGAATATAAATAGATAGATTAGATATAAAACAACCTGTTATGAATGTTGACGTGGCGGCTCCAAAATAATGCGAGAATAAACATGTAGTGGTTCACTAATTTGCAAAAATCATTAAACCTGCACAGAACGCAACCACTAACCACTAAACCATTAATAGGTTAGCTCAATAAAGAATGAAACTCCTTTAGAAACTGGCCACCTAGTCAAACTCCCGTGTAATAAGTTCCTAGCACTGAAGGAGTATCCCGACCGTGCGTGCAACTAACTACCTAACCAGGTGAAGACTAACTAAGCTAAGGTGCGCAAAAACCTAAAATATGAAGTTAACAACAAATCAAAAGTTTTTTAAAAGGATTATTTGGTACGTTTATTTTTTTAATTTTAATTTTTCCTTCTTTTTAAATAATGATACGGCTTTTGTCTACTGCTCATAGAGCGCTTAAGGGAATAATATAGCCAAGGAGCAGTAGTTGAGTTTCTCTTGCAATCCAATTCCATAAATAGCCAGAGGTTTACTTCTTGTATAAAATTCATTTGTTTGCCCACATTCCACTGAGCATTTCCTAGGAATAGGCGATATTCCTTCCATTTGTTGTACATCATTTTTTAATTTAGATTCTTGCTCTTCTAAATACATCTCTAGAAGTGAAATTTCTTCTAGATACCGCCTCTCCCTAAATTGGAATTCTGACTTTTCTTTTTGTAACTCCGCAATTTTCTTCATTTCTTCATTCACAGCTGAACTGCTGTCTCACATTCTATTTCCAAAGTCTCATTTAAATCATTGATTATCCTATCATAATTACCATGGCATTCATTAAAAGTCTGTGCAAATCTATTTAAAGCTGGAGATTGGTCATCTCTATCATCATGTAATATCGGCTGTTGTAAAGGTTTGCAACCATTCCTTTTTCTTCTTTCTCTTTCTTTCTTTTCTAGCTGACGATAGTAAGATCTTTTAGCAACAACTGGAAGTTGTTCGAACCCAAAAGGCAGAATATCTAACTCATAAGGAAATGTTGTAACTAAACTCTCCTCAGGTTCGTCATGATCATTCTCAATAGTATTGACTTCCTGAGCTTACTGAAACGTCATCTAAGTCTGATGTTCCTGCCTCATTCTCCCCCTCCTCTTCTAAGTCATTAGGGGAAAAGATTTCCGATCTGTTATATGCAAAAAATGCATCTCCAAGGTCACCTTCTTCCTCATTTTTACCAAATCCAGGACATGCATCGAAAAATGAATCATTCAAATCATTGAATTCATGGATTACATCCACAGGATATTTATCCTCCTTTGCTGAAACCATTAAACAGTCTAGGGTTGTATCTTCCGAGGTAGACAACCAACGAATAATATCACTATCAGAATCATTGTCTGATGAAAAATTAACAGCATATTCACCAATACCCACTTGTTCTGCTAGGCTGATGCACAATATTAACCTCTAATTTTTCTGCTTTTGCTGGTCGTTGTGTTTTAAATAACCAAGCATAAGGCCCTTCGTTATCGGTCCTCTCTACTTCTGAATCATAGAATTCACTATTAGACTTTTCATCCATCTCACTAACTATTTCATCTCCTGACTCCCTCAAAAACCCTTTTGTGGTAACTTGAATCTTGACCCTATCACTTCGAGG
This sequence comes from Lygodium microphyllum, assembly GCF_053477565.2. Taxonomy (NCBI): domain Eukaryota; kingdom Viridiplantae; phylum Streptophyta; class Polypodiopsida; order Schizaeales; family Lygodiaceae; genus Lygodium; species Lygodium microphyllum. Next base: position 139,333,583 of record NC_141147.1, read on the forward strand.
ACCAATCACAATTGAACCTTTATACTAATCCAGAATGCACCTTGCTTGGTACAACCAAGGTCGACCCAGCAACACAGAATATGAAGAGATATTCGACAATGAGCGAACTACTAAGTAATTTACATGAAATTCTAGTCCAGCAATTACAGATTTCACGTTGCGAAGTAACCCCAAAGGAGTCACTTTCCTTTGATCAGCCATACGTAAAACTATATGAGTAGTTTCTAAAATCTTCAAACCTAATTCTTGCATCGTCTGGTCTGTCATTAAATTGACTGTTGAACCACCATCCAATTGTACTTCACTCAGCAAATGTCCATTGATGGTAGTGTCTATAACTGGTGCTCCTAGATCCACAAATAAATCTACTATTTTTACTTCCTTAGTTGTTCTCCTTTTGGATGCATTTGCAATTACTTTAGAAGTGTTAGTCTCAATCCTTTTCCTCCTACGTCGAACTAGCGTATGATAAAGCTGCCTTCGACATATAGGCGCTACTTCAAGCAGCTGCCTGAGATTAATTGTTAAGTTTATTTCCTCCAATGCTGCCCAAAGATCATAGGCCTTATTCACTATTTCCGCTTGCTCTTTACTCCCTTCTTTTGGAGGTACAAGTCTTTCAGGAAAAGGATCCACCCCCAACTAAATCTTAGGATTTGCTAGAGGCACGGGCAATAACGGATGGTCTGAAGACTGCTGAGGAGAATCCGATTCAAGTAGCTCTATGTTAGGATCTATGTCCTTAGATTTATCCTTCACGGTTTCTTTTGATTGGGGACTTCCTTCCTCTAGACCATGCTCCTTTTGTTGTTGCTTTTGTGCTCTAGTAATAACACCAATCATGGAGTCAGCCTTAAAGGTCACCCTACGTGGTATGAATTTAGACCTAAACCCAATCTCTTGCCTTTTTGTTTCTACTTCAACTAAATTTGCGGATGAGGTTGAGGGTTCATTAGAAACTTGTTTACCCCTATCATTATTTTTATTATCCTCTCACTTAGGGCAATTCTCTTCATGATGCCCTTCACCGCTACACCTCCTACAAAGGGGAGTATAGTCCTGATTTTTCCGTGCATTTGGACAATAAGTAGCTATATGACCTTCCTGTTGGCATTGATAACAAATTACTGGTCCTCTAGGCCTTTGTTGTCCACTCTGGCCCATTGGGTTACGAAAGTTACTATTGTTTCTCCTAAAAGGAGAATTTCTTCCTATGTTTCCATCACTATTATAATTGTTTCGTGGCACTGGAGGTCTGCCTTGGGTAGGCAATCCACGGGGCCTGAAAGGTTGATTGGGTGGCCCGATCTCATAAGTAGTATTATTACGATCTATGTAATTGTAATTTGTTTGCATCAAACGATATTGTTGTTGTTGTTGGTCGATCTTGTGCCAACAATTTGTTTCTAAATGACCTGTTTTTAGACAAAAAGTACAAAATGGAGGATGATCAGGCATTAATCGCGAAGGCGTCGGACATTCAGTAGCCACATGGCCATAACTATGACACTTACCACACCAGATATTTGATCTAGGTGGGTTTAAGGTCGAGCTGCTTGAAGGCTGTTGCGCATTAGAACCTCGTGTTGTTATTGAATAAATTTCTTTCAAGGGTGCTTGTACTGCACCCATGATTTCCTCCTTCAACTTTCCCAAAGATTTTGCAATAATATCTGCTACTTTTGCTTCATCAAGAGGGGACTGAGGTTGAGGCATAGAGGGCATCCCTGTCTACATCATATAGGTTGGAATTGAAGTGTACGGATTTAAAGGTACACTTGATACATTGGAATTTGCAGTTGCTGATGGATTTAAGGGAACGGTCACATAAGACACGTTCTTAGGTACCCCGCCTGAAGTGCTCGGATATTCCATCCGAGGTTCTTTGAATAAATCCCTCCGTCGTTGTTGACTAAGCTGCACTTCTTCCCACCATCTGGCATGTGTTTTAGCATCTGCTAGTGTGGCTGGTCGTTGTAAACTAACATGCTGATGAACTTCAGGATTAAGCCCATCAATAAATTTACGCTTTTGCGTGGGATCGTTAGGAGCTGGATTCATCTTTCGTAAAATTGTCTCCATACGCTCAATGTAATGTTCGACACTTTCAGCTGCCCCTTGGGATAAATAATCCAATTGCAGAGCCAATCTATCTTGAAAACCTTGTCGCCTAAATTTTTCGAGAAAAGCTCTTGATAAGGCAGCATAGGTTCCTTTGTGTTGAGCATCCAAGTTCCCATACCACCTCGCTGCTTCATCTTTTAATGTTGCAGGGAAAATATGAAGCTTTTGGTCATCGTCTATTATATCGTTGGCGACACAGGTAACCTCAAATCTTTGCGAATGGGCATCGGGATCTTCATCCCACAGTTCCCCAAATTGCGTAAAGTCAGCTAATCTAACTGGGTTTCGAGCCATTGTTTCCTTAAATAGTGTTCCTAGTCCAAAATCTGAAATAGAGTCAGACCACATGGGTCCCTTGGATTCTCTGAATAAGGATCTTAGTCCAAAGTCATATACGGCTCTTGATTGCTCTCTTTGACGGGGAATACGAAACAAAGAACGTAATCCCAGATCTGTCACTCTATCTATCCACAAGGGTTCTTTTGGTACATTAAATAAGTAATTTAACCCAAAAGTAGATTCTAAATTCGAACTAACTGTAGATTCATTACTCCCTATAGTGGCATTAGCTTCACTTTCCACGCTCTCACTTTGTGTACTCTTTACCTCAGTGGCACTATCAGTGCTTGAAACCACTCGATCCCACTAGTATGAAGCTGCTTCACTTTCCTTTGATGGTGTTCTATCAAATGATATGTTAGGCTCTAAGGATTCTACGTTTGAATTAGACACAGCGTCTATCCCTAAGTTCAGTAATGCATTGACCCTCTCAAGCCTTTCTAATAACCAAGCCTCCTGTCGCACCGCTCGTTCTCTAGCTTGCTGATCTCTAGCTTCGTTTTGCTGCCTCCGTCTCTCTTCTGAATTCATCCACGATTACTAAACTAACTCTTACTGTCATACTCCAAAATTACGCACGGTTTATTTGAAGCTATAAAATTAGGTTTTCTCTTGTATGCGCGCTTAGAAGATTCAATATAGTCGGAAACTCTGGGTCTATTTCCCCATAAGGCAACTTTTCTTCTTGCTTGAGGATTAAGCCTAAGATTTCAACAACCTCTATAACATCTTTTGTATCAAAAGTAATTTTTAAACCTCTAGACACACGTATCCAGGGCAGCACATCATCCCAGACCACTCTTCTAAAGGTTCGGTAAGAGCTGCGATAATACCAATCGAAGTGGTACGATACACTAATTGTATTTATCTCTACTGCGTCTATTAGCCTAAAATGTGTTGCTAGTAGAACTATGGTTTGTGCACAATCGTTGTAACCCCAACTCCAAGAGGATAATTGCTCTATGTCCACAGTTAATTTAGGGCCAAAATATTCACCTCCCTCTACTAACTCTGTATCTCTCACCCAATATAGCACTCTTCTTTGGCACTCCTGGGGAAAATTAGGAAAATAGTCCCTTACAAAAGAGACTGTGTATTCACTCATAAATAACACCTAGGATTTAAATACCCTAGGAAAATTGATCACCCGTTCGAGCGCACTTGGCTCCCGGCAGACGCACCAAAAAATGACTGGCCAAAGACCATGTCAGGATTGTGGGAGAGAAGGAAGGAGTCTCGCTTGAAGCTTTCTTGCTTGCACAATGGGGGAAGACACACAAGGGTGGAGGCTGAAAACAGTTTTCCTCTTCTTAGTTGTGTAAGCCAAAAGAACTCTCTTACAAAGAAATAGAAGAACCCTATATATGGGTCTCAAACCAAACTCAACTAACTAAGGTGGCATACTAACTCAGCCACGAACTAGAGTAGATAAGGATAGCTATCATGTAGCTATTATTCATGGGCGGTGTACCAACCGCGTCTACAACTGACACGTCAGTGACATAAATACACAACGGTCACCCTGGCGTATCACGAGTGGAGCTCGATATCTCAACACTCCCCCTCAAGCTCAATCCCAATTCCTGCACACCAAGCAGGTCTCTGAACTTGCGCAGCTTCTCTGTGCCCAATGCCTTCGTGAATATGTCAGCTACCTGATCCTCTATGCTGACATAAACTAGATCAATAAGACCTAGTAAAACCCTCTCTCGCACATAGTGATAATGCACCTCAATGTGCTTTGTTCTAGCATGATAGACTGGGTTATTTGCCAAGTGTATACTGCTCATGTTGTCACAATAAATGACAACTGGCCCATCTGTAGACTGATGCATATCATAAAGTAGCTTATGCAACCAAGCTACCTCACATGCAGCCATTGCTGCACCCCTGTACTCAGCCTCTGTGCTCGATAAGGCAACTGTAGGCTGTTTCTTGCTGCTCCAAGTGACTGCAGCACTCCCAAAAGAGAACACATATCCACTGGTAGATCGTCTATCAGAAATACTACCAGCCCAATCAGCATCAGTGTATCCATGCAACTGTATCTGAACCCCAGTCTCATAAAATAGTCCATACTGCAATGTGGACTTCACATACCTGAGTATGCGTCTAGCCGCATCCAAATGTGGTTTCCTTGGAGCCTGCATAAACTGACTTACCAATCCAACAACATAGCTCAAATCTGGCCTGGTAATAGTCATATAAATCAAACTTCCTACTATGCATCTGTACATAGTAGGGTCTTCTAGAAGCTCACCTGCATCTGTGCTCAGCTTCACATTCTGCTCCAAAGGAACTGAAATAGGCTTACAGCCTGTCATCCCATATTTGGACAGCATGTCCAATCCATATTGCCTCTGCAAGAGCTGTATCCCACTTGGTGATCTAATCACCTCAATGCCCAAGAAATAACGCAGCTCTCCCAAATCCTTCATCTCAAACTTCTGCTTCAATAGCATTTTCACATGAAGGATATCTTCATCACTGTCACCTGTCATAATCAAATCATCAACATAAATGACAAGTAGCATAATACCTTTCTCTGTTTTTCTCACATAAAGTGAGAAATCTGCCTTGGAAATCTGAAAGCCAATAGTGACAAGATACTGTCCTATCTTGTCAGACCATGCTCTAGGTGCTTGCTTCAAGCCATACAAGGCTTTCTTCAACCTGCAAACAAACTCAGGATGAACAGCATGCACATAACCTGGTGGCTGCTCCATATAGACCTCTTCTTGCAAATCACCATGCAAGAAGGCATTCTTTACATCCATCTGATGTAAAGACCATCCCTTTGATGCAGCCATAGCAATGACTGCTCTTACAGTTGCCATCCTTGCAACTGGACTGAATGTTTCTTCATAGTCAATGCCATATGTTTGTGCATACCCCTTGACTACTAATCTTGCCTTGTATCTGTTCACAGAACCATCTGCATTGTGCTTCACCTTATAAACCCACTTATAGCCAATTGCATTCTTACCTTTAGGCAAAGGTACTAACTCCCATGTAGCATTTGCTTCCAAGGCATCCATTTCTTCATCCATGGCTTTCTCCCATTTTTCTTTTCCCATGGCTTGCTCAAAAGATGTGGTTTCTGGTTCCTGTATCACTTTGACCATATATGCATAGTGAATGGCTGTAAATCCATCATATTTCAGCCTATCCACAGGATACCTAGCTCTCGTAGACCTGCGCAAAGTAGGTTCACTCCCAAGTGCTCTCAAAACATCCCTCGTCTTCCTTACTCCAGGTGTAACAATAGAAGGAATACCCAACTCATCATCAATGCTCTGTTCTGAGTCACTGGATTCACCATCCACATAAGAGTGACCTGCATTCACATCAAACATGGGCTGATCAACCTTCTCTTTTCCTTTTCGTGATACCTGCATACCACTATCTGCATTGCTTTGAGAAGAATCTCCTGATCTCAATCTGCCTGTCCATGGCGAAGAATGTGAACCACTGCTAGAGGACGCTCCAGGCCCACTAATATTTTGTGACTGCTGCTGTGAATTCTGTGCAACATTACCATTTTGTGCATCTACATCATCAATCACATTTACTGGTTTATACCAGCTACTCATCTCATAAAAAACAACATCTCTGCTCACTGTAAACTTACGAGTAGAAGGGTTATAGCATCTATACCCTTTTTGCTACAGAGAGTAACCAATAAAGATGCACTTCTCAGCTTTTGGATCCAACTTGGATCTCAACTCATCTGGCACATGTACATAGGCAATGCAACCAAAAATTTTGAAATGAGAAATATCTGGTTTCCTACCAGTATACCTCTCCTCTAGAGTCATTCCATGTATTGCTGCAGTGGGAGTCCTGTTCATTATGTAGACTGCTGTAGCAACTGCTTCAGCCCAATAAAAATCCGGCAAGTCTTTTTCATTGAGCATGGCACGAGATACCTCTCCAATATGCCTGTTTTTTCTTTTTGCAATTCCATTTTGTTGTGGGGTATGACTGCATGAATATTGCTGCTTTATGCCATGCTCCTGCAAGAACCTTGCAAACTCATTTGAGAGGTACTCTCCCCCTCCATCTGACCTTAGGCATTTTATCTGCAAGCCTGTTTCTTTTTCAACCATAGCTTTAAGAGTTTTGAAATGCCCAAAAACTTCACTTTTCTTTTTCATAAAATACACCCAAACTTTTCTGCTATAGTCATCAATAAAACTGACAAAATAATGACAGCCTCCAAGAGATGCAGCTTTAGTTGTCCACACATCAGAGTGGGTTAATTCCAATGGCTTCTTACTCTCTTGAACATGCCTAGGAAATGGTTTCCTTGCCTGTTTTCCAAACTGACAGGCTTCACATACCTTATGCATTTCTGCAACCTTGAATTTCGGCAAACCTGCAACAATATTTTGGGCCTGCATTGATTTAAGTCGCTGTACATTAACATGACCAATGCGTTTATGCCAGATATCAATATCTGCAACTACACCGGTCCCATGTGCAAACATTGCTGCACTCAATTCAGACATGTTTGCATCCAATGTAAACATTATGCCCTTCTTCTTTCCTTTTGCTATCAAGTGACCTTTATTTTTCATATCCTCAACAAAGCATCCATGAGGATTAAATCTGACCTGCAAGCCCTGCTCAACCATTTGACTGACAGAAACCAGATTCTTTGTGATATTCGGGACATGAAATACATCGGACAGGTATTTCTTTTTCCCATCCTGCATAGACAAAGGAATTTTTCCAATCTGCACAATAGGATGTGCAGTATCATCACCAGTCTCCACAAATCCTGGTTTTTTCATTTTCCTTGCATCCTCCATCCATTCTGCATGACCTGTCATGTGGTTTGATGCACCTGAGTCAACATACCATACATCATTGCTTTCTTCTACACTTGTCACAGAATTGTTCATGTGCTGCACCATAAACAAATGCTCATTTCTGTCATCACCCTGTCTACTAGAAGATGCATAATTCCCTTGTTTCAGTTTTCCATTCATGATGTCATTCTGCTTTTTATAGCAGTCTTTAGCCATATGACCCATTTTACCACAATAGTAGCATTCAACATTACTGGTTGCATTTTGGCCTCTTTGCCATCCACCACGACCTCTTTGGCTCCCCCTGCCTCTAGAGTTACCACGTCCTCCTCCATAGGACTGGTTTTCTTGAGTTTGCTGCATATTCTGATTTCTACCACGGCCTCCAAATCGGCCTCCTCTACCTCTGCCTCTACCTCTTCCAGCATTTGAGTAGAAGACAGCTTCTTTTGAAGTTCCTCCTGAAGAAGATGCACCACCATTTCTCTGTTCCTCAGAAATTAGAAGAGCAATCAACTCCTCAAAATCAGGAAATCTTTCACGAACTGAAATGGATGTCCGAAACTGTGCATAATCCTTTCCTAGACCATTCAAGGTCACAGAAACTAAATCATCATCTTCCACTGGTGACCCAATGGAAGCAAGTGCATCTGCAATCTTCTTCACCTTCATGTGGTAGTCGTTGATGCTCATATTTTCTCTTTGCACATTGTGCAACTCTTGCTTGAGCTGCATTTTCCTGGCTTGTGTATTTGTGCTATACATTTTTGACAGAGTATCCCATGCCTCCTTTGGCGTACTTGCATCCTGAATATGCACAATCATAGAGTCTGAAATGCTGATAGACAGCCAATACATAACTTTCCTGGCTCTCTCATGCCATGCTTTAAATGCCTGCATTTGCTGTTGATTGGGAACATCAGGAAGAACTGGTTCTTCTTCATTTCCTGCAACAAATTCCCAATATCCTTTTCCCATAAGGAAATTCGTCATTCTAAACTTCCATGCTTGGAAGTTGTTCTTGTCAAGGTTTTCAGTGACAATCTGTGAAAGAGAATCAGATGCCATTACAGAACACTGCGAAAAAATTCTGTCACTGCAAAAACTCAGCTTCACCCTCACAAGGGCAAATCTGCAAAACTGGCGAAAGTGGTATTTGACCACACAGTCACTTCCTAGTGACGATTTTGCATAAATACGAACCAAGGATGATTCTGAAACTCCCAATGTCTCTACGCACAAGCATACGATGCAATTTCTACAGTAACTTTTCACCGACCTGTAGAACAGTGGCTGAACAGCATAAAATTGAGCCTTTTTCTGAGTGCGTGCAGAAAACTTCCGCCTCCAAAACAGGCCCTGAAATGGCCTCAAATCAAAAAAACAGGGTCTTGCTTCACCGCAAAGGGCGTCTCAACCTGAGACAATGCACTCCTGCACTTTCCGGCTGTGCTACCTGCAGAGATCTGCTCCCAAAACAGAAAATGAAAGCAACACTGCTTCTCTTACCAGAACACCGCGAGCTTGGTTTGCTTTCTTGAGCTCCTTACCACGAACAAGGCTCTGATACCATGTCAGGATTGTGGGAGAGAAGGAAGGAGTCTCGCTTGAAGCTTTCTTGCTTGCACAATGGGGGAAGACACACAAGGGTGGAGGCTGAAAACAATTTTCCTCTTCTTAGTTGTGTAAGCCAAAAGAACTCTCTTACAAAGAAATAGAAGAACCCTATATATGGGTCTCAAACCAAACTCAACTAACTAAGGTGGCATACTAACTGAGCCACGAACTAGAGTAGATAAGGATAGCTATCATGTAGCTATTATTCATGGGCGGTGTACCAACCGCGTCTACAACTGACACGTCGGTGACATAAATACACAACGGTCACCCTGGCGTATCACGAGTGGAGCTCGATATCTCAACAGACCAAGCCACTTTTAACCTGGATGTCAAGCCAACTCCTAGGAGTTGTTGCACTGAATAGGTGATATTGATAACTAATTTCTATGATTTGTACTAGCCTTCCTTAATAGTTACGACACTCGTTTGTAGTAGTCCAACTATAGATATCTAAACTCCAGTAAACATACTTAATCTCACACTTCGTTTCTTTTCAACCTTTTTCAACTAGGTCTTTATATTGGGCACTAAAACGCTAACCTAGGATAACTACAATTTCCCTCCATCTTTCAGGAGCGGCTCCTTATAAATTTTTCCTGCCATACTAGTGGCGGTTTATCCAGGAAGCTTTGATGTTTGACTTTAAGAAGTTTTTTTCATGGTGTAGATCCCTTGGATCTATTTGAATACCCCCATTTAAATTTCCTTATATATTTCTCTTCTCCAATTGATTAGAATTAGTTCATTTTATTTATTAAATAACAGCAAACATTCAAATCAAAGCATCTAACGTTCTAAAAACCCATAAACTTTAATCCCTTGATAAACGTTTCTCCACTCCGTACTGCAATTTTGTCGTTTGCTTTTTAGTATTTAAATACTTAATTCATTTTGCGAGTATGACGTCCTTTCCTTCTTTCTCTTCACTAAATATCAATCACGATAAAAACAGGTACTCTCTCTCTCTACTCTAGCGATAAACACATACATAATTCATTTTAAATCCCCATATTTCCGTTTAATTTATCAGTTAGTCTTAGTGGCCCTCCACTCTTAATCACAATCATCAGATGACTTCTTTTTAATATAAACAATATGTAGATCTTAAATATGGATGCTGAGGCTTTCCCTCATGCCATCAAATAATTATTTTATTACGTTTCTGATATTTGTAAATTAAATTTAAGGTTATAATTTTCTTATCATCAGCAAACATCATAAAATACTATTGCATCTCTCATTTTTCACCCATCCCTGTGTTATTGAATAGTACACCACGTATCGTTTTATTTACTTCAAATAAAAACACCATGTTCATGTAAATGTTCTTTCAGTAAAATATAATTAAACGAATGTTTCTTTTCATCTTAAAGCTTACAAAAATTCATCAACAATCAAGAATTGTCTTTTCAGTTTTTCATGTAGAGATCCATATTTTTATTGATAGAGAACACTTTTTATTTAAATGTAAACTGCTATTTTGCTTTAAAAATAACTATTTTTTGAATTTTTAAATATATATAAAACATCTTTGAAAATTCTCATAAAAATTCAATAAATATTTTGAGTCATAGCCTTTATAGGAAAAATATCACAACTTATAAATTTTCAATCAGTCATTTTATAAAAAATTATTTGTGTCATTTTTAAGTCATTTTAAAGCATTTTTAACAGTTTTTTGATTTTTAAAATAAAAATAAAACATACATAAATTCTAAAAACTATCTAGAGTTAAAATTAAGATTCAAAAACATTTTTTAAAAATTCCAAACTAAATAAATATTTATGTAAATTCACTTTTTTTTAATGTTAAACAAGTTAATGCACTTACGTAAAGTACGAGATTCGTAATTACGTCTTTGGGAGCCATGTCCTTTGAAGTCCAGGAAAGGGGAGTCTATCCAATCGTTCCCAATGGTGAGCTCATCATTTCCCCTCTCCCAAGAGATCAATTGGCCAATTGCATTGTTGCCATGGAAATAGCCACTTGTAACTCTTTTAAGACTTAATCTTGATTAAGTCCAAACATACGAGCTTAGCTTCCATGGTTTTATGTTGATGACTAAGAGAGAAGAGAAGAGAAAGGCTCCAAAATGGAGATAAAAGGAGAAGACATGGTAATGGCTATGGAATAGGCATGGGCTTCAATTCTCTCTTTTTGCTCTCTCCAACTTCAATTGTTTCTTCAAATCCTCTTGCTTGGATGGCTTGAATTGATGGCACTTCCTTCAGGATGATAGTGTCCCCTTCTTGATGATGGCACCCTCCTCCCTTTAGTTTTCTCTCTCTCCCTCTTTATAGGATGGTACCCCCTCCTCTCTTTCTCATGACTCTTCAACTTCCACTAACTCCTCCCCTTCCTCTTCTCCAATTGGCTTTTGGACTTCCTCTCCCTTTCCTCTCCTCTTCCACTTAGTCTTTTCCCATTCTCCCTCTCTTCATCTCCCACTATGATGTGCCCCCCAGGATAAGGGTGCCCTCTCCTTGGTCATAACCTCTTCAAATCCACATGCAACATTTTTTCTTTTAGTTATGGTTTTTTTAAAACTCATTTTCTAACCTTTAGAACCATAACACATAAAAGAACACCCCCCTTCTCTTTCAACTAGCATCCTCTCTTACATAATTTTTATTTTTTTTGTTAGGCTAAAATGTTAGCTACTTTTCTACTTTCATTATACAACTACCCTCTCTTTTATTTTTGCCTATGAGGTTGCCATTATCAAAATGTTTCCCCTCCTTGCTCATATTAACTCAAATACTCATGGTTCCACTAATAAAAAATAATCCCTTCTGATTAGATAAAACTATCGAATTCTATTTGGTATTTTCCTAAGTCCACCCTCTAGCACAAAAATCCTTTGAACTAGGACTTTTCACTTGTCGGACTACAGAGACACGTCCTCCAAAGACAAAATTACGATCGCATCTGCATTAAATTAATGTGAAAATTTGGTAACAATGTGTCAATTGTATAGAATATTGCTAAAAAGTTTTGCAATGCTAGGCATTGTTTCTAGGTGTTGTCATGGGATAAGCTTAAGAAAGTTGTGCGAGGGAGGTATCTACCACCTGCCTACCACACACAAAAGATGAATGAATTCTATGACTTGAAGCAGCTAGGATTATCCCTTGAAGCATATTATTCGAAGTTATTTTCACTCCTAAAGTATGCACCCCCAATGGATGTGACACAACAAGTGTCAAAATTCTGTGTTGGGTTGAATCCACCCATAAACACTCGATTGGAATCAATGCGCCCAACAGACTTGCAAGACGCATTACTCTGAGCGAATCCAATCATCCAAGAACTTAAATCGGGCAATTGTAGCAAAGATGACTATGGAGATTAGGATAAGAGATGCCATACGTGCGAAGAGATAGGGCACATACGTAGGAGATGTCCCTATTGTCAATGCTTCCATTGTAAGGAGCTAGGACACATCCAAGTAGACTGCCCTGATCTAAGTCTAGAAGACTTTGAGCCTCCAAGAAAATGAAGCTACATAGGAGCAGTCTATGGATATGTAGATGGATCATATGAAGATAAAGATCTAGAGCCCACTAAACCTTATTAGGAGGACTAAAATTCCTAGAAGCTTAATCGACATGTAACACAATTGAGAATAAATCCTACTCTTGTACCTATGGTCAATTCAAATAATATGAGTGCACTACTTGAAACATTAAGAGTAGTGCAGTGGATGCTTGGTGGGTCTTAACCCACAGGTCATAAGTCCCATTAGTGCTTGTCTTCCCCAATTTCTCTCGAGATGAGGACATCTCGATTCCTCTAAGGGGGAGAGGATGTAACACCCCCGTGCCCCCCATGCCTTCCCCATGCGAACCACCCCCCTTTTAAATTTTTAAATTTTTTTGAAATTTTTTTAACCCTCTCTCTCTCCCCGCCGACAACACGTCGGGGAGAGAGAGAGAGGGAGTGAAGTGAGAGAAGGGGGGGCATGCAGCCCCCCTAGATGGCGGGGCAGACAGTCGCTTTCTTCCCCCTCCCTCCATTGGGAAAGCATCCCCCTGGTCGTCCACAAACGGCAGCAAGCCCCCCTCCTTTGGCGTTTGCAGCAGCCCTCCGTTCCAGGCCGCAGCCCCCTCCCCCCCATCATCATCGTCAGGAGTAGAAGAAGGAGAGGAAGAGGGAGAGAGGGAAGGAGAAGAAGAGAAAAAGAAGTAGAAGAGGAAGAGGAGAGAGAGGAGAAGAAGAAGAAGAAGAGGGAGAGGGAGAGAGAGAAGGAGAAAAAGAAGAGAAGAAGAAGAAAAAGAGGGAGAGAGAGAGAAGAAGAAGAAGGAGAAGAAGGAGAAGAAGAGGGAGAGAGAAAAGGAGAAGAAGAGAAGAAGAAGAAGGAGAAGAAGAAGAAGAGAGAGAGAGAGAGAGAGAGAAGAGGGAGAGAGAAGAGAAGAAGAAGGAGAAGAAGAGGGAGAGAGAGAAGGAGAAGAAGAAGGAGAAGAAGAGGAAAAGAGAGAAGGAGAAGAAGAGGGAGAAGAGAGAAGAAGAAGAAGAAGAAGAAGAAGAAGAAGAAGAAGAAGAAGAAGAAGAAGAAGAGGGAGAGAGAGGAGAAGAAGAAGAAGAAGGTGAGAAAGAAGAGAACTCGAAGAGAAATGAGAAGGCCAAACATAAAGACTTGTTCGCGGCCATCAAGAAATCCCCTCGAAAATGGTGTCCTCTAACCCTATTCTTATTGTTTATTATTCATGGTTTTTCCTCCATACTTAAAGTGTATGATTATGTAAAGTCAAGTGCTTGAACTGCATGAAATATTGACTGGCCTAGTACATGAACTATTGTTGCACGAAATATTGCAAATACAAGATGATTGCATGAGAGTCAAATGAACCAATAGAATGGATTCTACATGGATTGACACACATGAAATGATAAGGTTTTCATAAAATTTTACATAAAATGATAGACCTTCGCATAGAGCAATGCCTAAATTAACCAATAAAAAGCACGATTTGCATCTGCATAAAAATTAAACACATCAAATGTTAGTTTCCGTTCATAGGATGCAATTGCACCGATGGATAGAAACCTAAACTTCCATATATGCAAGTCACATGAGATCTGGTGCATTAGGAATAAGTATAATTGCATGTGAATTGATTTATCAATCTCGTTGTAGTCTATCAAAAATGGATACGTTCCTAGCTTAATAGAAGCTGGTGACCTAACTCTAAATGGATTGTTGACCCAAGTTATGCTTGGTTGTTTGAAAAGGGTATCTCCAAGTGGATATCGACTGGTTGTGTTGGTAAGAGGAGAGAATCTTACTAAGGATAGGTGGATCATAAGCAAGGTGATTGCTTGATGTGGTTTTGGATGCTAATCCAAGTTGTTTGTGATTGATGATTTCATGGCCGGGTCTGTGAGACTTATTGCCATGGGAACAAAATGGATGTTTTCCCCAATAAATGTTATTAGGCTGGTTGCTTCAGCTGTGGATGATTTCCTAAAGGGATAATTAAGGAAGGATGGCGCTAGCTACCCCCCGCGGACCACCAAACCCTAACCAAGGGGGTTATGAATCCGCGCCAGGAATGTGGACCGAACCCGCTGCAAGAGGTCTCTCCATGGAAATTACTTGGCGCAGGGGAACACTTAGGTGCTAGGGGAGCTCTGGGCGTAAATCCCAATGCCTCCGGACCCTACACAAGTGTTCTACGTGACTCGAGATGGGATCTCGAGGCCTTGATACTAGTTACAAGGCAGAATCTTGGCAAGATAAACCTTTGGGTTTTTATTGTCGGAAGATGGAAGGATTTTTTCTACGAAGGCAGAAAGGAACACTTAATTCTCCTATATGGGCGAGAGACAAACATTAATCTAAAGATAAGTTAAGGAAGTGTTTGATCTTGTTATCTTGTCTTCATGTCTATGCCCTAAATTACGTAAAGGAACAAGTGATTAACGGGTTAATTAAGGAAGTTGCTTTTATGTGTCTAACATAATGTGGTAGGTAATTAGATAGCTAAAACAACCCCCAAGGGAAGCGTGGTGGATGTGACCAATGGGTCAATCCTACAGAAGGGTGGTCTCGGTTAGTCGAGAGCTTTCCTCAAAGGAAATGTTAACAAGAAATGTTAGGAAAAGTCAGACGATAACCTTAGACAATGTTGGTTAGAACCCTGATTCATATTGTTTTAGGGGATCGAAATGGGACTATGCCCTACGGGCAGAGAGGTCGAGCGATGCATCCCTCTTGCTTCCCATTCTCTTTGAACCAAGTGTGGTATGAGTCTGCTTGGGTCCAGTTGTATCTACGCAAAGTGGAGCGGCTGTCGACCGACGCTAGAAGGCTATTAGGAAGACTTGACTGTTAGGCACCCGGACTTCAGGTCGATCCTAGTGGGAACGGCTGGATAAGTTCCGTTGCGAGGAAGACTCGAGAGACTCTAGTTGGAAAACCCCGTGTCATTCCTTGGGAGTGCCGGGCGGCGTCTTCTAGATTGATCTCTCAATGGGCTGCTAAGACGTGTCCCGCAATTTGAGGGGCGGTCACGTTACAGATTCAATTTGATCTAGCACTCAACACGACGTGCAATTCTCCAAATCTTTGTGGGGCATTTGAGTCCCCCCAAGTGCAAAATATCAGGCTAAAAGGGCTCCCCAAAGTTATCTCTCTATCTGTCACAATTTGTGAAACCCTAACTGTCATCTTTGTGGGTAGCCATAGCCAAAGATTTAAAGTTTGACATTTTTCATTGTTTCTTCTCACTAAAGCTATCAACAGTGATTTTAATCATTGAACACTCTTTGAAGTTCATTACAGTTTTGAAAGTTATCGAGGAAGCTCAAAAGTCATCCACAAAGTTCCTGAGAGAAAGTAGATCAAGTACCGACTAGTATCCATTAATACTCAACTAGTGTCAATTTGATACTAATCTTCTTGTGTCTCTTAACACATTAAAATACAACCTTTTTGTTGGTTAATTGAATTTTATCAACATGGCAAAGCTTGAGCAAATAGCTAAATTCAATGGTGAAGGTTTTCATGCCTGGAAGGAGAAGACCATGCATCTGTTTGAAGATGATGCACATAGCAAGAAGGAAGATGATGAAGATGGGTTCATTGAAGAATACTAGCTCAAAACCAAAGAATGGAAGAAGATGAATAACAAGGCACTAGGCATCATTACCTAGGGACTAAGTGATGATATGCTACATCATATCTCTGGCATTAGAGATGCTAGAACTTCTTGGGAGGAACTTGATAGGATGTTTGGTACCCAAGCAAAAAATTCAAAGGTAAAATTACTCATACAGTTTTATAAACTAGATATCAAAGACAGTGCTTCCATGACCACACACATTAATAAGTTCAAGAGCCTAAAAACCCGGCTTGCAACTCTTAAGAAGAATATTGATGAAGATGAAGCAATAGTCGTACTACTTGCAAGTGTAAATAAGGATCCCTATGAGAACCTTGTGTCCACCCTAAGTAATGTTCCCAGTCTCTCATTTAAAGACATTGAGCACTCACTGCTTGATGGAGAAAGCAAATTTAAAAGCAAAGATGTAAAAGAGACAAGATCAAGGGAAAATCTCCTATACACCAAAGGAGCTAATGGACCCAAAGGAAGAGGTCAAGGATTCAACACTGACAACAAAAGTCGGATGATATGTCATTATTATGGTAAGGCTGGCCGTATTTCCAGTGAATGCTTTCACAAGAAAAGAGCACAACAGATGCAGAATGACCACCACCAAAGTCAATTCATGAAAGAAGAAGAAAATGATGATGCTTTCTCTACCATCAACAACTCTGATAGATTGTTCTTAGGAATTTGTTCCCATAGTGGATCTCTATGTTTCTCTTAGTGGATTTGATTTGTAAAAACCCTTGCCAACGATGGAAAGTCTCAAGCTTTAACTTGACTAGGCTGCCTATGAGCTAGTCTCCCTGGCCATGTTATCATTTAGGGGGGCAAAAGCCAGCAAGTGTAGAGACTCATCATTTGAGGGGGGTGTTGAGAAATGACAAATGATGCATGCTCTAGGAAGAGCTATCTTGAATCCCATATGCACAGTGAGAAGAGTGGAACAACTCAACTTCTATAAAGCACTGTACTTACTTTACTATCACTTTCAGAATGGTGTATACAATATCATGATGCTTGGTACTTTCACTTATTATCTTTGTCATTGTCAGTGTCCTACATAAGATTGTATTTATGAGTCCAACCTAATCTATCTTGTGTTAGATATGATCAATGCCCCACCCTCATTAGGTGCCACCAATGATCCATGGTGCTCAAAGTTGTAAGGCCCCCATTATGAGGAGAAGCCAAATGTGAGCCCGGACATTGGTTGAGTCCTGACTTGTATATCAGATGAGGTCTATGTAATCGGATGGAAAAAAGGTGACTGTTGTGGGTCTAATCTTTGGGTTAGATGGAGTGGTTAAGCTAGTAGCAACTCGATGTGCATTGCATCGAGTTGTGGGGTAAGGGAGTTAAAAGGGGCCCCTGGCCGTCTAGTGGAGGCTCATATGGTAGGTCGGTCAGGCCGACCTAACAGCATTCGCAAGCTATAAAAGCTAAACCCCTTCACAGCCATCTATCACTCATCTTTCACCCCCAGTCAGAGTTGTTGTTCCAGCTAGCCTTAAGCTCTTCACCTATCTTCTATCTAGATCACCATCTAAGCTTCACACAATGGAAGCGCACGGGTGGATAGAGTTTTTTAGAGTTAAAGAATTTACCAATTCTCCTCTTATCTATTGTGTACTCTCTATCTCTTTCTTAGATTTTGTTCACTGCGTCGTGTAATATTTTACATGGTATCAGAGCCCAGGGGGCTCTAGAGATTGGAGAGTGTGCAAGAGGCAAAGGCTTCAACAACAAAGAGAAACTATGTTGACTTCCGGAAGCGATTCTGGCGCATCAGGAAGCGGTGCAGGAGGTGGTGTTGCTGTACCGGCTATTCAAACACTGAGGATTCGTCCACCAACCTTCAGTGAAGGCAAGTTAGACGGTACAAACTACACCTTGTGGAAGTTCAAAATTACAACTATCCTTGATTCTTATGAGCTTCTGGAGACTGTGCTGGGGACTGACGCAGAACCACAGCCTACCTCCGACCCATCAAATTCTAGTGTGATGATTCCTCCGAATGCAGATTTTCTATGAGCTTGGAAAAGAAGGAATGCAGAAGCATTGTGTGCCTTAGTTACAAGTTGTTCTGACAGTGTTCTGACATTGATTCAGCATACAACCAAAGCATCAAAGGCTTGGAATGTACTAAGAAGTCAGTATGAAACACGAAACCAAACAAGGATTCAAAACTTGGAGAATCAACTAGCAGCGGAGAAGTTTGCTGAAGGAGAGACAGTTGAAGCATTCATCACTCGGATTAAGAATCTGTGCGATCAGATGGCTGGCGCTGGGATACAAAAGACTAGTGAAGAGCTAGCTCGGAAGTGTCTTCGGATTTGTCCACAAAAGTTTGATGGACTAGTAACTGCCCTTAATACTCAGGTAAGACCTCAAGCTTTGACTTTTGAGGAGTTTTGTGCATTATTGATGGAGGAGGAGTTGAGGCTGAAAGCCCAAGAAGGAAGCAACAATGGAGATGCTGCATTCTCTGCCAATGCAAAAGGCAAAGGTGGTTCCTCCACAAAAAATGATGGTGACAAAAAGAAGAAGGGTTGCAAGAAGAAGTTTCAAGGAGAGTGCTTCTACTACAAGAAGAAAGGACATGCAATTGTAGATTGTCGTGTCAAGAAGGTAGATGAAAAGAATGGTACCCTTAAAAGTAAAGGGAAAGAGGCAGCCAATACGGTTGAAGCAGAGTTGGAATTATTCATGGCGACCATTGAGGAAGTATGCTCCTCGGCGCAAGAAGAATCTACCACTGACTCATGGGTGTTGGATAGTGGGGCCTCCCATCACATGACCAACAAGAAAGGTCTATACAGTTCTATGCAGCCTCTATAAGAATCCATCACTGTAATGGTTGGAAATGATGCTAAATGCCCTACTCCAGGCACAGGTACTATTTCTTTTGTTGCTACAAATGGTGAAGTCAAAAAACTTTCAAATGTGTTGTATGTTCCCGAAATCAGGAGAAATCTCTTATCATTGCTTCCATAACTGATCTTGGTCATGAAGTGAGGTTCAAGAAGACAGGTGCAGAAATTCTTGATAGTGCTGGCACAATTGTTGGCAAAGGAGAAAGAAGGAACAACCTGTATGAGCTAAGTGCTCTTACAGCCACCACTGGAGTGGGCACAAGTAAGCTTTGGCATGAAAGGTTTGGACACATCGGATTTGCAGTGTTGAAGGAGATGCACAAGCAAGGTATGGTTGCTCACCTACCTACAATAACTAAATTGAAGGAACCATGTGAATCTTGTATGATGAGCAAGCAATAGAGAAAGGCATTTCCACAAGAAAGAAAGAATAGAGCACATGCTCCTCTAGAGTTGGTGCATGCTGACTTTTGTGGTAAGATGCCTATACAGGCCTTGGGGGGATCTTCTTATTTTATGTTGATTGTTGACGACTACAGTAGGAAGATGTGGATGTACTTCTTTCGTGATAAGACTCAAGCTTTTAGTAAGTTTAAAGAATGGCTAAAACTTATTGAGAATGAAACAAGGAAAAGTGTGAAGAAATTTAGAACAGATGGTGGTGGTGAGTTCAACTCAAAGGAGTTTGAAGGCTTTTGCAAGAGCAAAGGGATCAAGCGTCAATTGACGACGCCTCACACACCTCAACAGAATGGTGTTGTGGAACGTAGGAATCGCACCATTGTGGAGATGGCAAGATGCATGCTAAAGGGCAAGGGATTGCCTAACCATTTTTGGGCTGAAGCTGTTAATACTGTAGTCTACATTCTAAATCGGAGCTACAAAAAGGCTCTCAAGGGAAAAACACCTCATGAGGCTTACACTGGTAAGAAACCATATGTCTCACATTTCAGAATTTTTGGATGTGAATGTTATGCACATGTTCCAGATGAGAAGAGAAACAAGTTAAAACCAAAAAGTAGAAAATGTATCTTCTTGGGTTATAGTGATGAGCAGAAGGCTTACAAATTATATGACCAAGAGGCAAAGAAGTTCATCACGAGCCGTGATGTGGTGTTCAAGGAGGAGCCGCATACAGTGGAGGAGGAGAAGGCAAGTTCTTCCACTTTATCATCAAGCAAAGTAGTCCACTATGAACCTGTCCCGAGAGCTATCCCTATCCTTAAGGAGGAGGAAGCATCATCTTCAGATGATGAGGAAAAAGTTCACCAACCTGACATCACCCCACCAAAAAAGCCATTGTCGCGCTGGGTGAAGCAGCTCTATGACCACAATAATCCTATGCCTGCATCTGTTGAGGAGAAGGCAGACGGACCAAGGAGGTCTCAGAGAATAGAGGAGCAAAGGAGGGCTTCTGCTCACACAATCAATATGGCCTTGATGGTTGAGATTATGAGAGAAGTAAAGGAGCCAACTGACTTAGAAGAAGCACTTGTAGATCCATAATGGAAGGCTGCTATGCAGGCGGAGTATGACAGCATAATGAAGAATGACACTTGGGAGCTAGTGGATCGACCAGCAAAGCGAAAGGTTATTGGCACCAAGTGGATCTGGAAGGTAAAGTACAAGGTTGATGGTACCTTAGAAAAGTACAAAGCTAGACTGGTTGCCCAAGGATTTTCACAAGTTGAAGGGTTTGATTTTCAAGAGTCATTTGCCCCAATTGCTAGAATGACCACTATTCGCATGGTACTTGCAGTGGCTGCCCACAAGAAGTTGCCAGTCTACCAAATGGATGTTAAGTCAGCGTTCTTAATGGTGACCTTAAGGAGGAGGTGTACGTGGCTCAGCCACCAGGGTTTGAGGCCCCCCATTCAGAGAACAAAGTGTGTAAGCTGAAGAAGGCATTGTATGGGTTGAAACAAGCCCCCAAAGCATGGTACCAGCGGATAGATAAGATTTTTTTAAACCTAAACTTCAAAAGATGTGCCTCAAATGCTAACTTGTATGTTTATAGGGATGGTAAAAAGTCTGTAGTGATTGTTCTATATGTGGACGACCTTCTTATTACAGGTGACTATGAAGATATGATCAACCAAACTCGAAAGGCTTTGATTTCTGAGTTTGAAATGAGAGACTTGGGCTTGCTGCACTATTGTTTGGGGATCGAAGTCTGGCAAGAGCCAGGAAAGATCTTCATCTCTCAGAAGAAATATGCATGGGAGATCTTGAAGGCATTTGGCATGACTGAGTGCAAGGAGATAACTACACCTATGGAGGTGAATGCAATGTTATCCGTCGAGGATACATCAACACTAGCAGACATTGGGAGGTATAGGAGGTTGGTCAACAGTCTGATCTACTTATGTAACACCAGACCAGATATCAGTTTTGCTGTTGGTGTTTTGAGCAGGTTCTCAAACAAACCTCATGATACTCATTGGAAGGCTGGGACGCGGGTGCTCAAATACTTGAAGGAAACTCTTGACTATGGTATCACATATAGTTTCGGAACTTCTCTTGTGGGGAACTATGACTCAGATTGGGCAGGAGACAGTGATTCCAGGAAGTCAGTTTTTGGTTATTGTTTCTCTTTGGGTTCAGGAATTTTCTCTTAGATTAGTAAGAAGCAGCCAACAGTGGCATTGTCTTCTACCAAAGCAGAGTACAAGGCAGCTTGTTTTGCTGCATGTGAAGTAGTATGGTTGAGAAGGATTCTATGGCATATGGGAGTGCATGATGAAGAACCAACTGTGTTGAGATGTGACAATCAAAGTTGCATCGCCATTGCTAAAAATCCAGTGTTTCATGCATGCACCAAACATATAGAGATCTAGTATCACTATGTGCGTGATTTGATAGAGGATGGGATAGTGGAACTGGTCTACTGTCCAACAGAGGAGACTGGAGCAGATATCTTCACCAAAGCACTAACGAAGGATCTGCTTCAAGTTCATCTTCAGAGACTCGGCATTGGGCCGAGGAGATAGTTCATCTATGGGTGGACATTAAGGGGGGTGTTAGATATTATCAATGCCCCACCCTCATTAGGTGCCACCAATGATCCATGGTGCTCAAAGTTGTAAGGCCCCCATTATGAGAAGAAGCCAAATGTGAGCCCGGACATTGGTTGAGTCTTGACTTGTATATCATATGAGGTCTATGTGACCGGATGGCAAAAAGGTGACTGTTGTGGTTCTAATCTTTGGGTTAGATGGAGTGGTTAAGCTAGTAGCAACTCGAGGCGCATTGCATCGAGTTGCAGGGTAAGGGAGTTAAAAGGGGCCCCTTGGCCATCTAGTGGAGGCTCATATGGTAGGTCGGTCAGGCTAACCTAACAGCCTTTGCAGGCTATAAAAGATAAACCCCTTCACATCCATCTATCACTCATCTTTCACCTAGTGAGAGTTGTTGTTCCAGCTAGCCTTAAGCTCTTCACCTATCTTCTGTCTAGATCGCCATCTAAGCTTCACACAGTGGAAGCGCACGGGTGGACAGAGCCATCTTTGTATCAGTTGTTTGGAGTTAAAGAATTTACTAATTCTCCTCTTATCTATTGTGTACTCTCTATCTCTTTCTCAAATTCTGTTCACTGTGCTGTGTAATATTTTACATCTTGGAACCTAATTCACTTGTGTAACAGTTGCTCTACATTGTTTATGTTAACATGAATCTAGCCTTCATCTTCCATCCTCCATAACTCTTGCCATGCTCTAGATCCACATTCTTAACACCTCCCACCATCGAGGCCGGTCTGAGCTCTCCAAGGTAGTAAAAACCAATCCCCTTGGTCTGAGGCCGGTCTGAGCTCTCCAAGGTAGTAAAAACCAACCCCCTTGGTGAAGGAGTCTATAATTAGCCTTAGGGGAGGTCTAGCATGACTATTTAATATTGTTGTAAATTAGGTTCAATTAGGATCCTAAATTTATGCAATCATATATTTCCAAGTGCATCAAGCTATTTTTTGCAAGAACTATTGTAATCACAAATATGATGGCAATCAAAAGTAAGATTTAATCTAATGGCAACTTTCCAACTTGCTTTGTCTTCTCTTGGACTTTCCTCATGTTTCTGAAACCCCAAGCTAATAGTTTATCCTATTGACTCTTTCTTGGCTATAGTCAACTTACCTAGTTTATTCAGGTCTTGATTGCAATCTCTTTTTGTCTAAGCCCCTTGCTAAAGATTGGTCAATCAATCTAATTGCAAGCCTTAGTTGATTAGTTAGGTTTCTATGTGTCAAGGTACATCTAAGCCTTATATTAGCTTTTGAAAGTTAGCCCAAATCCTTAGAGTCTTTCTCATGCAAGAGTGTTTTAAGGTAGATGCTACATAAGCTATCAAAGTGATATTTTTCCCTAAAAGTTTTGGGCTTCTAATATTTTGGAAAATGAAAATAGGCTCTTATGTTTCCCTCTTTGAATAAGGATCATACTTTCTCTCTTCTTTTTTGTTGTTTATGTGAGACAATTCTAATTATCCTAGGGTTGTTCAATGGACTAAGTATGCAAATCAAGTCTTAACTAAAAACATTAAATAATGTGCATATCTTATTCTATCAAAGAAAATAATTTTCTAATTCAATTAACTTAAATTAGTTTAAAATTTACTATTTATTTTTAGCTAGATTAATCACTCTTTCCCTATCTCCACATGACTTAGGATGACTAAATACATTCAATGCATTTATCTATTCTCTTATTCCTTGCTAAAATAGATTATATGTAGATTTTTTAATTGATTTTTTTAAATTTAGTGTTTAACCTATTCGATGCACCTTGATTAAATGCAACTATCTTTGAATTTTTCCTAAATATTGCATCATTTTCAGATTTAAGCATGTAGATGGACAAGCAGTGGGAGAAGTAGTAATCTATAGGAATGGACTACTTTAATTGATTTGTTTGGAAAAGAAAACCTGGTGTTTCAATTCGCCTATGCTTGTTCCCTTTTCCTAAATGAATAACTTAAATTAATAATTCATATCTCATCCCCTACATTATTTTATGTCCAAAACTTATTCCCTCATGTAATATCCCCACCCTCTCTGCGCATAGGAACCCCCCTAAAAATAAATAGAGATAATTGAATTTTATTTTTCCTCCCCCCCTCGTCATTGCCGAACAAGTGGTGGGGGCAAGAAGAAGGAGATGACGCCAATGAAGTTGAAGTCGAGGAAGACGATGATCATGATGACGATGAAGGAGAAGACGATGACGAAGATGGAGTCGAGGGGAAGGCCACGTGGCCTACCAAGCCCCTAGCCTCTCGACCAATCTGCGGCTAGCTAGGAGGCCCAAAATTCCCACTACCATGCACCACTTCACTTTTTCCCTACCACTCTCCCACTATAAACCTCCCCCCCCCCCCCCCCCCCCCCCCTCTGCAATTAGATCTAAAGAAGGAAAGAGAAAAGAGGATGCCATTGGGCATGCTGGTAGAAAGAAAGAAAGAAAGAAAGTTATATTAACGTCTTCTAAAGAGAGAGAAAGAGAGAGAGAGAGAGAGAGAGAGAGAGAGAGAGAGAGAGATTCATAAGCTGAAAGTATGGCTCCAAAACAAAGCATGAAACACATCAACAGTTATCCTGCATCCAACAATAGAGCCACTGGTCAGGGCGTTGCAATCAATACAAATACAATGTTGGGTAAGGATAATTCATCTTCGAATATCCAGGTACTAATTGCCATCTCCTCTATTCATTGAGACATAGATTATATTGCTTTGGCATGCACATGAATATGAGTAGCTTGAAATTATTTTTCATGGTTATGTGCTCATAGGAAATCGTAGGATAATTCTTTCCGTGTCAGGTTCTCCATAACCATAAATGACCTTGCATAAATTTATGCACATGATTCATTAAGGTTCACACAAATCCTTGTTACCCAAACAAAATCATTGGAAGGGATAAACTCCATCGCACATAATCGCAAGACTGAGTCTTCAAGGTGCATGTGTCAAGAGAAGTAAATTTCATCACATTGCTATGTGACAAAATCATACAGATAATGAAAGCATATATGGGTCCAGAGTATTGTTGACTCCCTCTTCTTGCAAATTAGTAGTAATGTTTTTGCCACATTGAAGGTATATGTTGCAGCTTGCACACCTAATGGATTTCATAGTAAGCAACTCAATTTAAAGGAAATTCGCTTTAAGAAACTCTAGGTCATTGCCCAAGATCTTGTTAACATCATGAACTAATACCCCATGTTTGATAGATTGGGATCTTGATGATGTGTGTAGTCATTACAACCAATGATCCTAAAAATTAAAACTAAGATGCCTTGAGACCGGTCTGATAACTACTATGTTTATCAATCTAACTCGGGATTAGGCTAGGTACAAACAGCAACTCCAGGCTCAAAGGAAAGTGGAGAGCTCAAGGTTTAGGAAATGCTAAGCCAAAGGAAAGACCGATACTTTTATACTTGTTAGGAAGAATTTTGGGTCATCGATCAATGTAAGTGATATATAGATCTCACTCTTGTATATGAGACCTTAACATATGCCTTAGCCAAAGGAAGGGAGCGTTAATTAAAATTTTGAATAGTTTCGCTCTTAGATCCCAAGGGGAAGAGCGAATATGTGGATGGAAATGTCATCGCATCTATTCATGCATTGTTTGGAAATACAATTGGTTTTATTGGTTGATCAAACAACATTCTAAATGCTTTTACATTCAACTGCTTGTTGGATTGTCATTTGGATGATTATTCCAAGTGCTTGTGATTGATGGTAAATTCATGGCAAGGGTCTATGATGAAAAATTGCCATGGGGATAAAGGAATGTTTTCTTGGAAGATGATATTAGGCTGACTGCCTTAACTATGCTTGATTCTTAAATAATTTAATTAAGGAATGGTTCTTTGCACGGGTGGATCACCTCAAAGGTCGCACCACTGATTAACCCAAAAAGTGCACTACTCGATTCATGGGCTGAAGGCCAAGTGGTGAAAAGGCCAACCACGGGAATAATGTTTTCACTCCTAGGCAGCTTGCGGGTCAGGTGGAGCTCTATCTAGACACCCCTTGCCAAGTCTGGAATGGATTTGAGGAGCTCTATGGTGGCTGCAACGTCTATGGTGTTGGAATATCCTATTCTAGATAAAGGATGGAAATTGTGGTGCCATCTTATTTGGACCATCTACTTGTGCAGAGTGGAAGGGACATACAATTTCTCCTATATGGGCAAGAGACAAAGATTAACTTGAAGATAAGTTAAGAAACTTGTTTGTCAAAAGGACTACTTGCTCTGTTTTCATGTCGGTGCTATAAGTTAACAAACGAACCATGTTCTCTAAAAGGCTTAATTAAGGACGATGGTTTTAAATGTCACACATAAATGTGATAGGACCTAATTAAATAACTAAAGAATGCCTGTTCAGGGAAGTGGGTGAGTGGAACCCCCGATGGGTGGGTGGTCCCAGAGAATTGGGAGGCTTCTTACAAGGTTTTACCGACATTCGCAACCCTTAGAAATTGCTAGGATAGAACCCCGATTCTTGCCATTTTAGGGGACCGGAATTGGACTATGCTCTACAGGCTGAGAGGTTGAGCGATGCATCACTCTCATTTCCCATTCTCTTTGAACCAAGTGTGGCAAGGATTTATCTCGGATGGGGCATCTCTCCATAATTTAGGATGTCGAGAGGACCCAATGCTAGAATGTTGTGAGGAGACCTTGACCACTAGGAACCCAAATTTCAGGTTGATCCCAATGGGTTTGGCTATGAACATTCCGATGTGAGGGACTCAAGAAACCCTAGGTGGCAAACCCTGTAACATTCCATGGGAGTGCTGGGCAGCATCGCTTTGATTCTTGATGGACCGTTAAAAACGTGCATGAATAGCCAATAGGCGGGCATGTTACAGTCGGTGTCAGAGCAAAACTTCATAATGATATATGATTGATAAATGTATGGTTCGTAGACATATCTTGAACAGAATAACCTAAGTGGCATGGCTTAATTGTCAAGCACCTTCTGCACCCACGAATACTAGCATGCAAGGGAAGGAATTCCTTCTCAAGCAGATTAAGACACTCTAGTTTGGTGAAAAAGGAATAGATATCGTAGCGAAGGCAGAGATATAGATTGAGTCGATGAATGATTATTTCTCTGCTTCGTCAGGAACTACTTCTACCAATCAAGCAATGATAGCAAAACTTAAGTTAGTTGGCCAGGCTCGAATATGGTGGAAGAAATGGTGCAAAGATCAAGGTATTTCTGAAGCCGCTGTCACTTGGGCTCAACTAAAAGATATTGTATGCGGATGATACCTTTCGCCAACCTACCTGACTTTGAGGATGAATGAATTCTTCAAGCTAAAGCAGTTGGAATTAACCTTGGAAGCCTACTACTCAAATTTTGTAACCCTACTAGAATATGCACTACATATGGATATTCCATAGTAAGTATCCAAGTTTTGCCATGGCCTGAACACTCCTTTGAACCACCGTCTTGAAGCAGTGCATCCAACAGACTTGCAAGATGCCTTACTTTCGAGCAAGGCCAATCATCCAAGAACTTAAATCGGATAATTGTGACAAAGATGATTCCCAAGATTAGGATAAGAGATGCCACATGTGCAGAGAGATAAGGCACATCCGTAGGAGATGTCCCAACCACCGATGCTTCCACTACAATGAGCTAGGGCATGTCCAAGTAGACGACCTTAACTTTAGTTCAAAAGATATTTAGCCTCCAAGAAAATGAAGCTACACAAGCACATCCTTTAGATATATAGATGAATTAGATGAAGACGAAGACTTAGAACCCACTACACCTCTTCAAGATGATTAGAAATCCTACAAATTTTATCTACATGTAACACAACTTGTATTGGAATAAACCTTACTCTTGTAACTACAGCTAACCCAAGTAATATGAGTTGCATCAATTTTGAGCCTAGAACTTACGAATGATCAGAGATGATTTAGTAAGGATTGATAGTTATAACTGGCAATGAATTTCTCTTAAGTCGTCACTTCTCAACTAATATAGATTGGTTCTTACCAGAATGTAGAAGCTTGGGAGTAATCTTTAGTATTACAAGCAAAGCCAATCATCCATGGATCTCAGTCTAGATCTAAAAAGAGGACAATTCGAAAACAGATTTTCTGAGATAAAGGCCCACTTTGGTTTGCTAAAAGGATCCTAGGGCAATTTGGTCCAAAGAAGAAAATCCTGCCACCACCATGCACCACTTCACTTTCTCCCAACCACTCTCCCACTATAAAACCCCTCCCCCCCCCCCCCCCCCCCCTAGTCAGATCGAAAGAAGGAAAGGGAGAAGAGGATGTCATTGGGCACACAGAGAGAGAGAGAGAGAGAGAGAGAGAGAGAGAGAGAGAGAGAGAGAGAGAGAGAGAGAGAGAGAGAGAGAGAGAGAGAGAGAGAGAGAGAGAGAGAGAGAGAGAACCTTCTAGAAGGCTCTCATTCTCTTCCCCTCCTTAGAGGGTGACTACACGCAATTACCCTTTTTCCTCTTCTCTGCGAGCCTATCCCCCCCATCACAATAGAAGAGAGTCACCTCAGCACGCTATCTCTCTGACAACACACACACACACACACACACACACACAAAGAGAGATTCATAAGCTAAAAATATGGCTCCAAAACAAAGGATGACACACACCAATCGTAATCCCACATCCAATAATAGAGCCATTGGTCAGAGCATTGCAGTTAACAAAAATACAACGTTGGGTAAGGATAATTCATCTATGAATACCCAGGTACTAATTGCCATCTCCTCTATTCATTGAGACATAAATTATATCACTTTGGCATGTGCATGAATATGAGTAGCTTGAAATTATTTTTCAATTGTTATGTGCTTGTAGGAAATCATAGGATAATTCTTTCTGCGTCAGGTTCTCCATAACCATAAATGACCTTGCATAAATTTATGCACATGACGCATTGAGGTTCACACAAATCCTTGTTACCAAATAAAATCATTGGAAGGGATAAACTCTATCTCAAATAATTTCAAGATTGAGTCTTCAAGGTGCATGTGTCAAGAGAAGTAAATTGTATCCCAGTGGTACACGACAAAATCATATGTAGCATGAAAGCATATAATTTTCCAGAGTATTGTCAACTCCCTCTTCTTGCAAATTAGTAGTAATGTTTTCCCCACATTGAATGTATATGTTGCACCTTGCACACCTGATGGATTGCATGGTAAGCAACCCAATTTAAAGGAAATTTGTTTTAAGAAACTCTAGGTTGTTGCCTAAGATCTTGCTAAAATCATGAACGGATAGCCCATGTTCGATAGATTGGGATCTTGATGATGTGCGTAGTTAGTACAACCAATGATCCTAAGGATTAAAACTAAGATGCCTTGAGATCCATCTGATAACTACTATGTTTATCAATATAACTCGAGGGGTTAGGCTAGGTATAAACAATAACTCCAGGTCTTAAGGGCAAGTGGAGAGCTCAAGGATTAGGAAACGCTAAGTTAAAGGAAAGACCGATACTTTTATACTTGATAGGAAG
The DNA here is from genome assembly GCF_053477565.2 of Lygodium microphyllum. Lineage (NCBI taxonomy): Eukaryota > Viridiplantae > Streptophyta > Polypodiopsida > Schizaeales > Lygodiaceae > Lygodium > Lygodium microphyllum. The sequence continues at coordinate 139,362,980 of NC_141147.1, forward strand.
AATGTTGGGTTGTCAATCAATGTAAGTGATCAATAGATCTTACATCTTGTATATGAGACCTTAACATATGCCTTAGCCAAAGGAAGGGAGCAATAAGTAGAATTTTGCATAGTTTCACTCTTAGATCCCAAGGGGGAGAGCGAATCTATGGATGGAAATGTTATTACATCTATTCTTTCATTGTTTGGAAATACAACTGGTTTTGTTGGTTGATCAAACAACATCCTAAATGCTTTTACATTCAACTACTTGTTGGATTGTCATTTGGATGATTATTCCAAGTGCTTGTGATTGATGGTAAATTCGTGGCAAGGGTCTTTGATGACAAATTGCCATGAGGATAAAGGAATGATTTCTTGGAAGATCATATTAGGCTAACTACCTTGACTGTGCTTGATTCTTAAATAATTTAATTAAGGAAAGGTTATTTGCACTAGAGGATCATCTCCAAGATTGCCCGCGGATTAATCCCCCAAAAAGGGCACTGCTCGATTCATGGGCTGAAGGTCGAGTGGTGAAAAGGCCAACCACAGGAATATGCCAAGTTCAGAATGGAGTTGAGAACCTCTGTAGCCCGAACGTATGTGGCGTTTGAAGATCCTATTATAGATAAAGGATGGAAATTGTGGTGCCATGTGATTTGGACCAACTACTTCTACAGAGTAGAAGAGACATATAATTTCACTTGTATGGGCAAGAGACAAAGATTAACGTGAAGATAAGTTAAGGAACTTGTTTGTCAAAAGGACTGCTTGCTTTGTTTTCATGTCGGTGCTATAAGTTAACAAACGAACCATGTTTCCTAAAAGGCTTAATTAAGGAAGCTAATTTTAAATGTCACACATAAATGTGATAGGACCTAATTAAATATCTAAAGAATGGCTATTGAGGGAAGTGGGTAGGCGGAACTCCTGATGGGTCTGTGCTACGGCAGGGTGGTCCCAGAGAACTGGGAGGCTTCTCACAAAGTTTTATCGACATCTTGACCCTTAGAAAGTGTTAGGATAGAACCCTGATTCATGCCATTTTAAGGGACTGAAATGGGACTATGCCCTATAGGTACAGAGGTTGAGTGACGCATCACTCTCATTTCCCATTCTCTTTGAACCAAGTGTGGCATGGATCTGCCTCGAATTGGGTATCTCTACGTAAAGTAGGATGTCCACGACCCACGATGCTAGAATGTTATCAGGAGACCTTGACCACTGGGAACCCAAATTTCAGGTTGATCCTAGTGGGTTTGACCACAAACGTTCTGTTGCAAGGTGGACTCGAGAAACCCTGGGCGACAAACCCCATAACATTCCATAGAAGTGTTGGGCAATGTCGCTTAGATTCAACAAGTAAAAATGTGCCTGGAGAGCCTCACTAGGAAATTTTTATCTATAATTTAAAGAAAATTTTGTTATATTTACATCCTTTATATTAAATGGATCTTAAACTCTATGGAGGGAACTTGGGATTGGGTTGCAAGTGATAGCACATTCACCACACTTGCAGCTTTGTTTGTAGTGCCAATGCTTCTTGCTCCAGAGTTTTACCTCTTCGGGCCATTGCGACAATGGAACCCCTTGTGTGCTAGTCTCCAAACTTTGTCAGACTTGAAGGATACAATGAAGAGTCTTGAGTGGCTAGATAGATCCTTTGTGAGACGAGGATGGAGTCATCCACGGGTGTTAGAGAGTAGAGAGGGGTGGTATACAAACATAGTTTCTATTAGATGGAAAATAAACTCCTTGCACAAAGCTGATGTGTGTGGTGAAGACTCTCTTCTAAACTTTGTTATCTCTATCTTCTTCTACTTCTCTCCTCCTTCTACTCCTCTTGTCTCTTCTTCTCCTCACTTATCCTACTCCTTTTCTCTCCACTTCTCTTCTTCCCTTTCTTCTACTCCTCTTCCCTCTTCTTCTTACCTCCTCCTTCTACTTCACCCCTTCTCCTCCTTCTACTCTTTCTCCTCCCTCTCTCTCTCTCTCTCTCTCTCTCTCTCTCTCTCTCTCTCTCTCTCTCTCTCTCTCTCTCTCTCTCTCTCTCTCTCTCTCTCTCTCTCTCTCTCTCTCTCTCTCTCTCTCTCTCTCTCGTTATATATATATATATAAATATATATAGAAACTAGTGCCCCATTGAAAAAATTAGCCTTAGCTAAGGCTTTTATAGCCTTAACTATAGGCTATTAATCACTTCTAATCATGCAATTATGGCAAACAATGATCGCAAAGCTAGTCAGGGGGTGGCATGGTGACCTTGCTTCTATCGCTGAGAGAGAGATGAAATTTTATAGTGATACTCTTGATGATTTGGATGACTAATTCCTTTCACATGAATTAAGAAGTTCTAGTTGAGATGAGATCGAGGAGGTTGGCGATGATGAAAATGATGATGGTGTGCCAATCAAAATTTTTACTTTTTCTTCTTTCTCTTGTTTTTATCAAAATTTAAGGTCCATTAACATTATAAATCCCCCCAACTTCTTAAGCCTTAGTTCATGTGGAGGGGGAGAGACATTACACATACACACACACACACACACCTATGTGTGCGTGTGCGTGTGCGTGTGCGTGTGTGTGTGCGTGTGCGTGTGCGTGTGCATGTGCGCACGCGTGTGCACGCTGTGTGACTCCAAAAAAATGATCAACACTTAATGAATTTTGGTTAAAGGCTATCGTATAGTCTTAATAGGTTATGGATATTATCCTCAAACTCTCCTCATCTCTCTCAAATTCATTGCTACCTCAATTCCAATGAGCTAATGATGGCATGCATGGAAGAGGCTTTGGTATTTGTGTTGATGCTGCAAGCATTCTCTTTGTGCTATGCAACTTCAAAAAAATGATGAATGCTTAATGCCTTTTGCTAAAGGCTATTATATAGCCTTAATAGGATATGACTATTATCCTCGAAGTCTCCTCATCCCTCTCCATTTCATTGCTACCTCAATTCCAACGAGCTAATGATGGCATGTGTGAAAGAGGAGTTGGTCTTTAGCACAAGCATTTAACTTGATGATGCTTTAAAGGTGATGGAGTTCATGATGATGGCTACATGTTGATGGATGATAGAATAAATATATTATATGTATGATTATTACTAATGTTAATTTCCCTTTTAAAATCCCCCCTCAAGGGGGTGGAGATATTACAATAATATTTCCTTAAGGATATCCAAAAAATAGTGTATTTTTAAAATGGTGAAAGTTGAAATATCTATTTCAAAAACAAATCAAATTTAACATTTTTAATATGTTAATACTTATTAGTAATTTCCATTTTAAAGAGCACCTTAAGTTCTAGCAATTTATATTTTCACTATCTATAAGGTTACATGGATAAGTATGCATCTTAAAATATGTTTAAGATTCTCATGTAGTATCCTTCCCACCTAAAGTATTCATTTAGGTGCTAGAATGTTTAAGCACTCCTGCTACAATGTTAGCTCTATTAACATGAGTAACTTTGAATAGAAATCTTGCCAATTTGAGAAAAGAAACTCTACCAAATGATTCCAAGAACCCAAAAATCATTTCTATTGCTTTTTGTGATGCGGTGGAACCTTTGCTCTATAAAATTTTGTGTTTGGACTATACATGGAATGCATCAAAGTTTTAAAATGATTGCAACTTCTAATGCAAAGTACAAAACAGATATTCAAATTCTATCTCAATAAAAACTTAGTGTAATGCATCAAAATAAAAATTTTGTAAATTTTTTGCATAAATTTTTTGGGAACTTAATGTTGTTAAATTGCACACATGCTCAATGATGGGACATGAGTAGAACTCTTATCGATTCAAGAGGTTCAAATAACCTTAGAGGACTAGCTATCACCTATTTGCTTGCTTGCATAATCAAAACAATTGGACTCACTCTCACCATAACCATGCAAAAGCAAGACCAACAAGTATGATATTGTAGTAGACACATCTCCTTTGCCTTGTCATTGTAGTCTCTTCTTGAAAAGTAGAGAGGAGGTCTCACAATACTTGTGGTTGCCTCCTTATGCTCCAAGCCTTTGTTCCATGCATTTGATCCTTCCACCAATGTTGAGATGCATGCTGTAGAATGAGAAGAGGCTTAAGCATGATAGAGTGCTTCATTCTCAAGTCCCTCACAGTATCACATACTCATTCACTTCCTCATACACACACAAAAGCATTCTCTCTCTCTCTCTCTCTCTCTCTCTCTCTCTCTCTCTCTCTCTCTCTCTCTCTCTCTCTCTCTCTCTCTCTCTCTCTCTCTCTCTCTCTCTCTCTCTCTCTCTCTCTCAATCTCGGGTAAAAAAAATTTACAATGACGGGGTCAAACAGGCAGGGACGGGGACGCGCGAGCCACAAACGCCACGGGGCATCCTGAGGCGCGTAAAACCAAAAACACGCGCGTTCACGCGCGAGGCGAGAAACACAATTAATGCGAAAAATGAAGAAAAATCAATAAAATCCAAACCGTGTGTCGGAACAAAAATCCGTAAAAAGGAAAAATGGGCCCAGAGATGAGAGGAAAATGTTGGAAACATGCAACACAGGTTTCAGGGCAAAATCAGGGTGTTCACATGGGAATACGCAAAAAACAAACTCGAAAACACATACGGGCATTAATATCAGAAAATCCGCGAATCAAAATGAAGTGCGAAAAGAAGGAAAAGTATACAGAACAAAGTGTCCGACAACTTATCATGAGAAAACATGGTTTTGAGCGAGGTAGGATGCGTTCATATGGGAAAAACCTAGAAAATGGGTCCAAAAATGGACTCGGAGATTAATACGGGAAAAACCACGCGTCGGAATAGCAGACGGTAAAAAGGAAAAATGTCTAAAAAAAATGAATTCATAGGACTGGTGCATCAAAACTCAATGTGGGGAAAATTAGGAAGGATTCACATGGAAAAAAACATAAATAATGCATCCGAAAACGCTCGAAAAAATTAATAACTAAAAATACGACAATCGAAAAAGGGGGAGGGAAAAGAAAAAGTGGGGGAAAGGCTGACATGACACGATTGTCAAATCAAATTGGAATTCTGGTGAAAATAGGGTAGGTTTACATGGAAAAATGTGAAAAATATGCACGAAAAAGATCTGAAAACCTGTAAAAATTAATAACGAATGAACCATGCATCAAAATGACACGAAGAAAAAAGGAAAAATAGCAAGGGGAAGGGATAGGACAGACTTGACTTATCAGATCATGGTTCTAAAGCATTCATGATGCGCTCACAATGAAAATCGTCCCATTTACAGGAATTACTTTAAAAATTAATAACTTGAAAACCATCTGTTGGAACAAGGGTTGGTAAAAAGGAAAAATAGGCATTTTGAAGGGACGAACAGGGCTGTAAGGTTGGATTGAGCTTTCGGTGAATGTAAGGTCTCTTCGTATGAAAGAAACGCAAAACCAAGAATAAGGGCAAACGGTCAAGGAACAACCCCTAGGAGAGGGTGAAATAGGACAGAAGGATGGGGAAGGAATCCCATCAAGGTAAAATGAAGTCAGGGCATAGATGCATGATTAGAACAAGGTGTATGCATGGGGGTATGCATCATGGATGCGCAGGGACGTGTCCCCACACTTAAGACCTTAATAGGAAGGATAAACCAAACTTCAAGGACATGGTACATCACATCAGACCAACCACGACGTCCCCACACTTAAGACATAACCAGTACTGAGAAACAGAAGGCGTAGGGTTAGAAAAACTTGGTCCATATTGCTGAGAAGGAATGTTGACTATCGAGGTTGCATCTGGGGTCGTTGTTTCGGTTGCAGGAGGTAACAAAGTATCTGCACAACACACATTTTTCGTCCTTCATGGTAGGGATCACGCCGCAGCACCCAGGGAGGTAGCTGGTTGAAGGAATCACATGAAATTCGTCGATAGCGAGGGATATTGCACTCAACTCACGATCACTCAAATGGATTGAAAGAGCAGGCACTTGCCCCATGACTAATATCACTCAAGGAAATAAGGATGAAATCCAAGAGCTCACACCCGGTTTAGGAATCAACAGGGAAATGGTGCGAAAAGAGTATGCCAAGGTGCACAATTGATGGTGCATCAGTGCGTCCAACCCGTTTGGCATAGGTGCAAGGAAAAAGGCCAGGGAGCCTTGTAGTGTAGTGTATAGAATAGAGTGATGTGTCCTGTGTTGATGGCAAAAACCCAGCCCGTAGGTGCATAGGGAAACGGGAACATACATGACTCCAAAGGTCGTAACATCCCTCAATCTTCACCTCTTGATAATTGATTGAAGAAACACCAGTCACACTCAGCCCACCCTTTGTCTTGCGCTCCGTTGAAAGATACAGAAGGCATCCCTTTCCTGAAACCCATTGATGTAATCCTCATGGTCACTTGTGCAGAGGTTGTATGCCTTGTGCGCATTTGATGGTGCAACTGTGCATCCCACCCTGTGCCGGCATATAGTGCAAGAAGGAATGTCAGGGAGCCTTATAGTGCAGTGCACATGAACAAATCGTGCTTTGTGCATAGAGAGGCCCATCCTGTGCGTGCAACACTCCGTTCACACAACTCACCTCTCATTTGATTTGAAGAGAAAGAGTGGTCACTCACCCCACGCTCTATCTCACTCTCTGATAGATACAGAGAGTAGCCCTTACTCACGTCTGAAGGATGGATTTTAGGCCCCGGAACATGCCTAAAAATAGGGGAAAAATATGGAAATGCGGGGGAAAATGCTCAACCACGAAGGCGGCAGCTCGACCTAGGACGATTTTAAGCATTAAGTGCTTGACGGGCGCCCGTGCGACACTCCGTGAATTTTCATAATTTTTCCGTGCGCCTGTGCCAGTCAGTGAAGCTGCAGGCCTGTCCGGGATGTTGAGACGAGCTCATAGGAATTTTCAGATCGAAGTTCCGAGTCCGGGTGCGGAAGATGGCCCGAAACCGGCCGGGGTGCCCAAGAGGGGGTCCAAAATGGAAATTTGAAAAGGTGTGAAGGAGGGGGGGTGACCTTTGGCACCCCCCCCTCGAAAAATCGTGGATATGGAGGGGGGGCGGCGGCTGAAAACAGCCGCCGAAAAAAACGCGACCCCCCCCCCCCACAATCGATTGCTGGCTCACAAAGAAGCCATGGTTATGGACCTCCAGGCCTGATGAAGATGATGTGCCGATCAATTCGCCGGTCTCCGCTCCCGCAATGGTGGACTGGTTGAAGAGAGAGAAAACCAGTCTTTCTCTCTCCTCTCTCTCTCTCCTCTTAGCCCCCGTTCGTGCTTGAAGGAATAGGATGAAGATGGACGGCCGGATGGATGCCGATTCTTGACGGGATGAAAGAGCAATGCAAAACCATTGTAGATTGCTGATTCCAAGCAGAATTCATGGCTGGAAATCAATCGTGGGACGTGCCAAATTTAATGGAAAAACCCGCAAGACACGGTAATAATTGTTTTTTCAAGGAAAATGGTCTTTTGATGCAAATTTGGTTGATAAAAATGTGTTCATATGGATTGAGTTTTGAGTATGTCGTGCTTTGAGTTGGTTTCTAGCTGTTCATCATTTAAAAATCTGGAAAACATGTGTGGGATAGCAGAAAATAGGGAACCGAGACACGAAAAACCATAAAAATGGGGAAAAACAAGGGTTTTGGGCATATAAATGGGGAAAACCGTCGATACACATCAACTAATCTTTCAATTTTGTTGCAAATGAACTAAGGGCCACAGCCCACAAACTGGTTTTCATTTTCAGCAATTTAAAAAATACAAGAAAATGAAGAAAATGGGGAAAAATGATAAAAACACCATGAAAAATAGGGGAAAAATACATTTGGGGCTACGAAAAATACAGAAAAATAGGATTTATGTTTGTTGATGTATAGCAAGGTTGGGGCATGAAGTTATGCTTCAGTTCAGCCTTGTTTATATGTTTTGGTGCGTGTTTCATTCCTTTCTCCACATAAAATGACAAGGAAACCCTAAAAGAAATGAATATAATGATGCACTATCAACGGGGAAGGGTAGAGTTGTGGAAAAATGGTTAAATGACACTGAGCATGAGGAATAATTTGCTGATTTTATATACATCGCATCTAGGACGGAATAATAATGATAAGAATTAAAACCTAGTAGCACGAAGATCACTTCGGTGCTAGGTGTTGCAACGAAGCACAAAGCGGTTAGAAAGAAAAGCATGAAAGAGATGATTTGCACTTGCACGCTGCTGATTTTTAAGATGTTTGAGCACTAGGCATCCACCTCTTTGCATGATCATTTAGAGGAAATTAAAAGTATCAGAGTTAGCTCCTGGATATGCATTGCAATTGTTTTTGGGATATGACCTACGTTGAGAGGCAGTGAGGTTCCTATGTCGTAGGCTAGTCGTGGGATCATAAAGGGGAAGTCAAGTAAGGACAATGGTATATTCCTGGATACGTTTATTTGGTACCTTGAGTGACGTTTGTGCGAAATGTCTAAATGTTGAGCGGCGCATCGAGGGGCCAATCCCCAAGGTGTAGGAGAGTCGCAGAGGGTTGACGGCATTCAGCCGTAGGAGGAACCCCATGTGTATGTGATTCGAGCCTTTTGGCTATGTGAAAGGGACTCCCTTTGAGGAGCAATATTGGGTTAGGATCAGTTGGACTACAACGTATTACAAACGCAATGTTTAGGAAGGCAGAGATTTTGATAGACGCTCCTGGCCGCGAGGCCGAGGGGTTGTCTTGTGCATAGTGACGAGGTCCGGCTAGTGCATGAGCCAGTGCCGGCCCGTTTTTAGGTCCATCAGTGGTGCGTCTGCCGGGAGCTGCTTAAAAGTGGCGGTTCTCGAATCCTGGTTTTCTAGGGACCAACTAGCAGTTTATGCCAAAGGATACTGAGCTTGATCCGTTATTTAGTGATAAGCATCGTCTAGCAGAAATCCAAAAGCAAGAAAGAGACGAGAGAGCTAGGCGACGTGCTGAAATCTTTAGGAGATATTCCCCTAAGCGGAGCGGTGCTGAACCCTTACGAGGGAGTGGATCTAGTGGTCTTAGGACCCCAAGCAGTAAGTTAGGAGAAGGTGGAAGCTCTAGTGCTCCCCTTCTTTCCTTAAGCCAGTCCACGTCAATTGCGGGAGGTGTAACCCCACCGTTCCCTATTCCTCGTGCAAACCCAATCCTCGTCATGGCGCAGCCTATTGCAATTCCAGCAGGAACGACGGATTTGCCGGCTCTAGGCTACCCGCTACCCATTTTTAATGGGTTAGTTGAGGAAGATGCGGAACTCCACATTAGGGAGTTTCAAAAGCTGATGTTTAACTGTCGCATTCAAGAAGAAGGGCATTTAATGATGTTCTTCAACATGACTCTCAAAGGAAGAGCCGCTATATGGTATCATGGTTTAGAAGCCGGAACCATATTGAACATTGATGCATTTTATGGAGCTTTTCGAAGGGAGTTTGCCCCTGAAAGGGGTGGGCAATATTGGTTGCGTGTACTCAACGTGACCCGCCAAGATCCACACGAGGATATTCGTGCTTATGCGAAGAAGATAAAAGAGGTCTTCCGTAAGTTGGACACCTCTATTCCTATCCCCGCAGCTGCCCAATTGCAATATTTCCTACATGGTTTGGACTTTAATATCCAATTGCAGTTGAGTAGTGTTCCCTTGGGGGATATAGATACTGCCATTACACGAGCACAAGAGGTGGAATCCCGACTACAAGCAGCCTATGCTTCTAGAGGCAATTCGAACATGGGTCTAGTATTGGGAAACAATATGGCAATAGCCAATGGCAGTAGTGGCCAAGGGATAGCGATGGCTAACCCTAATGGGAGAGGGAACATGATGCAGAATGTGCCTTTATTACCAGCTCCCCCTAGCATGTCGATGCCTACGGGCAGTCAAATGGCTCCAAGTGGTGGAGGCCAGGCGGTCAATTCTAATCCCATGCCTGTGGTTCAACAACCAGTGCCTAATCGAATTGTTAGGCCGATGGAGCGACATGGTAATGACCAAGGCTATGAGTCGAGTTCTTCCAATGTTCTTGGCGAGGTTAAGGACATGATGAAGCATTATACCGACATGATTACGGAGCAGTATCGACAAATAGCTGTTGATGTCAACTTCCTTAAAAAACAACAAAATTTGATAGGAAGTAGATACCCGGAGGAGGGTGCACCGTCGAGGTTTAGTTGCAAATGGTGTGGCGGGCAGCACTATCCAAGAAATTGCCCAAATGTTAAGTGCGACATTTGTGGAAAATCCGGCCATCTAGCAGCTACTTGCTGGAGTAAGATCAGTTCCCTCCAGCGGGGTAGTCGGCAACCAGGGCCTGTTAATCATCGTGCCCAAGGAAATGATTCCCAGCGAGAGGATGGGCCTAAACAAATACTTCAACGACCAAAGACTACAGTGGAAGAGCTACCAAGTGGAAGTGGGGTTAGTTTGATTGAGGCTGTACGCGTTAATGATACTGAAACCTCTAATCTACGAGCTGTCCTTACAAGAGGTAAAAAGGGTAGAGAAGCCGACATGGATAAGCCTGTCGACGGAAACCCTAAACAAGGCGACAAAGGAACGCAAGTTTTGGATCCTGCCCTAGAAGGGGGACCTTTGAAGCCCGTAGAGAGTAAAGCCGATAAGGAACCACCAAAGAAGAAGGTGAAAGTTAAGAAAGAGGCAATGAAGCCAGTTCAGCGACCTAAAGAGCGGATGGTTTGGCGTGAAAAGCGAGCCCTATCGAACTATCATGAATTCGATTTGGCGGGCTCTCTTTGCGAAGTCAAGCCGGATGTGAACCTTTTGCAGCTTATTAAGCTTTCCCCAGGAGTACGTAAGGAATTTAGAAAGATCCTACGTACCGGGTATATTGTAGAACCTTTGGGTATTGCGCGAGTTGGTGATGACTGGTTCGAGCATGCTGAGAAGCATTGCCCAAGGGTTGCAGCCTATGTCGATGGGATATTAGTAGATTATGCCATTGTCGACACGGGATCATCTGTTAACATTATGAGTTCTGAACTGATGGAAAGGTTGGGTCTTGCGATTCAGAAAGATACTTCCACAATTCTCAGAATGGCAGATGACAGTTTGAGACAGCCGGAAGGCTGCATTACTAAGGTCCATGTCACTGTTGCAAATGTAGAATGCCTGTTGGACTTTAGGGTGATTCGTTTTGCAGGGCGGCCAAGTTACCAAGTATTACTTGGACGACCTTGGATCTTGCAAGCGGATTGCCAAGTGGATATACCCGCCGGTCGATTGTTATTCGGCAGAGGTGCCCAGCGTGTGGTGGTTGATGCTTATCCTGAGTCCCCGCAGAGTGAGAGAGCTCCTCTATCTTCTACAGAATTGGAGACATTAGAAGATTTATCTGCTAGTGAGACATCATCGAGTGATGAGTCCAAAGAGGGATCCACCACGGAGGACATCTATCAGATCACTTTGAACGAGCCGATAGAGGCCCAAGATCGTATAAGAGATGCAGATGTTATCGAGCTAGACCTTGGTACGCTTGATGATTCGCGGCCAATCAAATTAGGCTCTATGCTCAGCTCAGCAGAAAGGGAGGACTATGTGGCCTTGATCCAGGAATTCCGTGATATCTTTGCCTGGAGTTATGATGAGTTGAGAGGCATCCCTCCCAGTCTTGCTGTTCATACAATTCCGTTGAAAGAGGGCAGTCGTCCTGTACGGCAGAAAGTCAGGCGTATGCCTTTCGAATTAAGGGACGGGTTGTTTGAAGAGTTACAGAAGCTTCGAAAAGCGGGTTTGATTTTCCCTGTACAACACACGGAATGGTGTTCGCCAGTTGTGATTAGAAAGAAGAAGAATAATCAGATCCGTTTATGTGTAGACTTTAGAGAGCTGAATAAGCAGACAGTTAAGGACTACTACCCATTGCCATTTATTGACCAGATTTTGGATCAATTAGCGGGTAGGGAGATATATTCGTTTATGGATTGCTTTGCAGGATACAACCAAATGGCAATTGCAGAAGAGGACAAGTTGAAAACAACTTTCATCACTGTATTTGGCACTTTTTCGTACCATGTGATGGCCTTTGGTTTATGCAATGCGCCTGGTTCGTGGCAACGAACAGCCGATAAGACATTCGGTGACATATCCCCTGAAGAGTTGAGGGTGTTTATTGATGACTTAGGGGCCGCCACCGTGAGAGAAAGGCAGTTGATCATTTTGAGAAAATGCTTTGAGCGCTGTAGACAATTTTGCATCGCCCTAAACCCACGGAAGTGCGTTTTTGGAGTACCTTATGGGCTATTGTTGGGTCATGTGGTTAGTTCGGTAGGAATTGCGACAGACCCCGAAAAGGTCAAAGTTATAATTGCCATGGGTCCACCACGCACTCCGAAAGAAGTTCATAGCTTTCTGTCTTCGGTTGGTTACTACCGTAGATTCATTAACGCCTTAGCAGAAAGAACGTTGCCACTTACAAATTTATTGTCCTTTAGCTGTTCGTTTGTATGGGGTGACCCTTGTAAGGTAGCATTTGAGGACGTGAAACAAGAGCTAGCAAGAGCGCCCGTTTTAAAAGCACCTAAAAGAGGTGAGGTGTTCTATATATTCTCAGCAGCCACCATGTATAGTATCAGCTGCTGTTTAGCCCAAATTTGGGAAGAGAAGTGGTACCACCCGATTGCTTTTGCTAGTCGGAAGCTGGGGGTATCCGAAATCAATTACACCTACATGGAGAAGCTGTGTCTAGCGATGGTCTTTGGGACCAAGAAATTCAGGCATTACATTCTCTATGAGAAAGTCGTGCTTTATACGAAGGCGGAGGGACTTCGACTATTGATGAATAAGTTACAGCCGCCTGATCGTTTAGCGAAGTGGTTGATCACTTTGCAGGAATTTGATTATGAAATCAAGAGTAAGCCACCAAGGTTGCAAGGCATCGTGGAATGTCTAGTGGACTTTGGGGAGCCGAAAGAATCTGTGGCTGAAGGTAGTGACATGGAGATGATATTTAAAATAGATACGGCATCTATTCCCTCCTGGTATGCTGCAATAACGCATTATTTATCAACAGGAGAGGCGGGATCCGAATTATCTAAGGCTGAGAAAAGGAAAATTAAGCAGCAAGCGTTAAAGTTTGCTTTGATCGCAGGTACATTATATCGGCAAGGGGTTGATGATATCTATCGCCGATGTGTGATGCCTGACGAGGTGCCATTCATTTTGGAGGAGTGCCATGATTCTGCTTGCGGTGGCCATTTTGCTGGACGGCTTACAGCACAAAAGGCTTTAAGAGCAGGTTATTGGTGGCCTGCCATCTTCCAGGATTCGTTTGCGTATGTTAAGCGATGCGATATTTGCCAACGACATGATAGTCGAGAGAATAGGAAACGACCACTCACCCCTATTATGGCGATACTTCCATTTGAGAAGTGGGGAATAGACTTTGTGGGTCCTATTACTCCGTCATCGACTACGCAAAAGCGGTACATCATTGTAGCAACTGACTACTTCACAAAGTGGTCAGAAGCACGTGCAACAAGGAAAGATGATGCTAAAGAAACTGCTAGTTTCCTTTTAGAGCAGATAATATGCCGGTTTGGTCCACCGAAAGAATTAGTGTCGGACCGCGGAACTCATTTCCTGAATAAGGTGATTAAAGGTTTGACAGAGTTGTGGAACATCAAGCATAACAAGACAACCCCATATAATCCGCAAGCCAATGGGCAAGTCGAAAGTACCAACAAGCAGCTTGTGGGCATCCTGTCCAAAACTGTGTCGGAAAAGAAACGGGATTGGGATAAAAAGTTATACGTGGCAGTGTGGGCCTATAATACGACTTTCAAACGAGCCACTGGCCATACCCCGTTCAAGTTAGTATATGGGGAGGAGTGTGTCTTGCCTTTAGAGATTGAGCTGCCGACTATTCGGTTTGCCATCAATCATTCTTTGAGCGATGAAGACGCTCTTTTTGAGCGCTTGACGACACTGGCACATTTAGATGAGCTTAAGTTGCAGAGCTTATTGCACCAAGAAGTGGCGAAGCGCCGAATGAAGAAGCTACACGACCTCAAAGCCAAGAAATACACCTTCAAGAAAGGACAGCTTGTTCTGTATTATGACGCACGACGAGAATTATTTCCAGGCAAGTTAGAGCCCAAATGGGATGGGCCCTATAGGATCGTTAGGATAGGAAAGAATAAATCTACAGTATTGTTAGCTGACCTTGAGGGGATAGAATTTAAAAATAAGGTTAATCTTAATAAGATTAAACCTTATTACTTCTGATTACACTAATGCTATGACTGCCTTGCAGGTCTAGGCAAGATCGATCAAACATCTGCAAGGAAATCGTGATAGAGGTTGATGGGTCGTCTGATCCCTTATTTAGAACACCCATATTTGGAACAAAGATATCATCAGGGAAAGCTCATTTGGTGGAGCAAAGGATACAAGGTGATTGAGCAAGAAGGCGGGACATTCATTTGGGAAATCAAGGTCTTCTGCCATCACTGCCTACAACTTTTGACGAGCATCCCTGTTGAATTCAATGATGATGGAGGGATGGAGCCTACAGTCCACCCGTTGAAAATGCTGAATTTCGATTACCATAATTACGAGTAGAGTTCTGGATGGCGGGATATGTAAACCCTTTATGGACGTACACCTTGTACTTTGATGGGGCGTCCAGGGGTGCATGCAAAAAAGGAAGTGTAGGAGTTGTCATCCGCGACCCCCGACGACGCATTGTCATGAAGTTAGCTGCTTATCTCGGGGTGAATTTTACCAATAATATGGCAGAATACAAAGCCCTGATTATGGGTTTGAATATTGCAAAGAAGGGTGGTATCCGCCAGTTGTTGGTGAAAGGGGACTCTCAGTTGGTTTTAAATCAACTCAATGGGACGTACATGGTACGGAACCCCATCCTTTGTATGTACCATCATACTGCCATAGCCCTGCTAGACGAATTCGATAGAGTGTCTTTTCAGCTGATTCCACGGAATTGGAATCAGTTTGCCGATTCATTGGCTAATCTTGCGTATGAAGAGGACCTCTTCTTTAATTGTGGCCCTTGTCCCGATATATCTATTGATGGTGAGACAGGACCTGGTCGTTTGTGGGGTATGCTTTCTGAACATGCCCTCTTTGGCAGACGATGGTTGATTTGGGTGATGCAGAGGGTAAGCGAGACTCATCTACCTTTATTATCGGGGACCCATAGACTGATTCGACGCCATGTGATGCGAACACCTCTTGCGATATACGCAGGGGGGATAGGTCATAATTTAATGCACCTAGTTTAGGGCTACGAGCCTTTGTTTCCCTGGGAATGGTATGCTTTGATGTCTATCATGGTTGTTTCCAGGTGGATGTTCTGCATAATATTGGTTTATTTCATTAGGCCAAGAGGGCCGATTCAGTTTTGTAGCAAAGTCATGTATGATTTCATTAGGCCAAGAGGGCCATTTTCCTGTCTAGTGCGGGTGCGTTTAATTGGGTTTTTGTTGAGTGTTGTGCTGGACAGGTTTCGTGGTTCGTGGAATTTGGTGGAGCCTGGAGGAGCCTTTGCTGCGATGGAAGCTTCTTGTGGCCACTCCAGGTGATATTTCTCCTTTACAAGTACCTTTCTTTCCTGTTATATGTGTATTTGTACTTGTTGAGGGGATACTTTTTGTTGGGGACCGGCGACCAAGGCATAAAGTCCCAAGTTTAGGCTAAGTATGTTTGAGGGAGGTTGGAGTAGTCATTACCTCCTGTAAAGACATTGTTAGACATTAAAAGACCTGTTTGAGAAAGAAGTCCTAGTGACCCTGTTCTGCCAGCCTGCTAGGCAGCCGTTCTAGGCGTTCTTGTTAGTAGTGAGGCAGTTAGAGAAGCCTGCTAGAAGATAATAATAATGATGCCAAGAAATCCTGAACATCCCAAAAGATGAATATCAATACGAAGGTGTGTAAAAAGGGGTTCTAACCCCTATCACAGAAAAGCAAAGAAATAAAAATATATAAGCAGTTGATCATCGCCTTGCGAAGGCCTGGTAGGTTCCTGGGGACGAGTCAGACCCGGGGCCGATACCTTGTCTTCCTAGGGGTGGCTTCTTGCTGGAAAAATAATATCAAAACAAGGAAGGTTGGAGCGAAAATAAAAGTGAGCGTTAGAAAAGGATTAAGTGTCGCCTTGCGAGGGCTTGGTAGGTTCTTGGGTGCCGAGACAGGTCCTGAGACCGATGCCCTGTTCTCCTTGGGTCACTACGCTCAGCTCCCTCCTTTTTACATGCCAAGTATGTTCATCCAATCAAAACCCTCAAAGAAGAGATATACTGAAAGAAAATATCCTTTGCTCAGGCTATAGGAGTCCTCGCCTTGTAGGAGCTCCTAGTTGCGTTGTCTTTAGTTGGTAAGTAGTTCAGACTACCATTTAGGGCAACCTCTTTGACAGTTCTTTTTAGTTTGGCTGTGTTGGAGCAGCTGGTTCGTGACTCACTTCGGATCTTCTATTAGATGATGCTAGGCCTACTCCTTGTGGATGTTATGCCTTGGTTCTGTCAGGGGTAGGGGGAGCATTGTGCTGGGTTTTATGGTGATAATTGTTTTGTATCAGTTTGATGCTTCTTTGGTTGTTTATGTGCAGATATGTTCGTGGGTTCGACGGACTGAGTCGTCCTATCCCGTGGTCGCCAATGAAGGATGGATTTTAGGCCCCGGAACATGCCTAAAAATAGGGGAAAAATATGGAAATGCGGGGGAAAATGCTCAACCACGAAGGCGGCAGCTCGACCTAGGACGATTTTAAGCATTAAGTGCTTGACGGGCGCCCGTGCGACACTCCGTGAATTTTCATAATTTTTCCGTGCGCCTGTGCCAGTCAGTGAAGCTGCAGGCCTGTCCGGGATGTTGAGACGAGCTCATAGGAATTTTCAGATCGAAGTTCCGAGTCCGGGTGCGGAAGATGGCCCGAAACCGGCCGGGGTGCCCAAGAGGGGGTCCAAAATGGAAATTTGAAAAGGTGTGAAGGAGGGGGGGTGACCTTTGGCACCCCCCCCCTCGAAAAATCGTGGATATGGAGGGGGGGCGGCGGCTGAAAACAGCCGCCGAAAAAAACGCGACCCCCCCCCCCCACAATCGATTGCTGGCTCACAAAGAAGCCATGGTTATGGACCTCCAGGCCTGATGAAGATGATGTGCCGATCAATTCGCCGGTCTCCGCTCCCGCAATGGTGGACTGGTTGAAGAGAGAGAAAACCAGTCTTTCTCTCTCCTCTCTCTCTCTCCTCTTAGCCCCCGTTCGTGCTTGAAGGAATAGGATGAAGATGGACGGCCGGATGGATGCCGATTCTTGACGGGATGAAAGAGCAATGCAAAACCATTGTAGATTGCTGATTCCAAGCAGAATTCATGGCTGGAAATCAATCGTGGGACGTGCCAAATTTAATGGAAAAACCCGCAAGACACGGTAATAATTGTTTTTTCAAGGAAAATGGTCTTTTGATGCAAATTTGGTTGATAAAAATGTGTTCATATGGATTGAGTTTTGAGTATGTCGTGCTTTGAGTTGGTTTCTAGCTGTTCATCATTTAAAAATCTGGAAAACATGTGTGGGATAGCAGAAAATAGGGAACCGAGACACGAAAAACCATAAAAATGGGGAAAAACAAGGGTTTTGGGCATATAAATGGGGAAAACCGTCGATACACATCAACTAATCTTTCAATTTTGTTGCAAATGAACTAAGGGCCACAGCCCACAAACTGGTTTTCATTTTCAGCAATTTAAAAAATACAAGAAAATGAAGAAAATGGGGAAAAATGATAAAAACACCATGAAAAATAGGGGAAAAATACATTTGGGGCTACGAAAAATACAGAAAAATAGGATTTATGTTTGTTGATGTATAGCAAGGTTGGGGCATGAAGTTATGCTTCAGTTCAGCCTTGTTTATATGTTTTGGTGCGTGTTTCATTCCTTTCTCCACATAAAATGACAAGGAAACCCTAAAAGAAATGAATATAATGATGCACTATCAACGGGGAAGGGTAGAGTTGTGGAAAAATGGTTAAATGACACTGAGCATGAGGAATAATTTGCTGATTTTATATACATCGCATCTAGGACGGAATAATAATGATAAGAATTAAAACCTAGTAGCACGAAGATCACTTCGGTGCTAGGTGTTGCAACGAAGCACAAAGCGGTTAGAAAGAAAAGCATGAAAGAGATGATTTGCACTTGCACGCTGCTGATTTTTAAGATGTTTGAGCACTAGGCATCCACCTCTTTGCATGATCATTTAGAGGAAATTAAAAGTATCAGAGTTAGCTCCTGGATATGCATTGCAATTGTTTTTGGGATATGACCTACGTTGAGAGGCAGTGAGGTTCCTATGTCGTAGGCTAGTCGTGGGATCATAAAGGGGAAGTCAAGTAAGGACAATGGTACATTCCTGGATACGTTTATTTGGTACCTTGAGTGACGTTTGTGCGAAATGTCTAAATGTTGAGCGGCGCATCGAGGGGCCAATCCCCAAGGTGTAGGAGAGTCGCAGAGGGTTGACGGCATTCAGCCGTAGGAGGAACCCCATGTGTATGTGATTCGAGCCTTTTGGCTATGTGAAAGGGACTCCCTTTGAGGAGCAATATTGGGTTAGGATCAGTTGGACTACAACGTATTACAAACGCAATGTTTAGGAAGGCAGAGATTTTGATAGACGCTCCTGGCCGCGAGGCCGAGGGGTTGTCTTGTGCATAGTGACGAGGTCCGGCTAGTGCATGAGCCAGTGCCGGCCCGTTTTTAGGTCCATCAACGTCCCCATCTTGTTAGGATGAAAGCTCGCATCACTCAAGGGGTTGGTGATGAAGATCATGTCGGTTTTTGTTGTCATAAGGATCTTGAGGAGAAGGCGTACCCAGGGAGGCAGCCTATAAATCTCATACTTCAATGACTTGTAAGAAGAGTCATCTGTTAAGAAGGGCAGACGGACTGATATTGCAAACACAGTGCACCAAGGGAGGTGGCTGCAAATTCCTTGCTATAAAGATTCTGCTGGTGATGAGTCAGCTATCCTGAACTACGGGGTGTTACTACCTTTTCCACAGTCAGCTTCTCTCCCAAGGGTGTTTCCACCTTTTCTTGGAACGAGGCCTGTTATGATAGGTAATTTCTTCCTTTTCTCCCCTAACAGTTTGTTTGTTTTGTTTGTTTTTTTCTTTTCTTTTTTTTTCTTTTCCTTTTTTTTCGCCAAGAAACTTGCCAAATCTTGAATCATAGGCTAGAACAAGATCACCTTTTTTGAACTCCTTGTGCTTGATGAAGTTGTCATGATAGGCCTTGCGTTGCGCTTAAGTGGTTTCCATGCACTGTAAGGCCATCCGCCATATCTCATCCAAGCATTCCAAGTGCAGGAGACGATGTTGTAGTGACTCATTATCTCCCAAGCGTTCTTTAACTGCCACTCGCAAAGAGGGCAATTCTAGCTCAACAGGGAAGACAGCTTCTGTACCATACACTAACTAGAAAGAGGTCTATCATGTTGCTGCCTTATGAGAGGTTCTGTACAACCAGAGGGCCTCTGTAAGTCTATCGTCCTAGTCGCGACGATGTGCGGCAATCATTCTTGTCAGAATCGAGCAAAGGATGTGATTGGTGACTTCAACTTGGCCATTGGCTCTGGGGTAATAGGGAGTGGACTTAGGATGGCGGATCTTATACATTTTGGTAAGCTCCTCCATGATTTTTTTAAGAAAAGGGGTACCTCTATCACTTAGAGCTCGAGGGGACTACCAAAACGGGTGATAATATTCTCATACATGAACAGGGTGACGCTATTACCATCGTCTCGCTTCAAGGCTTTAGCTTCACACCACTTTGTGACATAATCCGTACATACTAGGATGTATCTGTTCTGCTTCCGTCTAGTAGGTGGATCAATGGGACCCACAAAATCAATCCCCCACTTCTCGAATGGCTTTAGGGGAAGAATGGGTTGCAGTGGCATGGCACTTGTTTTGGTGGGTTTCCCCATTCGCTGACAAGCATCACATCTCTTACAATAATCATATGCATCCTTGTGGAGGGTCGGCCACCAGTATCCTGCTAATAGAGCCTTCCTAGCTGTCGCTTCTCCTGCGAAGTGTCCACCACATGGTTTGTCATGGCATGCTTTCAATACTATGCCGATTTCATCCCCTGCAACACATCTTCGTAGCACTTCATCTTTGCCTCTCTTGTATAGGCCACCGCCTAACAAAGTGTAGGGGGCTGATTCTAACAGAAGCTTCTTCTTCTCACAACTTTGAGATGCCAGGAGGATATTGTTGAGTTGCTAGGAGATTGGCTATGTCTGCATACCAGGGAGTAACTGTTTCAACTAGAAACAAAGAAGCATCAAGAAGGTCTGGATCATCCTATTCCTCTTCTTCTGTTTGAGGGATCCGTGATAGATGATCGGCTAGGACATGGGAATGGCCAGGCTTAGTAACTACTTCAAAGTCAAACTCTTGGAATAGGAGCAACCATCTCATTAGTCGTCCTTTAACATCTGCTTTGTTCATCAAGAAGGATAGGGCTTCATGATCCATGTAGAACTTGAAATGCGTTGACAATAGATAATGTCGAAACTTCTCCAGTGCAAACACCATTGCCAAGCACTCAAGCTCTATCACTGTATAGTTCCATTCCCTATTAGTGACCTTTTGGCTTGCATAATATATTGGTTGATCTAATTTAGAGGGGCCCTTTTGACATAGGACAACACCTATCCCTTCAACTGATGCATCGGTGTGCACATGAAACTCCTTCATCCAATTAGGAGGCTGTAAAATAGGTGCTTGGATCAGGTACTGTTTTAGGGTATTAAAGGCTTCTTCACAGTCATCTATCCAAAGAAAATCAGCTTCTTTCCTTAGGAGCTTGTGTAGAGGGGCTGCCTTGGTTGCAAAATGTGCAATAAATCTCCTGTAGTAGCCCACATGGCCAAGTAATCCTCTCAATTGCTTGAGATTTGTCAGTGCTGTTAAAGCGGCAATCTTTTCAATCTTTGCCAAGTCTGTTGCAATCCCTTGTGCAGAGACAATATGGCCCAATAGAACTCCTGAGGAGACACCAAAGACACATTTGTCAGGGTTGAGAGAAATCCCATACTCTCGGCATCTGTCAAAACATTGCTCTAGGTGTCCCCAGTGCTCTCGGATCAAACTATAGACACAGAAGTCATCAAGATACATCTCAATGAAATCATGCAGATGATTTTGGAAGGCAGCCATCATTACTCGTTGGAAGGTGGCAAGAGCATTACAGAGTCTGAATGGCATCACTCTATAGGCATAGGTCCCCCATTCTATGGTGAAGGTTGTTTTAGATTGGTCCTCTTCTACGATTTGGACTTGGTTATATCTGCTGAATCCATCCAAGAGGGAATAAAGCTCATGGCCTGCCATTGTGTCCAACAGTTGATCTATAAAAGGGATAGGGAAATGATCCTTCTTCATCTTCAAATTGAGCTTTCGAAAGTCGACACATATTCGAAGTTTCCCGTTCTTCTTGGGTACTACCACAATGGGCGAAACCCATTCACTGTTAGCCACAGGATAGATGAACTTTGCTTTAAGAAGTTTCAATAATTCGGCCTTCACCAGAGCAAAATAATTAGGATTCATCCGCCTTTGTCTTTGTCTTACGTGTTTGGCATCGGGCTCTAGGTCAATGTGATGCTGACATACTGTGGGATCAATCCCCTTTAGGTCTTTGTACGACCACACAAACACATCTAAGTTCTCCTTTAGTAGGTCTAGCAGGACCACTAGTTCTTTTTCTGGAAGATTGAGACCCACTTTCAGGTGACGTTCAGTACCGTTAGCATCCAGGAATGTTACTTGTCTTTCACCTTCCACTTCATGGATAAACGTCCCACAGATTGCTTTTGGATAGAATTCTGACTCGTTCAAGAGAGTAGTATCCTCGTCTGATGTTCCACTAGAACAAGTGTCCTCCTTCTGAACAGACGACTCCTTTGTCTATTTAGGTTGTTGGAAGGGTATCAGAGCTTTGTTTGCCTCTATGTAAGTGGTGATTGCTTCTGGACTTAGGGATTCATCTTCAGAGGATGCATCTAGAAATGTCACATAGCATGGATCTGCTAGAGGCTAGACGGCTCGAGCTTCTGTTGGTAGGGGGCATCATCATCATCTTTTCTTTGGATTGAATAGTCAGGGTGACAGGAGCCACTAGTGAACTTAATTTTTATGCTTTTAATCCATTGGTTATACAGATTCTGTATACTTTGTGGTCCATTGATCAACCCAAATGGAACCATGGTTATCCCATCCAGTACCTTGAGATATTCGGTCTCTGAGGTTTCTGTAGGGACATCAACAAGATCATCCTCTATTAGAGGGAATTCTTCATCTGCACTTTCATAACCTACTTCATTTTCTTCCTCATTACTTTCATCCTCTTTCTCTGGAGGCTCTGTCTCTGCTTCTATAGAGGCTCTGTAGGAGAAAAACAGATCTTTTGCCTCTACATCTGCTTCTGCTTCTGTCACCAATTCTGACTCTACTTCTACCTCTGGCTCTGGCTCTGTATCTGTTAATGTCTTTGTATCCTCTCTGTCTCTATTTTGTAGCCGCTCTGTATCTTCTCTGCCTCTGTACTGTCTCTGCTCTGTAACTGTACTGTCTCTGTACTGTCTCTGCTCTGTAACTGCGACTGTCATGTAATAGGGAGAATAGTACATCCATGCTTCTATTTCACTGTCAGAGGTGATTTCAGAAGTTAATTCTAGTTGAGGCAGGAGGTATTCTCCCATGGACAAGGATTTTACATCCTATGGCAATTGGCTTACAATGCCCACTGTTAGGGACTGTGCCTCTATTTTCTTAGGAAAGATTTTCTTAACAACCTCTTCATCTCCTGATGTGCCATCTGTTACCTCATTAGAGGAGTCAGTTATGACTTCAATGGATGCAAATCCATTGCCTTTTTGCTATCCATACAGCTTCAACACCACTTTGTTGGGTCCTCTGCCTAGGGTTAGGGTTCCTTTGAACCAATCCGTCCTGGCTCTTGCTTCAAAAAGCCAAGGTCTTCCCAACAGTAGAGGGTATGAGGTCCCATAATAATTTGGTTTGACCACCAAATATGTCAACCAATAGTCTCTTCCAGCAAGGGTTGTTTTTACGTATGGGAAGATGCCCAACAGTTTGACTCTACTTTGGTCCACCAATCTGATAAGCCACTGTGTAGATTGAATTCCTTGCAACCCTAAGTCCTTCATTGTGACATCTGTCATTATGTTTACTGATGAGCCTCCATCAATCAATGCATCTGAAATAAAGCATCCTTCTATCCATACACTAGTCTCTGGGGTTCCAAGATCTAGGAAGGCATAAGTCACATCGACTTCCTTTACAGGCTCTAGGGCCTTATTGGTCTTGGTTGCTATTGAAGGAGCAATCCTTAGTCCACATCTTCTTGTCAAGATGCTTTTGAATTTCTTTCGCCAGCTGGGAGACAGCATCGGCACGAAATATTAAGTTTAGTTTAAAAGTGTCTAGGTCTTTGACCAAGTCATAATCTTTAATAGGATCCACAGGCTTCTCCAGCCGACTGGGGAATGGGACTACACCCATTTTCATCTTTCCTCTTTCTGCTAACAATTGCTGCATCGGCACTTCATCGGTTTCTGGAAGTGCTTCTGGCTCTTTTATCTCCTGGGCCTCTAGCCCTATCTCTGGGACTGTTTCTGTAACTCTCTGTGGCACTGTAGTGCTCTGTACTGCACTGTTCTATTCTATATTGCTCTGTCCCTCTGTAGGTAGGTTGAACTTCACTGTCTTCGTAGGAGAATTATTTTCATTCTGAACCATTGGTTCCTTCTTCTTGGTGCGTGTTACAGCAGCAACTTTCAACTCGACCAGATTGGAAGTAGGCTCTTATACCTTCTATTGGCTATCAGTGGCATTGGCCTTTACAGGTGCTGGACTGGGACAGTCCTTTGCAGTGTGGCCTTCTCCTTTGCATCGGCTGCATAAGGGCTTGTAATCCACAGATCGTCTAGGGTTTGGACGATTCGGGGAGATGTGTCCCTTTTCTCCACACCTATAATATTCCACCTCTGATCTTTGACCACCGCCAGACTGTCGTCCTCTGTAACTTTGAGAGGGAAACATCCTTGGACCAAAATTAGGACCAAATTCCCTAGGCTTTGGTCCAATATCCTGTGTTGTCATTTTGGATTCTAGCAAGTTGAATCTTGCATTCTCATCCTTTTGTCTTCGTTCATGCATCTCTTTCAGAGAGCAAATATCCTCTGTATGGTTCTTCCGCAAACAGTAGGAATAGAAGGCTCCAAGAATGGTTGGTTTTCAAATACATTCAGTGACTAAATGTCCCACTTGATGACACTTTCCGCACCATGTATTAGAGCTCATCACATCTCTTCCAGCTTTCGTAGGAGTGGATATATTGGCAGTATTCACCTTCAACATTTGTAGATGCTCTGCAATCACATCCAAAAGCTATTTCTTGATACTTGCAACTGAGTTGGATAAGTAGTCCTTTAGATTTTCACCTCCTGAAGTGCTTGTAGTGGGATTTTGGGAAGCGTCTGTAATTACTGCATACACTGGTTGGTTCAATCCAGAAGGTCCTTTGTTCTGGCTCTGATTCAGAGTTCCTGTTGAGACTCGGGGTTGTTGATTCCAGTTGGTAGGGTTTCATTTTGTTGAGTCACCATTGGAGGAACTATTTGAGGCCACTGTTGTTGTGGTTGAACCATCATTTGAGGCACTGTCATCTACGGTGTCCACACTAGATTAGGTGCATTATACTGTGGCATTGTTTGCATCTGGGGATAGGGGTAGGGAGCTGTCCTTGGGACTGCTTTTGGTGGGTATACCATTCCAAGCATGGGAGGAGGTAAGACTCCTCTTACTGGAGTCATTGACAGCCTTGCTTCAACTTCATCATACAATCTTGCACCTTCCACTGCAGCTTGCAGATCGATTGGTCTTCTCAATTCCACGAACTTACGAACTTTTGGTTGTAGGCCCCTGAGAAACACTCCTTTCTGGATGCCTTCATCCAAATGATGGTTAGTCCATCTCTTCAAGATGGATTCCATTCACGAGACATAAGCTTCTACTCTTTCTCCAGAGGACTGACTTAGGTTCATGAACTCTTCTCGCATCCGCTCTTCAAAACCTTCACGCCTGAATTTAGTGAGGAAGGCCAACTTCAGGTCGTCCCATGTGCCAAAAGTTCTTGTTAATTGTCTCTCATACCACTGAAATGCCGCACCCTTGAAAGTGGTGGGGAATATTGCTAACCAATGCTCAGGGGTTCTGGCATTGTTAGCCACACATGCTACCATGAACTCTACTATACATGAAGAACAGGTTTTTCATTGTACTCTCCCTTAAAAACTGGAAATGGGACTACATTTGTTGGCATGTCATCAATATTTCCAGGACAAATCTGACTAGGAAGGGGACCTTGAGTCGCCATTGAGACTTCTGTAAAGAGTGCTTTTAGGGCGTCAAAGGAGGCTTCTGCTGCGAGCTCGTTCTCAGCTTTAATTTTTTCCTTCTCTCTTCTCACGTACCACTGGACTCGTTCTAACGCTTGCCTCTTTATTGCATCATTCATCAGGGGGTTGGCTTCAACCAGTTGGTTTGGACTCAACATGACAGTATCAGAGGAGGCTTCAGTCTCTGAGGGATTCTCTAGCCAATATCTCCTCTACTTCCTTCTTTTCAACATCTCTGAATTCAGCTTTCAAACCACTACAGAGGGGAAGATATTCCGTTCTGAAAGTATCAAAACTCATTCTTCTTAGGATCGTTGTTGCATCATTATAATAATGCCAGCTTCTGAGGGTTTCAATAGTGTATGTTGTGAAAAATACTTTGTCTACCAACTTTCAGTGGGTTGCTAATTGGAAAAACAGAAGACTATCAGTGCACCAAGCATCCCATGAATCTTATTGTTGAGCATCCACGAACATTTTCCAACTCTTTTCCTTCTTGTCTTTGTGAACCTCTACAGACCAAGACTCCTGAAGCTTCTTCACAATCTCCCACTTGATGATGTTTGGAAACTTCTCAATGAATGCCAAATCTTCCATGGATGGTCATTCTCTCTTTTTCTGCTCTTCAATTTGTTCCCAAAAAGTTTGCCACCAAGATGCAAGTTTCTACTACTTCAACAGGAAGAGGAAACAGTCCACCACATAGAGCATGCATCATGATGGTGATATGTTTCCACCACTGTGGGATGAACTTCTTGTGGAAAGTGGCTTTGATAATGAGAAATTCCAACTCTTCAGTGGAAGAAGGAATTTTACAAACATCCATTGAATTCTCCTCTTCTTGGCAATGCCATTTCCTTCATTTTCAGCCTCTTCTGGTTCTTGTTGATGGCAAGTTTCCCCGGCTGCGCACCAAAAACATGGATCCCCAAGAGGAACACCAAGGAAAAGGGAATTCTCTTGTAAGAAAATCTATCTTGTAACACCAACAAGCTTTTATTTCATTCTTCTGATCATCAAAACAAAGAAAATTGCAATTCTTCACGCAACATCATAGTAGATTTCTCCCACAGATTTGATAGAATCAACCATAATCTTCAACATCTTCATAGAATTCATCAATATAACAAAGAAAACAAAGGAATACACCATATTTGAATGGAAATGAATCACATATTATTCATCTGCAATGTCTTCATAGTTCTCTCTCTCAATCTCTCATATACAGTTACGCTGTTTTGATAGATTTGACTCTCTCTAACTCTCTCTCTCTCTCTCTCTCTCTCTATCAATAGTACATCATCTCCTCACTACAAGACTCTCATAATAACCCTTTATAATCCTTCTTAGGTCGTGGATGCACCCCCCAAGAGGTATATCTGATATGAAGAGTCACCAGAGCCACTACAGTGTCTTTTCACAGCTCACTACTATCACTGTCACTTAGTCTTCTCTTCAGTCTTCAACAGCTGCTTCTTCCACTTGTTTTAGCTCTTTTGAACTGAGATTCATCCTTTCCAAAGGTTATAAAACTTTCCCAAAGTCACACATACATTCTACAAAACACTTATAGAAGGTCTACAGAACAGTTACAGTACAATACCAGAGCAGCTAATGTACAGTTACAGTACATAGACAAAATAGAGACAGAGGCTCTATAGAAGGTCTACAAAAGGTTACAAAAGGTCATAAGAACCTCATAACTCATACTCAAACCATTCCAAACTATCAAAAACTATTCAATAGGCTTCCAAAAGATCTCAATCTTCATCAATCATCAATCCATGCTTCATACAACACAAGACAATCAGAACAAAATAGAAGCTATACAGACGATATACAGAACCAATCAGAAGCTCAACAAAACCTATCAAAACATCACAGAGCTTCATATCTCCACTAAGAATCATCATGAATTTCCAAAACATAATCAATATTATCCAAAACACTCTCAAATACTTCCATGAACAACCATACATCACTCTAAATCCATCAAAAATCAATCATTCAGTCCTAAAAAACAACAAAAATCAGTCAAAAATTTAGTCTTTTTGCACTCTCAATAGCTATCATGGGGCTTTTGGTTCTTGATGCATCCTAAAGCTTCTATGCACAGGATTATATCAATATTTCATGGTCTTGCATCAATATTGCAAGAATAGGGCTTCTTGGTGTTGCAAGTGTATGGGCATTATATGCAAGCTTATGTGCTACAATGGAAGAGTTCTATATCAGGAATTGAAGTCTTCCACCCCTTTTGATGCTTATCATTGACTTCCTTGTAAATTTCCAACCACATTTGGCTACAAAGGATCACTTCTATCAAGATTTTGGATATTGGAGCTTTCTTGAAGAGAAATTGGAGTCTATAAGCTACATATTCATCATGGGGATTGTAATTTGAGGATATTATTGGCTACATCAAGTGGAAGTTCAAGAATTTCAAGTCTCATATGGGTATTGGAGCTTCCATAATCATCTACTTCAACAATGGAAGAGGTATTTCTTAATTTTGCTCTTAATCCCTTTATAATCCAATTGTTTGAGCCATCCATTTGTTAAAAAGGGATAATCAAGAGTAATCCCATTTCAGAATTACCATTTAATTGCATATAGACCCAACTTAGGGCTGACTGATGTCATGCTGAATTCTTTTCATCTTACCCAATAAAAATAGTAGTCAATTATTGCTAATTCCTTATATTTGTTGGGACAATTGTGCTAATCCTAACCCTGAATTACTTGATGTGATTGAATGAAATATGACTGAAAATAAGAATCAATCGGTAAGTGGAATAGAATTGTAAAGTAGTGAGTCACTGCTGTAGGTATTCCTTACCCATATCCATTTCAATTCAATCCTATTCCATTTTGTTCTTGCATATCATGAAATGGAAAGATCTTGATTCAGCTATGCATATCATATTTTGATTGATAGAATACTAGATCTGCCATATATATTATGGTGGGACCTAAAATTGGCCGGCACTAGCTATGGCACTAGTCGGACCTCATGCATATGACACACAATCCCACCACACGGCCTCGCGGGCCAGGAGTGTCTAAAACTCACTTTGCACTAAATGCTTATGACTATTTTGTTTGTATCCAATATGTAGTCCAACGTTTATCTTTCCTTCTCCTTAGAGAGAGATCCCATAACATATATGTGTAATACCTCGTAATACACACATAGGGAAGCACCTCTCGACTAATTACTGCGGCTCCACTGCGACTCTCCTACACCTTAGGGATTAGCCCCAAGATGCGTTGCTAACACATATAACATTTGCACAAACTCCACTCTTTCATAATTCAGCGTTCTAGGAGATTTTGATTTGCCTCACAAAACTTTCCCCAACGGAAGCACCCATCTAACCCACAGCTTGGGTTTCTTGTCCTCTCAGCATTGGTCAAAGTTTATCAATCAATTACAATGCATTCCAAGAGATACCACGTGGCATGCTTGATGCAAGGTGTATGACAATTGTGCAGAACCATTTTATGATTAAAAAACCTAGCCATGTGAGGTGCAAAAAACAGCCCTTTTATGAATTTTAACTAAGCGTTACGTGCTGTGTTGCTTTAGGGACTAGCACCAGAACTTCCGTGCTACTAGTCACCTATATTTAATTATGGAACGATCCCTAAATGCTATGCACAAAGAGGAAAATCAGAATTTTTATCTTTTCAGCAATTAGATCGTCGCACAAACTTTCTCCCCCCCTCACTGTTTAGGTGTTGCTGCATTGCATATGTGTAAATGGTTGTTTTGTATCATCTTTGTATGTAAAAATCAATAAACATGTACTATAACACAAAGGATAAGGTCAAACTGAGGCTTAACCTCATGCTTTGACCTTGCCAAACATTCATGCACATAAATCTTATTTTTCCATTTTTTTAAAGCGTAAAAATCCCAATTTTCTCTATTTTTTACTATTTTTTCCTATTTATTATTCATGGAAAATAGGTATTTTCTGATTTATTTGTGTTGGCTTATTATTTTGACTAAAAATTAACATTTTTTTGAGTTTATCCCATTTCCACTCCTTGTTCCCAACTCAAAATCGAAAAAAACCACTAATTTCCATTAAAAATGACATTTTATAGGTTTTAAAGAATTAATAACGGCTCTAAATCATTACGGGTTCGGCATTTCTGTAGTTATAGCCCTCAAACATGATGTAAAAAAGATTCAAACAAAAATTCATTGCATATGAACAACATTTGGACCATGAAACAACAAAAACAAGCAAATTTCTTCATAAAATTAGAGCATACCGCGTGTCTTGCATGTTGCGAGTTTTTTAATAAATTTTCTGGGCAGCCCACAGACCGACAGCAACCATTCTTCAGTGCTGAACCTCTTTCCTGAACCTCCTCTTCATCTTGAAGCAACCCGGACAAGCATTCTTCAGCCCCTCTTGTTCTTGATTTCTTGCACAGGAATTGCCTTTATGCAGGAGAGAGAGGGAGGAGAGAGAAAGACTGGTTTTTGATCTCTTGAATTAGTGCATCATTCCTCGCGTGGTCTGCAGCAATCGGAGGCATAGTGAATCTTCATCCCACAACCAGGAGGGCTCCTCTCCATTCTCTTGATCAGAAAATGATGATGAGGGGGGTAAAAATGGGGCACCAAAAACTAACGCTCCCCCCCTCCCCCCCCAAACATTTCATATCGTGAGCTTTTTAAGATCTTAATTAGAGCTTTAAGCTTTAAAGCTCAAAAAAACTGGTTCATGACTTGGGTTTCACACTGCACGGAATTGGATTTTTCAGTTTTGAGGGGACAAACGACATTAGATTCAAGATCCGTCTAGACGGGTGGTTCCGTGACATCGAAATCTACAAAGCTGGGCTCTATCACGCTCTTCTCGACTTCCAGATCTAGTAGCTACTTCACAACCCTGAACCTTGCGGGGACTAAATGGGGGATCAAACGACCTCGGAATTGAGATTTGAGACTTGCGTTGGATTTCTGACGTTGTTTTGCATCTAGGAAATCTCCAGCTCGACCATCCGCCATCATTTGATTCTCCATGAAAATGAGCACTAATGCTTTAGGGACTTACTGTTTAAATTCATACTGATTGCCACCCCGCCTTCAACGAAGTCTATTTTTCCCCTAATATTCGTAGTTTTTGGCTATTTTTAAGCACTTCTCGGCATAAAAAATCATCTGTTATTGGCGACCACCATGGGATAAGGCGACTCAGCCCGTTGAATCCCACGAATAGATCTACACATAAACAACAAAAAGGAGCATCAAGCTAATACAAAAAATACACAACACAACACATCACAGCTCATACCCTACCCCCTATCAAAACCAAGGCATGAAATCCATGAGGAGCAGACCCAGCATAATCTGATAGAAGGCCCGAAGCTAGTCGCTAACCAACTGCTCCAACACAGCCAAGCTAAAAAGAACTATCAAAGAGGTCACCCTAAGTGGTGGTCTGAACTACCTATCTAACTAAGGACAACTCAACTAGGAGCTTCTACTAGACGAGGACTCCTATAGCCTAAGCAAAATGTATTATTTTTTTTAGCACAATTTTTCTTATTTTAGGCTTTTATTTTTCCATACTCGGGCGTGTAAAAAGGAGGGAGATGAGCGTAGTGACCTAAGGAGAATAGGGCATCGGCCTCGGGTCCTGTCTTAGTACCCAAGAACCTACCAAGCCCTTACAAGGCGACACTTAATCCTTTTCTAACGCTCACTTTTATTTTCGCTCCAACCTTATTTTATTTTCTTTATTTTTCTGCTAGATGCCACCCCTAGGAAGGGCAAGGCATTGGCCTCGGATCTTGTCTCATCCCTAGGAACCTACTAGGCCTTTGCAAGGCGATAAACAACAGCTCAAGGATTTTTCTTTCTTTCCTTTTGTTATAGGGGTTAAAACCCCTTTTTACACACCTCCATATATTCATATATTGTCTATCAGATCTTTAGGGTTTTGTCTCTTTCCATCATTATTTTAGTAGGCTTCTCTAATTGCCTCACAACTAACAAGAACTCCTAGAACGGCTGCCTAGTAGGTCAGCAGAACAGGATCACTACATCTCCCATCTAAAATAGGTCTTTCAATGCCTTGCATGAGGCAATGACTACTCAGACCTCTCCCAAACATACCTAACCTAAACCTGGGACTTTATGCCTTGATTGCCGGTTCCCAACAAGAAAGAAAGCCCCCTTCAAGTACACAGATACATATAACGTGAAAGAACAGGCACTCATAAAGGAGAGATATCACCTAGATGGGGCCACGAGAAGCTTCCACGTGACAAAGACTCCGTCCACGCTCTTCTTTGAACCTGTCTAGCACAGGACTAAAATAAGAAACCATTAACTGCACCCGTACTAAATAGACAACTGGCCCTCTTGGCCTAAAGAAATAAAGCATTTCACTGCAAACTAACTGGGCCTCTTGGCCTAAAATGGATAGTTCATTCTAATCCATGCAATATATGATCTCCTTGGCATATACAGCATATCCTATCAAACTAATCACGATACCAAGGGTAGCATAAAATATGAGGACTAGCCTCATGCTACTCATGCGAGTTAGCTAAAAGCTTGATCTATGCTCTTTGTAGATCCACTAGTCCAAGCCTTTCTACTGATATCTCAGTAATAATGGCCATCTCCTCTTGGGTACTATGAGCTGAATCAATGACATCATTAGGTTGATATATCTCATCTCCTTGGTTGTCATTCAAACGGATCGCTTGTCCCAACTTTCTAGTAACTCCTCCTACAGGGAGAATCGTGGATTTATGATTATTCAACTCTTCTCTAATTGGACCATTACATATGTCAATGATATGATCCAAACTAGACAAAGCTTCAATCCTAGACCCATCACATAGATGCATCTCAGGGCGGCGATCCCTATTGTCAGATGTCGCATTATGGCCTTTAGTCACATCCTCTTGGGAATCCATCAAAGCATGTCCACATGCAATTCCTGGCCCTTCATCTAACACACCAATAGTATTTTTAGGGGTTTTGGGCATCCAAACCCATCTCATATTCCTTTTCATATTCTTAGACTACCTCATGTGCCTACATAGTCCAATGGACTCCTATGGATCTGTCACCATTACCAGATGGTCTCATAGCCTTATGGCTTCTATTTAGTATAGGTGGACCTTTGGCATGCCACATCTTCTCTACACGAGATGTCTTTACTTGCCTTTGTCCACTCTGCAACAATTGATTAGCCATAGGAACCATGCTTTTACTAAAAGGAATAACATCTACTCGAAAGCATGATTCATCTATAAATTGGAAAGGTCTCTCAAGAGCCTTACTAGGAGCACAACTAGAACCACCCATAAAATGCTCATCTAAGCTTGTAGACCTAATGGTTCTATCAATTCCACCGTCACAACTACCTCTCATGGAAGTGTTGCAAGCCTTGATGGGACTTACTAGGCTTGGAATCTTTTTATCCCCAGAGGGTATATTATCCCTACTATTGCCATTTCCTGCTTGGAGATTTTGGCTACCAAGGTTCCTCTCATAGGCTTCCTTGGTATAAAAAAGCGAGTTGTCTCCTTATAGAAATGGTTGGAAGCTAGGATGCACTTGTACTAAGCAGGGAAAACTCCAAAATTTTTCCCAACATCTCTGAATATGTCCCTCATAATCAATGGCATTCATCTTTGCTTCCCTTAATGACTTAGGATTCCACAGTCCCACTTGGATTTGCATGTTAATATCTAAGCCACTCAAAAGAGCTCACATAGCACATCACCTGGCAATGCAGTAGTTCTTCTTGGTCAAAGCCTTAGAATATCATCAAAGGCTCTAATGTATTCTTAACAGAAGGATAGGACTCTTGCCTAATATGCATCAACTGCCCTAAAACTTGGGTCATAGGCACCTTCTTTTCATATTCATCTAAAAATCGATCACTCAACTCCTCAAAGGATTTAATAGACCCCCTTGGGAGGCTCCAGTACAATTTTCTAGCCTCTCCCTTTAGGGTACTTGAGAATACGAGCATCCAATGAATATCATTGAACCCACTTGCAAGGCAAGTTAGGCCGTATTCTTGTAAATCCACCATCGGATCCTCATTAACCAGCCCATGAAACACTAGGAAGGAGGAGGGCATTTAGTCCTTTCCTTTGAGATTAGCACAAGGGCATTAAAATCCTCATATTCATGACCTAACTCTAGTGTCTTGGGGCCTCCAACCTCTTCCATTTCCACTTGTACTAGTGTAGAAAGGTTAATATCATCCTTGCTATCCCTTTCTACCAACTCATAGAGTGGTCTAGGGAGTCCTATGCTATGCACTAATAAGGAGTCTACTCCATCGCTTGATGTTGGTGTTTTAGTAATTCTATCCTCATTTGCTATTGTTTCCCTAGAATCGGAGGTAGGTCCTAATAGGACCTTCCTTTCTGATAAGGGTTTTCCACATATGTAGATATCGTCCAATGCTTTATGGATCAGCAAAATTGCGCTTTGGAACCCAATTGCATCAGGCCCTAGCATCGGAGGTATCTCCTGCTCATAGGCATATATTACTTTGACTAATGGCATCATGGTCTTTTCCTTCAAACACTTATTGCTTTTGAGGATCACAAATGATTGTGCCATCCTAACATCACTTTTGCTCCCTAATCTTTCCTCTAGCTCCCATGGACTATCTCTCATGATTACTCCATGGGTATTTCCCCATAATGACCCAAACTCCAGCATGGTGTAACTTTCAGGGCAAAGGGTAAAGTAATCAGCCACATTTCTAGCCAAAGATCCCACTAAACCATTTAGAATGGACGAGGTATCTTTAGGGTTGTAGGGATTCCTTGGTTTCATCATCATGCTCATGGTGGAAACTTCAATCCACCTATTTTAGCATCCACCGCTTCAAGGCGGATATCAACTATATAATAAAGCTAACATGTCCCTTATAAGACCAATATTCGAAAACCACCACTTATAGGCAGCTCCCAGTAGACGCACCACTGATGGGACCTAAAATGGACTGGCACTGGCTATGGCACTAGTCAGACCTCATGCATACGACAGACAAGCCCACCACACGGCCTCGCGCGCCAAGATTGTCTAAAACTCACTTTGCACTAAATGCTTATGACTATTTTGTGTTTGTATCCAATATGTAGTCCAACGTTCATCTTCCCTTCTCCTCAGAGGGAGATCCCATAACATATATGCGTAATGCCTCGTAATACACACATAGGGAAGCACCTCTTGGGGCTGATTGCCATGACTCCACTATGACTCTCCTACACCTCAAGGATTAGCCCCAAGATGCATCACTAACACATATAACATTCTCACAAACTCCACTCTTTCATAATTCAGCATTTGAGGAGATTTTGATTTGCCTCACAAAACTTTCCCCAATGGAAGCACCCGTCTAGCCCACAGCTTGGGTTTCCTGTCCTCTCAGCGTTGGTCAAAGTTTATCAATCAATTACAATGCATTCTAGGATATACCATGTGGCATGCTTGATGCAAGGTGTATGACGATTGTGCACAACCATTTTATGATTAAAAAACCAGTCATGTGAGGTGCGGGAAACAGCCCTTTCATGAATTTTAACTAAGCGTTACGTGATGCGCTGCTTTAGGAACTAGCACCGAAACTTCCGTGCTACTAGTCACCTATATTTAATTATGGAACGATCCCTAAATGCTATGCACAAAGAGAAAATTCAAAATTTTTATCTTTTCAGCAATTAGATCGTTGCACAAACTTTCTCCCCCCCCCCCCCCCCCCCACTGTTTAGGTGTTGCTGCGTTGCATAGGTGTAAATGGTTGTTTTGTATCATCTTTGTATGTAAAAATAAATAAACATGTACTATAACACAAAGGATAAGGCCAAACTGAGGCTTAACCTCATGCTTTGACCTTGCCAAACATTCACGCACATAAATATTATTTTTCCATATTTTTTAAGCGTGAAAATCCCAATTTTCTCTATTTTTTACTATTTTCCCCTATTTATTATTCATGAAAAATAGGCATTTTCTGATTTATTTGTGTTGGCTTATTATTTTGACTAAAACTTAACATTTTCTCTGAGTTTATCCCATTTCCACTCCTTGTTCCCAACTCAAAATCGAAAAAAACCACTAATTTCCATTAAAAATGACATTTTACAGGTTTTAAAGAATTAATAACGGCTCTAAATCATTACGGGGTTCTGCATTTCTGTAGTTGGAGCCCTCAAACATGATGTAAACAAGATTCAACCAAAAATTCATTGCATATAAACAACATTTGGACCATGAAACAACAAAAACAAGCAAATTTCTTCATAAAATTGGAGCATACCGCGTCACGTGTCTTGCGTGTTGTGGGTTTTTTAATAATTATTCTGGGCAGCCCACAAACCAACCAACAACCATTCTTCATTGCTGAACCTCTTTCCTAAGCCTCCTCTTCATCTTGAAGAAATCCAATCACAGTCGGACAAGCATTCTTCAGCCCCTCTTCTTCTTGATTTCTTGCACAGGAATTGCCTCTATGCAGGAGAGAGAGGGAGGAGAGAGAAAGACTGGTTTTTGATCTCTTGAATCAGTGCATCATTCCTCGCGTGGTCTGCAGCGATCGGAGGCACAGAGAATCTTCATCCCACAACCAGGAGGGCTCCTCTCCATTCTCTTGATCAGAAAATGATGATGAAGGGGGGGAAATGGGGCGCAAATAATTGATGCCCCCCCACCTAATGTTTCATATTGTGAGCTTTTTAAGCTCTTAATTGGAGCTTTAAGTTTTAAAGCTAAAGAAACCGGTTCATGACTTGGGTTTCATACTGTGCGGAAGTGGATTTTTCAGTTGTGAAGGGGCAAACAACATCGGATTCAAGATCCATCTGGATGGGTGGTTCCATGATATCAAAATCTACAAAGCTAGGCCCAGTCACGCTCTTCTCGGCTTTTGGATTCAGTAGATGCTTCACAACCTCGAACCTTGCGGGGATTAAATGGGGGATCAAACGACCTCAGAATTGAGATTTGAGACTTGCGTTGGATTCTTGACGTCGTTTTGCATCTAGGAAAACTTCAGCTCGACCATTCACCATCATTTGATTCTCCATGAATATTAGCACTAGCACTTTAGGGACTTGCCACTTAAAATCGTACTGATTGCCACTGTTGCCTTCGACGAAGTCTATTTTTCCCCTGATATTCATAATTTTTGGCTATTTTTAAGCACTTCTCGGCATCAAAAATCATATGTCATATTCCAACCGAGGAAAAAGGCCAAAGCTGGACAAGATAGCAAGACAAAAGAGAGGTGACCCTCCCTTGCTATTTAAGACTCCGTAAAGTTGCACAACCTGGCCCGGAAGGAACTTTGCATACCTTTCGGAGTTTCATAGCCCATTTAGGTGCCCGTCCTGCCATTTTATCCCTCACCACATGTGGTGGACCATGGAAGACCACTTGGGAAAGAGTGGATAAAGATTTGAAGACTAGGGGTACCAAATAGGGCAGTTTGTGACATCCTTGGGCAGATATACATGTCTTTCCAACATGTACCTATCAGTTACAGGTATTTACTAGATACTCACAGGTACCTTATATCCCGTCACATGTCTATTAATTTCTTTGAAGGTCTACAAGTAATACAGATTCATTTTAGGGTGAAACAGGGCTCCTACAGGGGTGTTAATAGGTTGTAGGAATTCTCTGGACGTAGGTACACAATTTCTATTACATAAAATTCTATCATGATCTGATTTGGGATTTTGATAGCTTGATTTAAAGAGGGTATGTTAAGCTTTCATTTGAATCAAAAATTTTAGTAATCGAACATCGAGAGCAAAAGTTATGGCCAATTTACTGACAGGGGGTCTAATGGACTGCACCTAAACAGTGCTGACAAGGGTGCACTATTTGAGTTCATTTTACCTATATACCCTATTGCAAGCTAAGTTCTTGCTAAATATGGAGTATCCCTGATATATAAGCTTTTTTTGGATCAATAAATCATTGGAATTGGTGCAATACTAAGCAAGTGATTGACAATTTTCTTCCCCACAGTCATTTTGACACCACCGATCCTTAATGGCCAAACACAAGAGAAAAGATCAAGTCATGGAGAAAATTCAAGAAGATATCAAAGAATATATCAACAATCAAAATAACACTAATGAAGCCCTCAATCATGACCAACAAGATGATGATGTAAGTGTTGGTAATGCCCATAGTACACGATTGGGTAATGATGGAAATCCCTTGTCTCACGAACCTTTTGAAGAGCACATGCTTCAAGAGAGATGCGCATGTTGAACATTGGGATGTATGATCGATATGAGCAAATTTCCAAATCCTTGGGGAAGATTACTAGTCAAGTTCATGGAGCACTTTGAGGATGTAGTAGCAGCTATCAAGGATTTGAAGAATCAAACCACATCTTCTACACCAAATGAACCCACTATTCATATTGAAAATACTTCAATCCAGCCCTCCAATATGAAAGGAAAGGGGATTGATCAACCTATTATGTCAACCTTTGAGAAAGGAGAGCCATCTACATTGAGGAGTAATCATTACTAGCCACCAATATCATCAAAGCACCATGCCCGTCCTCAATTCAACTCAAGACGTGAGGCTACTTATGAAGAAGAGGAGGACATAAGAGAATAAGAGAATGAGGAGTTCCATGGGTGTGACCCCTTCTACAAGTCTTTTCCCTCTAAATCTACCATCAAGCAAAAAGAATCGGAATTTCATGATAAGAGTGGAAGATTTGATGAAAGAAGGTCATTTCATGATATCACCAACAAAGATAAGTCATTATTTGGTCAGCCCACTAATGGACAACATCATTCTTTTGGATTGGGACAATCGAATCATGGTGGTAAAAATCCTAGACCAAAGAGATTCAATGAATAGAGATTTTTTGAGACAATCATGTTTTGGGCAGCACTCCAACAATTTCCATCCAACTTATAATAAAAGGGAGTACAAAGAAAAGATTGCCATTTCCAACTCCAAGGGGGATAATGCATTTCTAATGGAGTGAGAAGAATAGGTAAACAAATTAGAGATGTACTTCACCCTTTTCCCTCACCATGATGAAGCAAAGATCTATTTTGTAGCACTCCATCTTGAAGTCTATGTGTACACATGGTGGAGATATATGCAAAGATTTGGTCACAATTTTGCTTCTTGGGAGGATTTTAAGAAGGCAATGTTGGAAATGTTTATCTCTCTAATGGAAAAAGAAAGATTGCAAAGAAGATTGTATGGTCTTCAACAACGAGGCATGTCCGTTTGTGATTACTCTAACATGTTCCTTAATCTTTTTATGTACATTGAAGGGATTGATGATTTAGCCAAGTTAAACAAATATATCTTTGGTCTAGATTAAGCCCTCTCTTCAGAAGTAGGTGCAATTCATGAAGCCATTTTATATGCTGAAAGGTATGGGCAGAAATATAGAAGAGATTCAATGGGAGCTTAGCCAAAAATTATAGGGTATTCATTACCTAATCAATCTTCAAAGGTTGGAGCACATTTCAACCAACAAAGGGATGTTTATAGGCAAGAAAGCAAGGGAACTAGTAATTACAGTAGTAATTACAGCAAGTTGCCTACATATCCAATGGTCTATGGATCAAAACCAAGTGGAAGAAATGGTTATAGACCAATGGCTGAAGCAAAACAGAGCTTTGCAAGGGCTAAAAATACACAAAAGGAATTTCAAAATAGCACTTACAACAAAGTTCTTTCAAATGAACAAATTAGAGACATGGGAGCAAAAGGGTTATTCTTCAAGTGTGGAGAAAAGTGAACACAAGACCATAGGCTCAAATGCAAATCCAAAAATAGCAAGCGTAACTTTGTCATCATCGATGAGCCGGATGAGGATAAAAGTGAAGAGGGGAATGTATTTCAGGTAGAAGCAAACCCTATGGTTGAAGAAATGCATGATGAAGATGAAGGAAATAATGATGAATTTTATGATATTGTGGACAGTTTTCCTTTTGATACGGGCAGTTCTTTATGTGCAATTTCTCATGATACTTGGACTAGTTATAAAGGAGAAAACACCCTTAGACTTGAAGGGCTAACCAATGGTAGAAAAGTTCATCTTTTGATTGATACGGGCAGCACCCATAGCTTCATTAATACCAAATGTTTGCATGGGTTGAGATTGCTTTCTCAACAAATGCAAGTGCTGTTGAAGATTTAAGTTGCTAATGGAGCTCATGAATCAAGTAATAAAGTATGCCTACACACTCCTATTACCCTATCTCCTTCATGTGTTATGGAAGTTGACTTGATCACTTTGGAAATGGATCCCATAGATATTGTCATTGGTTGCGATTGGTTGAAAACCATTGGAAATTTTTATTTGGATTTGCAAAACATGCTGATGGAATTCCAATGGAATGGACATCCTATGATATTGAAGAGCATTGGTCAAAAGAAAATGGAACTCATCTCTAGGAAGAAGATGCGTAAAGAAATCAATGCATGGTCATGCATATTCACTCTTTTGCTTGTGAAAGTGGATGAAGAGCAGTCACCAAATAAGCCATCATCTTCTTCAAAGAAAAAGGATCCAAGAATGGAAGAGCTATTGGAAGAATACAAAGATTTATTTTAGCAACCATCATCTTTCCCTCCAAAGAGAGAGATAGACCACCCTATTGACTTGCTACCCAACACAAAACCCATCAACAAGCCTCCCTATCGCTTGTCAAAGTTTGAAAGGGAAGAGATGGAAAGACAAGTTAAAGAGTTGCTGCAAAATAATGGGTTTAGTTCAGCCAAGTCAATCTTTGTTTGCCTCTCCTGTGCTCTTGGTAAAGAATAAAGATGGATCTTTTTGCATGTGCATTGATTATATGGAGTTTAACAAGTCCACGGTGAAGAATAAATATCTGATTCCTCGCATTGATGACCTCTTGAACGAGCTCAAAGATGCAAACGTCTTCACCGAGATTGATCTTCATTCACGTTATCTTCAAATTTGAATGAAGGAAGGGGATGAATATAAAACAGCCTTTAGGACTAAAAGAGGTTTATATCACTTCTTGGTTATGCCATTTGGGCTTTCAAATGCACCCACTACTTTTCAAGCACTCATGAATAAGATATTCAACCTTTCTTGTTTAAAACATTCCTTGTATTCTTTGATGATATCCTCATTTATAGTAAATCCAAGGTTGAGCATTTGATGCATGTTTGAGAGATCTTTGACACATTAAGAAGACACATACTCTTTAACAAAATGTCAAAGTGTTCTTTCATGGAAGATGAAGTGGAATACTTGGGTCACATTGTGGGAGAGCAAGGCATTCGTGTGGATCCTAACAAGGTGAAATGTGTCAAAGAGTGGCCTACTCCTACGAATTCTACTTCCTTGAGAAGTTTCCTTGGATTATCTTCATTCTATAAGAGGTTTATCAAAAATTATGCTCATGTGGTAGCTCCTTTTACTGATAGGCTAAGGAAAGAAGATTTCTTTTGGGATTCCATAGCCGACAAGAGTTTTAATGAGCTAAAATCTCTATTAGCTTCAGCACCTATTCTTGTATGCCTGGATTTCTCTAAGGAATTCATTATATGTGCGGATGCTAGTGGAAGAGGAGTTGGGGCTATTTTGTATCAAGACCATGGAGTTATAGCCTATGAAAGTTGCAAGCTTGATGACAAAGAACATCAACTACATGTCTATGAATAAGAGATGTTGGCAATTTTGCATGCTATCAAAAAGTGGCATCACTATATATATGGCAGCCATTTCAAGGTGAAGAGCAATCATCGTGTGCTGAAATACTTCCTTTCCCAACAAAATTTATCCCCTAAACAAAGGAGGTGGTTAGCTACTCTTCAAAGCTATGATTTTCAAATATCTTACATAGCTGAAAAAGATAATATTGTGGTAGATGCTTTATCACATATGTGGATATGTTCTTTATCTTCAATTTCAATCGTATATAAGGATTGGATTCATGACATCCAATAAGAATATTTTTTTGATGAGCAAGCATCAAAGATGATGAAGGAATTTCAGCAGGAAAAGGAGAAGAGTATCCCAATTTTAATTGGCACAATGGTCTTTTACGATATCATGGTAGAGTCTACTTGACACTAAAGTCCTCTTTCAAAGACCATATTTTGCATGAGATGCAATTTTCACCTTTAGTGGGTCATCATGGGTTGTTCAAAACATTTGACAACATCCATAAGAGCTTCTATTGGAAGGGCATTTGGCGGGATGTTAAGGATTATATGATGCAATGTCTTCCATGTTAACAAAATAAAGACTCATCTCTTCTACCCAACGGCTTACTTCAGCCACTTCCTATTCCTCAAGGCAAGTGGACTGATATCTCTATGGATTTATTGTGGGATTGCCTACAACTAAGCATGGGTGGAATAGCATTTATGTAGTAGTTGATCGGTTGACTAAATCAACCCATTTCATCCCTACTAACGCCCAATTTATAGCAAAGTAAGTGGCTCAACAATTCATGGAATGCTCATGGTTTGCCAATGAAGATTGTGTCCAATTGCGGCACTAAGTTTATGGGCAACTTTTGGAGGAATTTGTTCTCTTCAATGGGAACTCTTTTGACTCCTATTACCGCATATCATCGGCAAACAGATGGCCAAATTAAAAGAGTTAACAACTTGCTAGAGGTTTATTTGAGGCACTTTTTCCATGAGACACAAAATGCATGTGACCAATGGCTCCATCTTGCAGAATTTTGTTACAACAATACTTACCCTATGAGCATTGGAATTTCTCCTTTTGAAGCTTTATATGGCTACAAAGTACAAGTACCCTGCACATTGTTTCATGAAGATGTAAATCCACAAGCACGTGAGGAGTTGGAAAAGATGGAGGCCCTTATGAAGCAATGTAAGGACAACATTCATAAAGCTCAAGAGACAATGAAAGTCTATGCAGATGAGAAAAGAAGACATCTGGAGTTTGAGGAAGATGAATGGGTATTTTTGAAGGTTCCCAAGTCACGTTATGCTTCTCTTAAAGGAGGACACAGCAAAATTTCTCATAGGTTTTATGGTCCTTATCATATTGTCAAAGTTGGGGATCTTGCTTATCAACTAGACAGTTTTGTACTACATCCTATTTTGGACAATTTACAGTAGTCTGTTCTATTTATCTGGTCCATCTTCATCAACTACTCTGATCTTCATGAACATGGAGATTTATTTTAGCATGATTCCAAATGCTTCAAGCTATCTTTGAAATCATCCTTGTAATTTGTTCCCAATTCAGCTTTGAGGACAAAGCTCTTTTAGGCTAAGATGGCTTGTAATAAAGCATAAGTCACCTTAGTCTAAAGTAGGCTAGGGTTAAGTATAAAAGGTGGAGATGTAACTTGTGAGGGATCTTTTTGCCATTTCAAGAAATACATGCTTTGAGGTTCCTTCCTCCCACCAACTAAGAGGGTGCATGCTCTTAGCCACCAAGATATGGGGTGCATATCATGTCCCACCTTGACATGAGGTGAGCATTCATGTTGCAGCTTACATCTATGATTCTTAGCCTTCCATGGCAATATTATTTCATGCCTAGCTACCTTGGCTATGGCTACCTTGCAAACATGGTGTATTTCTTGTATTTCTTTGCAAGAGTGGTGTATTTCATGTATTTCCAATTATTTGATTTACTGTGAGAACTGGTTTATTACATATATTGGCTTTTTATGAAGGGCAACAGCTCTTGCATAAATCCATTAGGGAATGGCCTTTGAATGGACAAGGTATGGAAGATCCTCTGAGAAAGGATTTATATGATATGCTGGAAGCCATAAGGCTCCCTAGACCACTCTGTGAGTTGGTAGAAAGGGAAGTCCATGGAGTGCTAACCTTTCTATACCAATAAAGGTGGAAACGAAAGAGTTTAGGAGCCCTAAGATGCTAGAACTAGGTCATGAGAAATATGAAGATTTTAATGATCCAATGTTGATCCCGAAGGAGAAGACTAAATGCCCTCCTCTTTATAGGGATCTCCAAGTGTTTCATGGGCTGGTAAAGGAGAATCCAATGTTGCACTTAAAAGAATATGGCCTAACTTGCCTTGCAAGTGGGTTTAGTGATATACATCGGATGCTCATATTCTCAAACACCCTGAAGGGAGAAGCTAGGAAATGGTACTTGAGCCTCCCAAGAGGGCCGATTAAATCCTTCAAGGATCTGTGTGATAAATTCTTAGGTGAGTATGAAAAGAAGGTACCCATGACTCAGGTTTTAGGGCAACTTCTACAGATTAGATAGGAGTCTTACCCTTCTGCTAAAGAATATGCTAGAGCCTTTGATGATATTCTCAAGCTTTGGCCAAGA
Organism: Lygodium microphyllum; assembly: GCF_053477565.2. NCBI lineage: Eukaryota > Viridiplantae > Streptophyta > Polypodiopsida > Schizaeales > Lygodiaceae > Lygodium > Lygodium microphyllum. Next base: position 139,406,738 of record NC_141147.1, read on the forward strand.
AGGGCCACTATGTTGCGAGAGGATGTGCTATGTGAGCTCCTTATGAGTGGTCTAGTGCTTGATACGCAAATCCAAGTGAGAAAGCAAGATCCTAAGTCATTAAATGAGACCAAAATGAATGCAATTGACTATGAGAACTATATTCAAAGATGTTGGGAAAACTTCTGGAGTTTTTCCCATTCACTACAAGTGCATCCTAGTATCCAACCATTTCTACAAGGAGATAATTTATTTGTTGATACCTAGAAAACCTCTGTGGGGGATCTTGGTAGCCAAAACCTCCAAGTAAGAAATGGAAATCCTATGAGCAAGGATAATGTGCCTTTCGGTAAAAATACTTCAATCCAAGCAAGTCCCATTAGGGTTTGCAACACTTCCACGAGAGGTGTGCTATGCATGGTGCTAGTTGTGCTCCTAGTAAGGCTCTTGAAAGACCTTTCCAATTTATGGATGAATCATGCTTTTGAGTAGATGCTATTCCTTTTAGTAAGAGCATGGTTCTTATGAATAATCAATTTCCACAGAGTGGACAAAGGCAAGTAAACACATCTCATATGAAGAAGATGCAGAATACTGAAGGTCCACATGTGCTCGATAGAAGTCATAAGGATGTGAGGCCAGCTAGCCATAGCAACAAGTCCGCATTGAGTCCATTAGACCAATGTGGCAAATTGAGGCAATATAAGAATATAAAAAGTAACATAAGATGGGTTTGGAGACCCAATATTTCTAAATGTGTGGTTGTTGTGCCAGATGAAAGGCCAAGCATTCCATGTGGTTATGCTTTGATGAATTTAGAGGAGGAGACCAAAGGTCATATTGATTCATCTGACAATATGCACCGCCCTACAATGCATCTAGGAGATGGACCTATGCTTGAAGCTCCACCTAGTTTGGGTGGTATAATTGAAATAGGTAATGATCCAATTAGGGAAGGGTTGAATGATCATAAATCTATGATTCTCCCTATAGGGGGAGGAGTTTTGGGAAAGTTGGGACAACTTGTTCATTTTAATAATAAACAAGGAGATGAGATATATAAGCTCAAGAGGGTCACTCATTCAGCTCATAGTACCCAAGAAGGGATGGGCCTTATTGTTGAGATATCAGTAGAAAGGCTTAGGCTAGTGGATCTACAAAAGAACAAGATCAAGTCTTGAGCTCCATGGTATAAGAGATGGGGCTAGCCCTTACATCTCATGACATCTTTGGTTCACCATATTTTTCTTGTTATAACACATTTTCTAGGATGACCTCTTTGATAGGCTTTTTAGCTAGTCCATGTTAAAGAAATTGGATAGCGACTTGCTCTCAATATCTATTAGATTATGATGGGCCTATCCCTTGTATATTTTCATGCCTTTATTCTATCAGGGGTAAGGGTGGGAGCTGTGATGTGTTTTATTGTGTTTTTTGTGTCAGCTTGATGCTCTTTATGATTATGCATGTGCACATCTATTCGTTGGATTTGACGAGTTGAGTCACCCTATCCTATGGTCGGCAATGAGAGCTATATTTTAGGAGCCGATTGTGAGCCATGCTTGAAGCATTTGAGACCGTTTTTGGAGCAAGAAGTGCCCGGGAAGCACCAAAGACCAAATTTTCATGAAAAAACAAATGGTGGTGGATAGTTGTGAGCTAGAGTTCTCCTAGCTGGATTTCAACATCAGGAATCCAATGCAAGTGTTGGTTCGTCGATCGGAGGTCGATTGACCCCCCATTTAAACCTAGTAAAGTTTGGCATTATAAAGCACCTACTGGATCTAGAAGCCAGAAAGTGCACGACAAAGGCCAGGTTTATAGATTTCGATGATGTGAAGCCATTGTCGAGATGGATCTTGAATTCGAGTCCATTTGCCCATCCAAAATCGAAATATCTACTTGTAGGCAATGTGAATACAAAAAAACCAAATCGGTTATTTTATATTTTTAACCTTAGACTTAATAAAAGTGTAAACTAACAAAAAACTATCGAACAGGAGGGGGAGGCATAAAAATTTTTGCGCCCCTTCCAAATCTCATTGGTACCGCTTGATCCCTCATCCGTTTGGAGAGAGAGAGAGAGAGAGATTCTCGATCAGGGCAGAGAGAGAAATGAGATGGTTGTAAGCTTGCATGTTTTAATGGAGGATTTTAAAATCTGATTTTTTATTCTTTCTCTCTCCTCTCTCATCTTAGGGGTTGTTCATATGCACAAATTCAAGAGAGAAGGGGGAGTATTGTGATGAAGAATCCAAAGCAAATGATGATGCTGGAGCAATGGAGGACAAAGATTGGGGGACTAAGAGAGTGTGTCAGTGGCAAGGAAGAAACATCAGTGACCTCTTGTCTAAGAGATACCAGCCTCAGAATTGTAGTTTCTATGCGTAAGTGAGCAGTTCTTCTGTTTAATGGAAAATGATTTGGGAAAGTGCTTGATTTTGATTATTATTGATTTCCCATGTTGCATTATCTTTGAAATATGAAATAAATCCAAAAAATGTAATGTTATAATAAATTCTTGCAAAACAACAAAACCTGTAAGTTGCAGTTTTGATAAAAATAATGGCATTTGGAGTATTTACTAAGTGTTTTGGGGTCATATGGGATAAAAATGGATATGAAAATAATGTTGAGAGTCCTTGATCAGTGAGAACTTATAATTTTGAAATATCACATTTTAATGAAGAAATAAATGAAGATAAATAGTAAAAAATACAAAAAAAAACATTTTTTGTGCTAGAAAATTAGGAAAAAATAAGGTTTATCTCTGTGAATATATGGCATGGTTGTAGCATGAGGGATAAGCCTCACTTCAATTGTGTATTTATGTTAAAGTGTGTTTTGATTGGTTTTTATAAGAAAAACACACAAAAAACCTGCTCTTTACACCTATTAATGATGCAAAACCTAAACGGTAGGGGGGAAGAGGGGTTTTGATGCTGATTAGCTACTAAAAATATATGACATTATGGTTTATTTATTTGTGCATACCATATAGGATGTTTATAAAGTAAGTTAAAAGGGGGTTAAGCTGCATGAGAAGGCTCAGGTCGGGGGTTGACCCTTAGCAATGAAGCATGATGTGTAGACTAAAATCATGGAAAGACATGTTTGTTTTACCACACAATGCTAATTTATAAAATATTTGAGCACTATGGTATTTATAGTGGCATTGCTCATATCACATGGTAACTCCTGGATGTATTGCAATTAGTTTTTGATATACATGACCTGCATTGAGTTGTGAGGCACCTAAGTTGTAGATTTAGGCATTTGGGTTCCTTGGCTGATGGTCAAGTGAGGAAATTTTTATCTCCTGGTTCTTTTTAAACAAGAGTGGAGCTTGTTACGTTTGTGTTATTTGTGTTAGTGGCACATCAAGGGGCCAATCCTCTCGATATAGCAGAGCTGAGCGGGGCCACGGCATTTAGTCAGAGAGGTTGCCTCCTCTATGTTTTTTTTGATATACCAAGATGTTTGGGATCTTCCTCTAAGAAGTAAGGAAGGGAAATCATTGGACTATATATCCATTACAAATGCAATATCTCTAGTAGTGACAAGGGTAGTATGCCCTTAGATGCTCTAACAGTGAGGCCATGTGGGGTTGTCTTGAGAGTGTTAAAGGCCCGGCTAGTGCCTATAGCCAATGTCGGGCCCGTTCTAAGTCCCGGCATAGTACATAAAATTCATCAAACGTCAAAGATTGGGGTCTCACATGAGTACTTAGGGCAGTTACCAATCCATCAAACTTTGGTGGACAAATTAAAAGACACCTCCGAGCTAGCTCCTCACTAGTCTTTTATATCCTAGCGCTAGCCATTTGATTGCACAGATTCTTGATCCATGTGATGAATGCTTCAATTGTCTCTCCTTCACAGCAAACTTCTCTATTGCTAGTTGATTCTTCAAGTTGCGAATCCTTGTTTGATTTCTTGATTTGTACTAAATACTCAGTATGTTCCAAGCCTCTGATGCCTTAGTTGTATGATGTGAATAAAGGTCAAAACATTGTCAAAACAACTTGTAACTAAGGCACACAATGCATATGTGTTCCTTCATTTCCAAGCTCATAGAAGATTTGTATTTCTATATTTAGAGGAATCATTTCACTTTATTTTGATGGGTTGGGTATGGGTTGTAGTTTTGGGTCTCTTTGTGGCATCATCTCTATAAGCTCATAAGAATCAAGGATAGTTGTGATTTCAAACTTCCACAAATTGTAGTTTGTACCATCTAACTTGGCTTCGTTGAAGGTTGGTGGATGAATCCTCAATGTTTGAATTGCCAATAGAGCAACATCACCATCTGACATGCCAACACTGCTACTTAATATAATAGAAAATATTTCTCCTCTTCATTGTTGAAGCCCCTTGCCTTTTGCATACTCTTCACTCCTTAGAGTACCCTAGACTCTAATACCATGTAGAAATTATATCACATAGCATATAGAATTTGAGAAAGGAGTAGAGAACACACAAAAAAATATGAGAAAAATAGGAACTATTCAATAATCTTTCAAGAGATCTCAACCTTCATCAATCATCAATCCATGCTTCATTCAAAAGAAAATCAAAACAAAACAAAAGCTATACAGAAGGTATCAGAACCAATCAGAACCTCAACAGAACCTATGAGAACATCACAGAGCCTCATATTTCTACTAAGAATCATCATGAGTTTCCAAAACATAATCAATATCATCCAAAACACTCTCAAACACTTCCATTAACAACCATACATCACTCTAAATCCATCAAAAATCAATCATTTAGAACAACAAAAATCAATCAAAAATTCAATATTTTTCCACTCTTAACATATCCCCACACTTAAAAAGGAAGCGTCCTCACGACCTAAGGAAAAGAAGAATATAAGTTCACTAAAGAGCTCAATTTGATATTCTTTAGTATCTTCAACAATCACTCCACCACAACCCCAACTTATCACTTGTATCTCTAGAAAAGAATACTACTAAAGGAAAACTTCGTTATTCATTGACACGTCTGATAAACAATAAAAAGTCATAACAAATTTGTAAAGGATATAAGAGGTTCTTTAGCTTTCCATTGTAGGCTTGCCATCCACCACCATCAATAGTTGAAAAAGAGAGTTCTCTAACAAATTATTCAACCAGCAGGAACTCATCACATACAAATTAATACAACACAAACACAAACACAAACACAACCATCTGAATGGCACCTCCAAAAGATGTCTCATTAAGAAGCACAAAAGATACATCCAGGGGTATCAATGAAGATGATTCCTCTTGAAGGTTGATGATTACAAAAGTGATCCAGGGATAAAGACTCATCTACAAAAGATTTTGGAGGAGTCTGAAAGAATTGAAGGTAGCACATCCGTTCTAGCAAAGCAAGGTATCTGCTAGGTAGACAAAGGGCATGAAAATATAGGACATCCAACTATTGGGAATCAATGTTCACATTGACATTCATACAAATCTTTGGAATGGCCATTTGATTGTTATGGGAATGCCTATGCATATATGCTAAGTACCAAGCAAAATGGGCTGTCAATCTCACTGAAGGTTCTAAAGATTGTGAATATTGTTGAGAAAAATGGATGTAATTTTGGTATGCTTGACTAGCAGTTGTCCAATCCCCTGGAATTAATGGCCAATTAATCTGTGGTCCCGTGAGAGAATCAGTTGAGCTCCATCCTCTTCCTCTCGGAATCTATTGATCAAATCCTTCGTACCCACTAACCAACTGAGGGGGTTGAGAAATAGAAGTGGCAAGAGAAAGAAGAATAATAAGTAAAAGAGGATGAAGAGATGGGTAGGAAAAATCATAAAATGAGGAATAAGCTAAAGAAGGAGTTGTTGAAAATTTAAGTGAATCAGTTAGGAAAGGTGTCAATTGATAAGCAGGAAAAGTAGAAGGTATATGGATAGATGGAGAAGGACATGGCGGAGAAGGGGAAAAGACTTGATCTTCAATGAAAGAACAATAGGTAAAGATTGGAATTTGAGGAAAACCCTGAGATTGAAAAAGGAGAGGTAAGATAGCTGCTGAGTTGGATTGATAAAGGGAAAAATAAGCATCATAGCGATGGGCCATTTGTTGATACTACAATAAGCTAGGAACATATGGACCTTAAACAGATCTTCGATGGTAGGCATCAAAGAAGGATGAATCAAATGGATGGTTCTTGGAAAGATAAGCTAGGAGATCCACCCTCAGTTGGTTGGTGCTCCGCATATAAGTAGAAGCTGTATTCTGGCATTGGTTCAGGACTACAGAATCAATCATTGAATGCCATAAAGTGTCAGGGAAAGCAACCACTTTAGAAGAATAGCACTGGAACATATCATCTATCCTCAACTCCAAATGGTTGACATATAAGGTAGCTTGTAAGACCACATTCCCCACATACCAAGCTAGATCTACATCATCTGAAATTATCAGATCACCTTATAGATACATATAAGACAACAACATGGTTCTGTCATCATACGGAATCTTCAAAGACTATATGAACAACTTCTGTCAGCAAATCAGAAGACCAAGCTCCACTCCAACCATCCTCTGGAAGAGGGAGATCCATCATTGAGAGCTTAATATAGAAGGTCAACTTCTGCAGTAGCAACTGATAGTGGACAAAAAATGAATGGTCGGGAGGAACATACTCCTGAAAGTTCTCAAATGTAGACCACAATAAATCCATCCTCGACTGCAATCTTTCCACTTTATCTTGAAACAACAAACATAATGTGGAACTGCCAAGTCCTACTGAGATATAGAGGGAATCATAGGAACATTGGGACTTGGAGGAATGAACCGTGACTGCGCTAGTTGATCCTTCAATTTCTTAAACTGGGAAGCTTGGGATTCCAATGTATTATGAGCAATCTGCAAAGCTGATAGTTTCGTATCTAAAAGAGTCTTAAACTCTTGAGCTTCTTTAGACATTTTCTCTTTCTCTTCCAAAACTCTAGGGACCTCTGACTGAGCCTCTGCTAACAGAATTTTCAAAGAAGATATTTCTTCTCTTTGGGTCTCAATCATTTGTGTCTGCTGCTTCATCTTCTTAAATAGATCGGCAAGAGTGTCTTTAGCAAAAGCTAACTCTATGGTTGCCTTACGCATCTGGTCTTTGGATTGCATCAATTCTTCATAGAAAGAAGCATATAACTGTTGAACACAAGCTGTCACTGAGAGTTCAATAGAACTCCGGATGTCATTACAAAGGAAATGAATGGCATCCCCTAACACTAAATTATTCAGCGAAGGAACTAATATTTCCAAAGAGCCCTCTTGATGTGCCCTAAAGAAGTTGTTGCATGTGACGTAGGCAGGGAGGTTACTTCTAGAGGTAGCAGGAATTATTACTGAAGGAATGATTGGTGGAATTTTCTCTGCTACATGCTTCAATCGCTTCCGCTGAATGACCAATAGAGGAGGGAAATCAAGATCCTCTATTTCAATGGGTTCTGAATCCTCTAAAGGTGGAGGGGGAGGTACTAGAACAGATGGAGGAGGAGGAAGCACACCCTTCTTAAGGCCTGAATATGTCAAGAAAGCATATAAATATGAACTATAAGTTACATTGGTAACATTCCCTCTAGTCACTTTGACAAAATGTTAGTCCGTCTTCGTAAGAAGGTAAGTACTCCAATCAATGGCAACCCCTTTTAACACCATTCTAGAAGCTATGAAGAGCTCCTTGGACAAATAGTGGGATGGTGTCTTGGCAGGCATGAACCTATCTTGGAGAAATTGGCAGACTAGCTTCAAAAGAGGATCAGTGATCATTGAGAAAGACACTCCTGAAGTGCTAATCACCTTCTTGACATCGAGAACCACTTTATTCTGCTTCTGTAATAGCTTGAGAATCTCTTCATTTGAGACTTCATTTGAGAATAACTGTCAGGCTGCTGTAACAAAGGGTTCTCCTTTGTAGGGAAGAGACAAAGCCTTCCCTAACCCTCTAGGTGTCAAAACCATGGAAGTACCACGAACCAAGCTTGATTTCTTACTGTATGACGTAAGAAACTCATCACATAGGGCTGAATCGTCTAGAATCAAAGGGAGTGAAGCAGCCACAAAAGATGCAAGGCTAGCTTTCACGATAGGCTCAAAAGTTAGTAGGGAAGAATAATCCCGACTGACCAATGGGACATATTGAACAAGAGGAGGAGCTTGAGGCGCCATTCAGATGGAATATACACACACCACAAACACAAACAATCACATAGAATGCCTACAAAACAAAAAAATAGCTATAAAAAAGAAATCGATCAAAATAAGCACACACATATGTAGCTAACCAATTAACCACCCCAAACAACCCACATCTTAGAAAAAATTCGGCATAAACCCTAAACATATGCGACCGAAAGCTTCATGCTATGCAACAAGCAGGCACCCAAGACCTCATATTAGGCCAAAAAAAAAAAAAAAAGACTGCACCCGTAATCGTATCACACAATCAAACCATAATACCTCAAAAGCCTAATCAAGACATAACCAGAACTTTGATAAACAATATCAGCTTAAAGGACTATACTGACCCATCCCATGAAGCGTATTTATTGAAAAGGAGAAAAAAGTGCAGAGGGGAATGATTTTAGTGAAGGGTTCATTTTAATAAATTATTAACAAGGGTTGAAATTTTATTAGGTTGTAAACCTTAATAAGAAAACGACGGTTCATTATTAAATTGTTAGTTACAATTTACTATTGTGAAATGGTGCTTTTAACGAAACCTCGACTGCAATCCCCAGACTCAGGTCTCTAAATGCATATTCATTGATTAAAAATTTAATGTGTCCGAAGCGCTCTTCTTTTTCAGCGCGCATATTTTTTGTGATGAGTGGTTTATTTTTATTGAAAATTAAAGTGTCTCTAAAGCGCACGTAGCGCGTGCAAAGTGAACGGTGGGTTGATTTTAAGTTATTAGAAAAATGTGTATTTAGCGCGAGCGCGTGTGAAAAAGTGGGTGAATAAAGTTCATTTTAACAATTAACTGTGGTTAAAGGATGACCAAAAATAAATAAAGCACGAAAAATAAATACATGGTAGGGGTATGTATGTAAGAGACTGAGGGCACACTAAGTAGTCCCAAATGCAAGAAATCCAACAAAAAAGCAAAAACCACTGACTCGAAAAAATAAAACACATTAGTATTTGAAAAAAAAAAGACAAAATAAATATCAAGGCAATATTAGTGGGATTACATTTGGTTTAGGTAATGTTGATTAGTGTTTGGGTGAGATTGTTATTAGTTTTTTTTAAAAATTGTAATTTAGGTGTGTTTTGATTTTCTATTTTGTATTTGTTTTTTTGGTATATTTTTTATTTTTAAAATGTTTGACTTATTAGAGTATCAATCAAACCTAATTGAAAATGAAACCATCAGGCTTCAACAATGGATTTGTAAATTTTTTAAATATTTTTTAATTTGGCAGCCTATTTTTGAAATTTAAAATAAATTTTTATAAATTTAGATTAAAAATTTATCATTTGGATCCAAAAATAATATGATGATCATGTGCCAAGGCTTTTCCAGCTTAGAAAACATTCCAAAAGTATTCAAATGCATTGATGAATTTTTTGGTGCTTTTTCTGAATTTAATTCTGATTTTTGGGGATTTTTAATGATTTTTTTGGTAATTTGTAGTGAATTTTAAAAGGATTTTAAATATTATTTTTTTTTTGCAATTAATTCTCTATATAATAATCAACAATATCAACTAGAAAAGTACCCAATTTAGTAAGGAATTTTTTAGTAATATTTTTATTTTTAACCGAATGTTTATGACTTTTTAAAATGTTTTTAGATATTATTTTATTTAAAAAATGTATTTTTCATGGGTTTGTGGAAAATCAAAGGAGATACCTGGGCTGCATGTGAACAACTATGTGTACTCGAGTACGGCATGCACCACTGCACAGAGAAGACCAAATGCGTGTCCTCGTGCGTGAACATTCGCTGTAAGAAGCTGGGAATAGTTAGAATGCTAATAATATGCCATGTCACATAGACACTAGTATATAAGGAGAGAAGTTGTAATTTTTCACATCTTTTTGGCAAATCAATACATTTACAATCTTTCTCTCCCTTCTTGCTCACAGCTTCTATGGCTTCTTTATCTTTCCTGTCTTTCTCTCTCTAAATCTAGTCTTTCTCTCTCCTCGTCACTCTTATTCTCTCTCTCCCTGCAGTCTTTCTCTCTCCTCTGCAATCTTTCTCTCTCCTCTTTCTCTCTCCCTGGATCTCTCTCTGACAAGTGGTATCAGAGCTTCAGTCTTTGATCCATTATTTTCTTCCATTTTCACTCCTATTTTCCTATTTCAAAACCAATTTTAGACAAAAATGGTACAAGACAGTGACTAGTGGAGTGCTGCAGACAACTACAGTTAACAATGACTACATCTGGAGATATCCAAGGTCAGAGATGGCGGGTAAAGGCTTAAATGGCTGGATGTTATCAAATTTCATGCAAAAATGGAGGTAATTAGGGTAAAGAATGGTTAACCGGGCTTAGTTACAGACTAAACTACAGTTACTTTTCAAAAGAGAGCTTCTCTTCTCTCTCCTTCAAGCTTTTGGCTGAAGCTTTCATGGTGGATGTCAAGAAAGTCTCAAATATCTCTCTCTGTGCTGAACATCTCACTGCCAAACCATGGGGCAAAGGTTCTTTGTTGCCTAAGCTACAGGAGGAGCACCATACTTGATGTTTGATGCTGATGATCAACCCAGGAACAGCCCGAAAAATGCGCCGAAAAATGCGCCGAAAAATGCGCCGAAATCCCTGCTCTCTACTCCCTGCTCAACCTGCTCCACATTCTCAGTCATTGATTTCAGCTTTTAAAGGACTTATCAAGCACTTGATTGGCAACAATCTTCAGCCTCTGAAGCATCTTGATCAGTCATTCTCTTGCTCAAACCCTAATACACAGCAGGGCAGCCATAGCCACAGACATGGAAGCTCAAATTTCTCAAAATTTTGGACTTCCCCGACCTTCAAGGCTTCTCTAAAGCTGAATACAAGCTGAATAGACTTCAAGATTGAAGACATTGAAGAGATTTCAACCCGTGCATGTCAGTGAAGCTCAAATGGAAGGATTATTTTGGGGTTTTTCATCAAGGAGCCTGAATCTTTGAAGTTCAAGTGTTCAAGCAAGGCTGGAGTATTGATCTTTCAAGGATTTCATCATATTGAGGCATGTATGGACTGATTTCATGGAGATTTCAAGCTTTATGTTGGATTTATGGTGGATTATGAAGAACTCTTGCATCAACCGGGTTAAAGCTGATATCCATCATCATTTTCAAGCTTAATGGAGGTATTTTCTTTTGCTAATCTCTGAAATCTCTCAATAATCCTATTGCTAATGGCTTTTCCACTTGTTGATGAGAGGTTATTGATCAATTAATTCACTAGATTGATCAATAGATCAGAGAATAGTATTAATTTTCTTCAATCTCAGTCTATTTCATTGAATTCTTTTTGATTCAAAACCATTACTCATCTTAGGTAACATTTGATCAGCTTGATGCATAACCTTGGTCTGTTTTGTTGAAATTTTTCTCACCCAAGCTGAAATATTGTAAAAGGGTAAGTACTAGCAATCAGTGAGTCACTGAATTGCATAGGTAAAACCCTTCTCCCATCTCAAGTTTTCTTATCAATCAATTGCATCTCATGAAAAGCTGAATGGATATTTTTCAATTGCATATCATGCTAATTGCTTAGCACACTAGCCTCTGCCATGTTGATATTCCCACCGAGGAAAAAGGTGGATGCCGGGGGAGATAGTGGGACAAAAGAGAGGTGACCCTCCCTCACTATCGAAGATCCCGAAGGGGTGCAACCAACCGACCCGGGGGGAACTTTGCCCACCTCCCGGTGATTCGGAGCCCGTGTAGGGAGCCCGTCCTGCCGTTTTATCCCTCACATAGGTACAGCGAGTGGAGAATTGAAGATTGAAGACTTTCCAACGACTCAAGTACCTACTGGATTAAAACAGGGTAAAACAGGGCATTTTCAGGTTACCCACAGGGTATTTACAGGTGGATACAGGTACACCCTTTGATATTGAAGCACAGGTGTAGGTACTACAGGATACCCACAGGTCCGGTTTGGTAGCCATTTGAGGTTACTTTCTTGCATTACAGGGTCAAAACAGGGCACTTACAAGTCTAAACAGGGTGCAGGACTGGACAGTTCAGGCTCTGAAATTCAGTTACAGAATTTTCTGTCCTAAACCTGTTATAGCGTGCTATAGCTCATCTCGAAGAGGGCATTGTTAGCTTCGATTCGCACAAAAAAGTTTTGCAATCGGAGTTTTCTAGCCAAAGTTATAGCCGTTTTACTGACATGGGGTACTGTAGGACTGCACTAGTATGGCAGGACATAAAGGCAAAAATAAGGTCCAGGAGGATTATGCACAACAAATCAGGGATTCCATGATGGAAAGTACACTTCAAGAGAACCCTGAAGAGCCTCAACAAGGAGAAATTAGTATACTCAATGATACTTTGTGTGCCCATGAACTAAGGCATAGAGAGCGATATGAGGCCATGCTGTCAAGAACGGATCAGATGGTTCAATCTACTGATCAGACCAAGGCTTCTATTGATAGATTGGTAATGTCCAACGACCTACTCATGGCACAAATCTCTAAACTTTTACAATTACAAGTGGCATCAAAAGAAGCTAATGAGAAGGCCTGTTCAAATACTGACCCTTCAGTCCCACTTCAGCCATCCAACCAAAATGGTCATGGAGATGGAATCATTGGAAGAAGAGGTATTCCAAATAGTCAGTATGAAGTGGGAGAAGCTTCACAAAGGCATGATGACTATTTGGGCAGTTTGAATGGAGCCAATACTCAAACTTTTGGACTGCATACTCAGAATTCTAGGGGTGCTTTACCAATAGGAAGATTACATGGTAATTCTCAGCCACCTGTTGGAAGATTTCAGTCTCAATTTGGGGGTTTAGTACTTAGAAATCCTGATCAGCCAGTTTTGGGACAACAACCCTTCCATGATAGAGAATTCAAGGACAAAATTGTTTTATCCAAGTTTAATGGCCAGTCATCTTCACCATCAGAATTAGAGGAATGGACCTCTAAGATGGAGTCTTATTTCGACATATTTCCTAAAACTGATGATATGAAGATACACTTTGCCTCCCTCCACTTAGAAGGATTTGCTCACACTTGGTGGAGGTATATCAGGAAAGAGAATGTACTTATTGAGAATTGGGAAGCTTTCAAGGCACTTATGGCTGAAGTCTTTGTTTCACCTCTTGAAAAAGAGAAGTTAGAACGAAGATGGTATGGTTTGGAACAAAGGAGCCTAAGTGTAAGAGAATATACAAACCAATTCCTCAACTTGACCATGTATGTGGAAAACATCAGTGATGAGGCCAAGTTACAGAAGTTCATGTATGGTTTAGAACCATCCTTGTCAGCTGATGTTATGGCGCAGAATCCTACTTCACTTTTCAAGGCTATTGAGCTTGCAGAGCGCTTTGGAAGGAAGTATAGGAAAGAGTCTTCATTTCAGCCAAGTTATGGACAGCCAAGGACTATTTTAAAGCAAGGGCAAGTTGGTAACAATTATGGCAGCAATCATATGCCTAGTGGGAGCTTACGGATACCAACTTATCCTCCATTTAATGCTTCTAGGCTTCAAAGCAATTTCAGGACAGCAAACAGTCCAAAGGTTGAATTTAAGCAAGGTGACAATAAGCCTAAGTCTACTTCAGCCAATACAAATTCCAGAAATATTCCCATGGATCTTTACAAGGAAAGAAAGGACAAAGGATTATGCTTCAAGTGTGGAGAAAAGTATACTCCTGACCATGCTTCAAAGTGTGTATACAAAAATGCCAAGCCAAAAATTCAGAGTATGCTAGTTCTTGAGGACCTTGAAAATGACATAGATGAAGTTAATGCAGTCACAATCAATGCTGAAAATGAAGATTTCGAGGATGATGGTGGACAGGAGTACTTCTATGATCCATCTGACTCTTTTCATTTTGATCCAGGCAGTGATATCCCATTTGATCCTGGTGGATTTTGTAATGAGTTGCCTGCTGCCACTAATTGTTCTATCTCTATGGATGCTTGGACGGGATCTAAGAGCCCCAATACACTTCGTATGAAGGGAAGCATATGTGGAAAGCCAGTGTTCATCTTGATAGATAGTGGTAGTACTCACAGTTTTGTCAATAAATCTATTATGTACAAGTTGAATTGTGTTCCCACTGACTTACAGCAGCCCATTCGAGTACAAGTGGCTAATGGTGAAGAGGAAACCAGCACGCAGATTTGCCCACAGGTTTCTTTGCAGATGGCTGAAAATTTTGAAGTCAAAGTAAACCTGATCACTTTGGAAATGGGGCCCATAGATATTGTACTTGGTTGTGATTGGTTGATGACCTTAGGCAGGATTACTATGGATTTCTCACAGTTATATATGGAGTTTTTCTCCAATGGACAGCTCATCCGTTTACAGGGGATCCCTAGTAGATCTGATTTTCAACTTATCACCATTCAACAACTCAAGAAAGAGTACAAAAAGCACTCACAGATATTTGTATTGCATTTGAACAAAGAAGCACAGGATCAGCCCAATAATTCAGCAAACCATCCAGCCTTGACAGCTCTTCTTGAGGAGTATAGAGATTTATTTGAAGTACCTACTTCATTGCCTCCTAAGAGAGCGGTGGATCATCCCATTGATTTGGAACCCAACTCAAAGACAATCAATAAGCCACCTTACAGACTATCAAAATGTGAACGAGAGGAAGTAGCCAAGCAAATCAAAGAGCTTCTTGAAATGGGATTTATTGAACCCAGTTCTTCACCTTATGCATCCCCAGTCCTGTTAGTCAAAAAGAAAGATGGATCTTTCCGAATGTGCATTGACTACAGGGATCTCAATAAGATAACAGTGAAGAACATGTATCCTATACCCAGGATAGATGATTTGCTTGATGAGCTTAAGGGGGCTTGATTCTTCACGAAGATTGATTTGAGATTAGGGTATCATCAGATTCGCATGAGAGAGGGTGATGAGGTCAAGACTACTTTTAGGACTGATCGTGGGCTCTACCATTTCTTGGTGATGCCATTCGGCCTTACAAACTCTCCAGCTACCTTTCAAAGCCCGATGAATAAGATTCTACAACCTTTCCTCTTTCAGTTTGTCTTGGTGTTCTTCGACGACATTTTGATCTACAGCAAGACTTTTTAGGATCATTTGTCGCATATGAGGAAGGTTTTTGATGTGTTGAGACATCATAGGCTTTTTGGTAAAAAGAAGAAGTGTTCTTTCATGCAGACTGAAGTGGAATACTTGGGACATATAGTCAGTGAAAAAGGAATACAGGCTGATCCCAAGAAGGTGCAATGCATAAAAGATTGGCCAACGCCTACTACTACTACCTCTCTTAGAGGATTTCTTGGTCTATCTTTATTTTATCGCAGATTTATAAAGCATTATGCGGCAATTGCAGCCCCTTTAACTGACAGGTTGAAGAAAGAGGCTTTCTTTTGGGATGCTCTTACAGATAGCAGCTTCAACCAGTTAAAGGAATTACTTACCTCAGCTCCTATTCTTGTATGCCCGGATTTCTCTAAAGAGTTTACTATACAGTGTGATGCTAGTGGCCGTGGCATTGGGGCTGTTTTGCTTCAGGAGCATGGAGTAATTGCATTTGAAAGCCGTAAGCTTACTGATAAGGAGATGGCCATGAATGTTTATGACCAGGAAATATTGGCTATTCTGCATGCAATCAAGAAATGGCACCATTACTTATATGGCAGCCGATTCAGAGTACATAGTGATCATCGCGTACTCAAGTATTTCCTTACTCAGTCAAATCTAACTCCAAAGCAACGACGATGGGTAGCAACATTACAAAATTATGGCTTTGACATCACTCATACAAGGGGCAAAGATAACATAGTGGCTGATTCTCTCTCTCGTATGTGGGCCTGCAAAGTATCAGCCATGACAGAATTACATAGTGATTGGATTGAAGAGCTACAAGAGGCATACCTCTTAGATGGGGAATTCAGCCAAATCTTTCAGAAATTGCAGCAAGATCTTATGGAAGAAAACTCACATTACCAGCTTAAAAATGGTCTTATTTGGTGGAAGGGCAAGATTGTTATTCCCTCTACTTCTTCTTTCAAGCGAAAAATTATGGAGGAGTTGCATTCTTCGCCTTTAGCTGGACACTTGGGAGTTTTCAAGACTTATGACAGGATCAGCAAGAGATTTTATTGGAAAGGACTGTGGAAAGATATCAAGGACTTCGTTATGAAGTGTATGCCTTGTCAGCAAAATAAGGATAGCACCCATAAGCCAGGAGGTTTGTTGCAGCCATTGCCTATTCCTACGGGTAAATGGACTCATATTACTATGGACTTTATCACTGGCTTACCTACTACCAAGAAGGGGTGGAATAGTATTTATGTGGTGGTTGACAGACTCACCAAAGCAGCTCATTTTATCCCAACAAAAATTCAGTTTACTGCTTCTCAGGTGGCCAACCAGTTTATGGAGCATATTTTCAGATTACATGGATTACCGCAGGTGATTGTCCATGATAGGGACTCAAAGTTTATGAGTAACTTTTGGCAAGCGGTATTTACATCTATGGGTACTAAGTTGGCTCCATCTAGGCTTATCATCCCCAAACTGATGGACAGACAGAGAGAGTTAATAAGTGGTTGGAGACTTATCTTCGCCATTTTTGCTATGATGTCCAGACCTCATGGGATTCTTGGTTACACCTGGCTGAGTTTGCTTATAATAATTCCACTCATGCGAGCATAGGAGTTTCACCCTTTGAGGCTTTGTATAGTTACAAGGTGCCCCTACCCATAGTCATTTTTAACGATAAGATCAACCGTCATGGGAAGGAAGAGTTGGAAAGAATGCAGACCCTTCTTTAGCAATGCAAGGTGAATCTAAGGAAGGCTCAAGATCAGATGAAGATGTATGCTGATGAGAAGAGGAGGCCTTTAGAGTTCCAGGAAGGAGAGCTGGTTTTGTTGAAGGTGCCCAAATCCAAGTACTCTACATTGAAAGATGGATCCAGTAATAAGCTTGCCCACAGATTCTATGGCCCTTATAGGATCCTTAAGCGGATTGGAGATTTGGCATACAGACTAGAGCTTCCCTCTTCTACAAAGATTCATAACGTCTTCCATGTTAGTCAGCTCAAGCCCTATTATGGTGATCCAGTGGATTTAGTTGATGAGCTGCCACCTATTGATGAAGATGGTATTGTTCAGTACATCCCAGAGGCTGTTATAGGTCAGTGTGAAAAGAAGCTTCGATCACGTTCTATTGTGGAATATTTGATTAAATGGAGAGGTTTACCCTCTGAAGAGGCTTCTTGGAGACCTGATTCAATATTGGATGAGTATCCATACTTGAGGGATACATTGGTGGCTGAAGCCTATTGCTTATGGAGCTAGTATTGGTGCAGACTGTTTCAGGACAGCACGCTGTTTTAGAACAGTTTTTGTCGTACTTCATTTTCAGAATTGAGCTATCTACATGAGCTTAAAGTACTCTTCAAGAGCTTCGTTTTGATATGTGGTACATCTCATTTGGACACTTCTATCAAAAGTTATGGCAGATTTGGTCCAGCAGGGACTGTTATTTCAGCAAGCTGTCTACTTTCTTCTGGAACTATTTGTTGAAGATTTTATGGCTCCAATTGCTTCTAAAGTTCTTCAAATCATGTATATAGCAAGGTCCTCTTTCCGTTCTTCAAATTCAGCCCTTGTAATGATAATTCTTCACTCATCTCCCATTTGTAAGCTGTAAAACAGAGTAGTACTCTGTTCTATCCATCTCTTCTTTAGTTCTTTCTAGGTTTGTTTTTGAGGACAAAAACTTTTGGGAAGGGATGGATTGTAAGAAGCTGGGAATAGTTAGAATGCTAATAATATGCCATGTCACATAGACACTGGTATATAAGGAGAGAAGTTGTAATTTTTCACATCTTTTTGGCAAATCAATACATTTACAATCTTTCTCTCCCTTCTTGCTCACAGCTTCTATGGCTTCTTCATCTTTCCTGTCTTTCTCTCTCTAAATCTAGTCTTTCTCTCTCCTCGTCACTCTTATTCTCTCTCTCCCTGCAGTCTTTCTCTCTCCTCTGCAATCTTTCTCTCTCCTCTTTCTCTCTCCCTGGTTCTCTCTCTGACATTCGCGGGCAGCTCCCGATCATGCGAATAAGCCATGGCACCCGCGCGAACGCACGTAGACATGGAACCACTGGGTAGCAAGTGGCCTATATGTGGAGGGTGGGGGAAGAGTGGTGTAGGGGTAGGAAAGGGGGCTAAAAGGGGGAAAACTAGGGTTAGGTTAAAAGGGGGGTTAAGTTAGGGTGACCAGGGTAGGTTAGTTGAATTAGGGGTAGGTGAGTTAACTAGGTCAAGTTAGTTAACTAAGTCAGGTTAGTTAACTAGGTTAGGTTAGGTAACTAAGTCAAGTTAGTTAACTAGAGTAGTTAGTTAATTAGGTCAGTGAGTTAACTAGGGTAGTTAGTTAACTAGGTCAGTGAGTTAACTAGGGTAGTTAGTTAACTAGGTTAGTTAGGTAACTAGGGGAGGGATGGGAGAAGGAAGGAGGAGGCTACGAGAGTAGGAGAAGGAGGAGGGGAAGAGGGGGCGGTGATGGCAGCAGAGGAGGAGGAGGAGGAGGAGGAGAAGAGGGGGCGGCAATGGCGGAGGAGGAGGAAGGGGGCGATGATGGGAGAGGAGGAAGGGAGGGCGCGATGGGGAAGAGGAAGCGATGGAGGGAGGGGCCAATGGAGGGAAGGTGATGGTGAAGAGGAGGCGATGGAGGGAGGGGCCGATGGAGGGAGATGGCGGAGGAGGAGGGAGGGGGCGATGGAGGGAGGGGCCGATGGAGGGAGATGGCGGAGGAGGAGGGAGGGGGCGATGGAGGGAGAAGGCGATGGTGAAGAGGAGCCGATGGAGGGAAGGCGATGGAGGGAGAAGGCGATGGAGGGAGATAGTCAAGAAGGCAATGGAGGGAGATGGCCGCTGGTGAAGAAGGCGAGGGAGGGAGAGAAAGGAAGATGGCGAGGAGCAGGACATGTAAGTAGTTGGTCTTTTTTTTTTGTTGAATGGTGTTTTTTAAAATTATTTTTATTTAAATAACATGGATGGGGCATGTGGGTGTGGGTGTGCGGGTGTTTTTTTTAAAAAGATTAAATTTAGTATTATTTTGTGAGTTGTTGTGTGGTTTGGGGATTGGGTGGTTTTTTTTCAGTTTTTTTGTTTTGTGTTTGTTGTTTGTTTTTTAAAATTTTATTTTTTGTTTTGTTTTTTTTTTTTAATGGTCTCGTTTTTTTTGTGTTTTTTTTGTTTGGGTTTTTTTTTTGTGTGTGTTTTTTGTTTTGTTGTTGTTTTTTTTTTGTGTGTGTTTAGGGTTTCCTTGTTGGTGTTTGGTCGTTTTGTGTTGTTTGTGTTTTATTTAGGTTTATTTGTGTGTGTGTGTGTGGGTTTTTTTTTTTGGTATGTTGTTTTGTTTTGTTTTTTTTTTGTGTTTGGTTTTTTGGTTTTAAGGTTAGTATGATGATTTGTTTGTGGTTGGTGTTTGTTGTTGTTGTTTTTTTTTTTTTGGGTGTTTTTTGTTATTTTTTTGTTTTCGGTTTACTTTTTTTTTCACAAAAATATGCGGTAGTTGAGGACAAAGATAGCAATGTAGGACAAACAAGCTCATTATTAACCGAATGTCGATCAAAGAGGGGGAACTTAAGCATAAAAGTAGCGAAAACGTTGGATACTTTCACTTTTGAAGCCGTCTAAATATTGAAATGGACTCGTTATACAAGTCACATTGTGAAAGGTAGCGCAACTAAGGAATAGGGACTCGTGAATCTATCAAGGTAGTAAGTGATGTCGCAAGAGCGCCAAACAAAGACAGGTCACATGGAGGTGCATAGGAGTCATATTCCACCGAGTTAGAAAATTAATATCATTGAGAACTATGAGGAAAAGAATAGCACCATGTAAAGGAAGTCCTCTAGGATGGGAATGGAATGAGAGATGAAATAGAAGACAAAAGTAACCCCGTGGCGTATGCGTGGGGAGGGGTTGTGGACTCTTTGCAAAGTAACATGGGGAGACCAACATGATCATCACCATAGATAAAATCCCAAGAAAGCCAAAGAAACACTTAAGTGCAAGTCGCGTTAGTTTGTTTGAAAACCTAATGTCCATGAGATTGCCAGCATAGATGAGCTTGAGGATGTCGAAGTGGACACAAAATGCTTCAACCCACCTCCTACCTACTAGTTGTATCCCCATGCAACATATTAGAAGATGAGAAGCTTCTAAAAATAAAATTTGCAATAGGCTATGAAACCTATATTGAATGGGGCTTTCGGATCAAGTCCCCAAAGCGTGGTTGTGTCAACGTGACGTCAGCGCAAGTATATGTGGAGTGAGCTAAACCAATGCCTTCCTACGTGGGCTACGTGGCATAATCTTCACCATTTTAGAGCTTCATGATCAGCCACCATGGGTTTGCTACAATTCAAAATTTTTTATGGAAAATGCCATGAATAGGTCATGCATCTACCTTCTCGAGATGTAGGGATCCTGAGTGACACGAGTCATAAGCTCCTGTGGATGATGCGCCGATAGGAGTCGACGCGCGAGATCGTTAGGTGGCCATACACCGGATTGAAAGATTGTAAGGAAAAATGTGCCGGGAGACGAGGGGAAGATGACAGAAAATTGTGACACGAACAAAATCAGGGTGTTCACATGGAAAAAACACAAAAAACAAAACCAAAAATATAGTGAAAAATTAAAAACGGAAAATCCAGCAGGCGAAATAGGGTGGAGAAAAAAAAGAAAAAATTAATATCGGATGAACCGTGCATCGGAAGGACAGGGAGTAAAAACAAAAAATGTCAAGGGGAAGGTGGTTGTCAAGGTGGTCATGTTGAATCACGGTTCTGAAGTAATAAAGGTGCGTTCACATGGAAAACCATCTATGTTACGCGAAAAGGCGTCAAAAATTAATATCGCAAGAACCGTTGGTCAAAATAGGGGTTGATAAAATAGAAAAATGGGCAGTTCGAAGGGACGAACACAGCTGTAAGGTTGGATTTGGATTCCGGGGAACATAGGATGTGTTCACATACGAAACGTCAAAACAAGGGATAAAGGAAAATAGGGAAGGAACGGCCCAAAGGGTGGGGTAAAGTTAGACGGGTGGGTGGGAAAGGGACTCCATGAGGGCAGAAAGAGGTTATGGCATACATGCATGATCAATTTGAGGCATATGCAAGGGGGTATGCACATCAGACGCGTAGGGACGTGCTCCCACACTTAAAACCTTAACGGACAAAGTAGATTGATTGACACGGCCACAAACTTGTCAATCGACTGGATCCTGGTGTCCCCACACTTAAGATATCACATACACTTGCAAACAAAAAAGTAGGGTTAGGAACACTTGGCCCGTTTCGCGTATGGTTGAAGAAACCGTCATTGCTACAAAGGGTTGAAGTCGGCTACAAGAGAGGTACCACGGCTCGCTCCAGCATTCAGCCAGCATAGCAAGGACCACGTAGCAACACCCAGGGAGGTAGTTGGTTGATGAATCCCGTCGGGGGAGGTGTCGTTGACGAAAGATAGTCACTCAACTCACGAGCACTCAAGAGGAATGAAAGAACAATCACTCGCCCCATAACTTACATCACTTGAGGTAATATTGATGGAAATCCAGATCTCACACCCGATTTAGGAATTGACAAGGGGGTGGTGCAGAGGGAGTATACTAGGGTGCACAATTGATGGTGCATTAGTGTTTCTAACCCCGTCGGCCATAGGTGCAAGCAGAAAGTCCAGGAAGCCTTGTAGTACCGTATACAGAACAAAGTGATGTGTCTTGTGCTGATGGTAGAGACCCATCCCGTGGGTGCAGAGGAAAAAATAAATGTACCTGACTCCAATGGTTGTAACATCCCTCAAGCCTCACCTCTCAATAATTGAATGAAGAAATACCAGTCACACTCAATTCCCCCTTTGTCTCACGCTCTGTTGATAGAGCCAAGAGGGCAACTCGTTCCTGAAATCCATTGATGTAATTTTCAATGTCACTTGTGCAAAGGTTATATGCCTTGTGCGTATTGGATGGTGCAATTGTGCATCCCGCCCTATGCCGGTATACAGTGCAAGAAGGAAGGCCAGGGAGCCTTATGGTCCAGTGCACAAGAACAGATCGTGCGTTGTGCATTGAGAGGCCCATCCTGTGCGTGCAACACTCTGTTCACACATCTCGCCTCTCATTTGATTTGAAGGGAAAGGCTGGTCACTCATCCCACCCTCTATATCTCACGCTCACTGATAGATACATAGGGCAGCCCATACTCACGTCCCCATCCTGTTAGGATGAAAGCTCACATCACTCAAGGGGTTGATGATGAAGATCATGTCGGCTGTTTTTTTCATTAGGATCTTGAAGACGAGACGTACACAGGGAGGCAGCCAATAAGTCTAGTACTTCAATGATTTATAAGAAAGGTCGTCTGTTAAGAAGGGTAGATAGACTGATATTGCAGAGACAGCGCACCAAGGGAGGTGGCTTCAAATTACTTGCTGGAAAGGTTCTACTGATGAATCAGCTATCCTGAACTGCGGGGTGTTACCAACTTTTCCACAGTTAGCTTAGGGTGTTTCCACCTTTTCTTGGAACGAGGCTTGTTATGACAGGGAATTTCTTCCTTTTCTTCCATAACAGTTTTGTTTGTTTTTTATCTTTTTTCCTTTTTTGTTTCTTTTTTTTTTCTTGAAGAAGAGAATGATGGAAATACCATGTGTCATGACCAACCTCGCCACCGTTGTTGGATCAGACGAGAAGAGAACAAGGTCGGGTTGAGAGGTATCTGTGAGGGGCTAGCAGAACGAGACCGCCTCATGAGGAGAATCATAAGGGCTATCAAAAGCATGAAGAGAAGGACGGTGCAATGCCCAAAAGGAAGAGGGTAGGTCGACTGTGATTGTCAAGTTCCCCAGGGAGGGAAATACTTCTTCAATGATAGCCATTGATCAGGAAAGGATCATCAGAGGCATTAATGGTCTGCACCTAAACAGAGCCATTAGGATTGACAGCAAGTACCTTGTATGGGCCCATCCACTGTTGTTGAAGCTTGCCAAATCTCGAATCATAGGCTAGGACAAGATCACCTTCTTTAAACTCCTTGTGCTTGTTGAAACTGTCATGATAGGACTTGCGTCACGCTTGAGTGGTTTCCATACACTGTAGGGCCATTCGTCGTATCTCATCTAAGCATTCCAAGTGCAGGAGGTGGTGTTGCAATGACTCATCATCTCCCAAGCATTCTTTAACTACCACTCGCAAAGAGGGTAATTCCAGTTCAACAGGGAAGACAGTTTCTGTACCATAAACTAGCTGGAAAGGGGTTTGTCCTATAGCTGCCTTATGGGAGGTTCTGTATGCCCAAAGGGCCTTTGTAAGTTGATCGTCCCAGTCATGACGATGTGCGGCAATTTTTCTTGTCAGGATTGAGCAAAGGATACGATTGATGACTTCAACTTGGCCATTGGCTCTAGGGTAGTAAGGAGTGGACTTGTGATGGTGGATCTTATACAGCTCCATCAGCTCCTCCATGATTTTGTTAAGAAAATGAGTATCTCTGTCACTTATGAGCTCAAGAGGACTGTCGAAATAGGTGATAATATTCTCTACATGAACAGGGCTACACTGTTACCATCGTCCTGCTTCAGAGCTTTAGCTTCACACCACTTTGTGACATAATCCGTACGTACTAAGATGTATCTATTCTGCTTCTGTCTGGTGGGTGGATCAATGGGACCTACAAAATCAATCCCCCACTTCTCGAATGGCTTTAGGGAAAGAATAGGTTGCAATGGCATGGCACTTGTTTTGGTGGGTTTCCCCATTCACTGACAAGCATCACATCTTTTACAGTAGTCATGTGAATCCTTATGGAGGGTCAGCCCCACCAGTATCCTGCTAACAGAGCCTTCTTGGTTGTTTCTTCTCCTGTGATGAAGTGTCAACCATATGATTCGTCATGGCATGCTTTCAATATTATGCCGATTTCATCCCCTACAACACGTCTTCGCAGCAGTTCATCTTTGCCTCTCTTGTACAGTGCACCGCCTAGCAAGGTGTAGGGGGCTGATTCTAATAGAAGCTTCTTCTTCTCATTGCTTGAGATGCCAGGAGGATATTGTTGAGTTGCTAGGAGGTTGGCTATGTCTAATACCAGGGAGTAACTATTTTAACTAGAAACAAAGAAGCATCAAGAAGGTCTAGATCATCTTGTTCCTCTTCTGCAGTTTGAGGGATCCATGATAGATGATCGGCTAGGACATGGGAATGGCCAGGCTTAGTGACCACTTCAAAATTGAACTCATGGAATAGGAGCAACCATCTCATTAGTCATCCTTTAACATCTGCTTTGTTCATCAGAAAGGACAGGGCTTAATGATCCACATAGAACTTGAAATGCGTTGACAATAAATAGTACGAAACTTCTCGAGTGCAAACACCATTGCCAAGCACTCAAGCTCTGTCACTGTATAGTTTTGTTTACTATCAGTGACCTTTCAGCTTGCATAATATATTGGCTGATCTAATTTAGAGGGGCCCTTTTGACATAAAACATCACCTAGCCCTTCGATTGATGCATCTGTGTGCACATGAAACTCCTTCGTCCAGTCACGAGGCTACAAGATAGGTGCTTGGATAAGGCAATGTTTTAGAGTATTAAAGGCTTATTCACAGTCCTCAGCCCAAAGGAAATCCGCATCTTTCCTTAGGAGCTTGTGCTGCAGAGGGGCTGCCTTGGTTGCAAAATGTGCAATAAATCTTCTGTAGTAGCCCACATGGCCAATAAATCCTCTCAATTGCTTGAGGTTTGTTGGTCTTGTCAAGGCGGCAATCTTCTCAATCTTCACCGGGTCTATTGCAATCCCCCTGTGCAGAGACAATATGGCCCAAAAGAACTCCCGATGAGACACCAAATACACATTTGTCAGGGTTGAGAGAAATCCCATACTCTCAGCATCTATCAAAACATTGCTCTAGGTGTCCCCATCATGAATCAAACTATAGACACAAAAGTCATCAAGATACACCTCACTGAAATCATGCAAATGATTTTGGAAGGTAGTGAGAGCAAAGTTTTGATGCCGAGAAGTGCTTTAAAATAGCTAAAAGTTACGAATATCAAGGGAAAAATATTCAACGTCGAAGGCGGCGGCTCCAGCTAGGACGATTTTAAGCGTCAAAGTGCTTTAAAGGCGCCCGACCGACACTTGTTGATTTTTGATAATTTTTCAAACTTCCCTATGGGTTGTTAGGAGTTTCCGGCCAATGCGGGATGTCAAGCCGGATGCACAAAAATTTACAGCACTCGATTTGGACACCGGACAGGGAAATGGCCACAAAATGGTCAAGATATGAAAAGGTGGACACTTGGGAGGCCAAAATTGGGTATGCCTTTTGAGTTTGGATCCGCCCCCCAAAATTTTATGCACCTCTTGATCAAAAAACGTGGAGAGAGAAGGAAGACATGGCATGATCAAGAAATAGCACATTTTTCACTCTCTCTCCTCTCTCATCATGATTGTGGGCTGTGAGTACCCCATGGAACAGACATTGGGGCTGATCTTCTCCTTCTTGGCCGATCTTATCACCGCCCTTCACCCGTCAAATGGTGGCCTCAATGGAGATCTCTGATTTCATTCTTTCTCTCTCCTCCCTCTCTCTCCCTTAAGGGGCTGTTCTTGTGTGGAAGAAGACAATAAAGAATGGTGGAGGAAAGCTTGTCCAGATGAGATCAGATTGCTTCCGGATGGATAAAGACTTGAAGAGTGTTGTTCTTGAAGATGCTGAGCATTAAATGCATGCTGGAAATCAGTCCCGTAATCAAGACCAAGAAATTGAGACCTGAAAATAAGTGGTAATGCTACGTTTATAAAGAAAAATGATCTTTTTATGCTATTTGCTTTATGAAACCTTGTTCATATGGGATGAAAGTTCATTATGATATTGTTTGCCATGAGTTTCAACTATTTGCAACCTGAAAATCAGAAAATATAAGGCTACATGGCCGAAATTAGTGTTAAAATACATAAAAACACGTGTTTTAAGGGTAAAATTGGATTTTTTGCTATATAAATGAGAAATATGATATCTCACACCAACTAAATCTGATTTTTTGCTGTCAATGAACCTAAGGGCCACAACCCACAATCAATTTTTATTTTCAGTCATTATTTATTAAAGAAAATAGAGAAAAATGGCCAAAATTTGGTTTAAAATTAGGGAAAAATGAAAAATGGACTGAGGAAAATTAGGGAAAATTATATCTATGTTTGTGCAATGTATAACGATGGCAAAGCACGAGGTTGGCCTCGGTTTGTCCGTGTTTCTATGTTTTGTGCGTATTTATCGTTCTTTTAAAAGGGAAAAATGCATAGAAACCCTATCTAACTGATCAATGATGCAAAATGCTAAGAGTTGGATGAAAAGGGGCTGAAACATTGAAAGATAAGAAAAGATTTGATTTATGCATTATACTTGGCAAATAGGAAACGGTTTAAATAAAGAGGATGGTAGCATGAGCACATGGCTTGGTGCCTCCTTTCAACGCAGCACACGATAGTGAAATTAATGGAAAGAATGCTTTATGCACTATGCATGATGTTGATTTTTCTTTTGTCCGAGCACATAGCCATACATGATTTGCATTAAGCATAATAATTAAAAGGTATCAGAAAAACCTCCTGGATGCATGGCACTTGTCTTCCTTAGGTTGTGACCAATGATGAGCGTAAGAGGATGTCTTAAGCTGTAGGTTAGTCGTTGGGTCCTAAAGGGAAAGTGTAGTGAGGAATGGTACATCCTGGAACGTAAAATATTGGTACCTTGAGAGGAGTTTGTGCTCGTTTGTGTTAAATGTTTAGCAACGCATCAAAGGGTCAATCCCTGAGATGTAGGAGAGCTGCAGTGGGGCTCCAACTATTAATCGGTGGAGTGCCTCCATATGTGTGTGATCGAGGCGTTATGCCTATGTACTTTGGGTTCTCCCTTTGAGGAGTTTTAGAAAAACGTTGGACTATAAACCATAAACGCATGAATTAAGCTTTAGGGTGGTTTGTCCTTTAGCATTGGATTGACGCTCCTGGTCCGCGAGGCCGTGAGGGTGTTTCCCATTCCGCCGGCTGCCCAATTGCAATACTTTTTGCATTGGTTGGATTTTAATATCCAAGTATAATTGAGCAGTGTGGCCTTAGCAGATATAGACACTGCTATTACGCGGACAGAGGGAGTAGAAGCACGATTACAAACGGCCTACTCCTCTCGAATGAATATTAATGGGGGTTTAGCACCTAGCGGCAATCCATCATTGGCGAATGTAGGTCAAGGGATGCCTATGACTAACCCTATTGGGAGAGGGAGTATGGTTTCGAATGTACCTTTACTACCGACTCCTCCCAGTGTGACTATGCCTATGGCAAGTCAGTTGGCTCCACTAAATGTTGGAGGCCAAGTTTCAAATTCTAATGTTGTTCCTGTGGGTCAACAGTCAATGCCAAATCAGATTGTTAGGCCAATGAAACGACGGGTCGACGATCGAGGCTATGAGCCAAGTGCATCTAATGTCCTTGGCGAAGTCAAGGATATGGTAAAGCATTATATCGATATGATTTTTGAACAATATCGACAAATAGCTGTCGACGTTAATTTCTTAAAGAAGCAACAATATCTGATAGGGAGTCGACGCCGTGAAGAGGGTGGACTCTCTAGATTTAGTTGTAAGTGGTGTGGTGGACAACAGTTTCCCAAAAACTGTCCAAATGTGAAATGTGACATTTGTGGGAAGTCAGGCCACTTAGCTGCTACCTGTTGGAGTAAGATTAGTTCCCTCCAACAAGGGAATAAACAGCCGGGCCCAGTGAATCATAGAGCGCAAGGAAATAACTTGCAGCAGAATGACGCACCAAGACAAATATTACAGAGGGGAAAAACAACTATAGAAGAGTCAATGATGCTGAAACCTCTAACTTAAGAGCTGTCAATATCATGAGTTTAGAGTTGATGGAGAGGTTGGGTCTAGGCATCCAGAAAGACAGCTCCACCCTTCTGAGAATGGCTTATGATAGTCTAAGACAACCAGAAGGTTGCGTTACTAGAGTCCATGTTACAGTTGCAAGTGTAGAATGCTTCTTGGACTTTAGGGTGATAAGATTTGTAGGACATCCTAGCTATCGAGTTTTGCTAGGTAGGCCTTGGATCTTACAAATAGACTATCAAGTCGATATACTCGCCGGTCGAGTGGTTCTAGGTAGAGGTGCTAATCGAGTAATAGTTCATGCTTATCCTGAGTCTCCTTAAAGTGAGAGATCTTCTTTATCTTCTACTGAATTAGAAATAGCAGACGATCTATCTGGTAGTGAGACATCATCTCTAGTGATGAATCTAAAGAGGGATCCACTACAGAGGATGTCTATCAGATAACTCTAAATGAGCCGATAGAGCCGCAAGATAGGATAAGAGACGCAGATGTGATTGAGTTGGACCTTGGCACGCCGAATGATTCGTGGCCAATTAAATTAGGTTCCATGCTCAGTTCAGCAGAAAGGGAGGACTATGTATCCTTGATTCAAGAGTTTCGCGATATCTTTGCTTGGAGTTATGATGAGCTGAGAGGCATTCCTCCCAGCCAAGCTATTCATACTATTCCTGTAAAAGTTGGCAGTCGTCATGTGCGTCAGAAGGTAAGGCGTATGCCTTTTGAACTGAGGGATGGGCTGTTTGAGGAGTTACAAAAGCTAAGGAAAGCTGGTTTGATCTTCCCTGTTCAGCACACAGAATGGTGTTCACCAGTTGTTATCAGGAAGAAGAAAAATAACCAGATCCGATTATGTGTGGATTTTAGAGAGCTGAATAAACAGACAGTTAAGGATTACTACTTGTTGTTGTTTATTGACCAGATTTTGGATCAATTAGCAGGTAGGGAAATATATTCATTCATGGATTGCTTTGCGGGATATAACCAAATGGCAATTGCAGAAGAGGACAAGTTGAAAATCATTTTTATTACAGTCTTTGGTACTTTTGTGTACCATATGATGGCCTTTGGTTTATTGAACAGCAGACAAGACCTTTGGTGACATCTCCCCAGATGAGTTGAAAGTATTTATTGATGACCTAGGGGCAGTCACTGTAAGGGAAAGGATGTTGGTTATTTTAAGAAAGTGCTTTGAGCGTTGCAGACAATTTTGTATCGCTCTTAACCCACGGAAGTGTGTCTTTGGAGTACCTTATGGGCTATTGCTAGGCCATGTGGTTAGTTCAGTAGAAATAACTGACCCTGAAAAGATCAAGGTTATAGTTGCTATGAGTCCACCACGCACTCCGAAAGAGGTTCATAGCTTTTTGTCATCGATAGGATACTATCGGAGGTTTATAAATGCCTTGGCAGAAAGAACGTTGCCATTAATGAATTTGTTATCCTTTAGCTGTTCATTTGAATGGAGCGACCCTCGTAAGGTAGCTTTTGAGGATGTGAAACAGGAGAATGTGTTGAAATTTTTTATAAAGTGGTTTAAATCCTATTTTGTACTTTATAACCATCTACTATACAAGCATACTCAACAAATGCCTCACATCGTCTATCACTTACATTGAACAACTCACAATTATCCATGTTGAAGCAAACTCCTTTAGTCTCTACTTTGAAAGATATGGAAGCAATGAAACTTGCTCATGAGTTAGGATATCACAAACATTTCATAAATGGTAGTGCAGCTATCTACAAAAGTTGTATTTTTCCAATATACATGATGCAACAAGACAGTGACTCTATTATGGTTACTTGGTTCAAGCCTCTATAATCAATCCAAAGGCGAAGTGTACTATCCTTCTTCTTCTGGAACAAGACTGGAGCCTCCCAAGGAGAATTGTTGGGGCGTATGTATCCTTGGTCCAATAGCTGTTTGAGTTGTTCTTTTAACTCGATAGCTTTAGGAATGGACATCTTGTAGGGCCTTTTTGCAACTAGTGCATCACTTGGTATTAGCTCAATCTCATGATCCACTTCCCTAGGCGGTGGTATGCATACTCTTTTAACTGTGATAGTTCTTCATTGGAGTCCTCTACATGTTTCAACTTGTTTAGCTTGATTAAATAGACGGGTAATCCTTTCCTTAACCCTTGAGCTATTCACATTGCCTTGGCTAGCTGGATCTTTGGTTTGCCAGCTTCTCCTTGATTTGTAACTAACTCACCTTTGGGATTCCGAAAGGAAACTTGGCCCTTCCCACAATGGATGTGAGCATCATTGGGGACTAGCTAAAATCAATCCCGAGTAGACATTCATGGACCCCTAGATTCATTACTTTGAACTTCACATATGTGGGCTCTTCTCTAAGTAGAAATTGCACCTTAGCAGTTTATCTAGTGCAAGTAATTTCTGGCCCATTTCCTAGTTCGACAAGCAAAGTAGGTGCAAATACAATGGCTATTCCTTACCTTCTTGCACAAGCTGGTGAAATGAAGGAATGAGTATTGCCACAATCAAATAGGGTTTTGAATTTCTTACCTTGGTAATCCGATGGAGTTTTGATCACCAAAAATTGGCGATTTCGCCCCTTTTTATGGAAAGCGGCATGAACTGATGCCCTCTCAATCTCAGCTTCCATGGACAGGTCTTCTTCTTCATTGATTTCCTTAATGGTGATATTTGGAAGTTTTTGTCCTTTCGATTGTTGCACGATTGTGGCCATGGGTAGCCCTGGCTTTGCCCACTGAGTTTTCCTTGATGATAATCTTTGCCAAGTTTGGGACATTCTCTTTTGAAGTGCCTAGGTTCCTTGCAGTAAAAACATCACAGACTTTGGTTGTTTCTTTGTTAAAGAGAGAACTAGAGAGAGAGAAGACTGCAGAAGAGAGAGAAATACTATAGGAAGAGAGAGAAAGAGAGTGAATAGGAGAGAGAAAGACATGAAAGGGAAAGAAGCCATAGAAGTTGTGAGCAAGATGGGAGAGAAGGATAGTAATTGTACTAATGTGTCAAAAGATATGAAAAATTACATGTTACTCCTTTTATACCAATGTCAGTGTGGCATGGCATAACATCAATATTATTTTTACACTAAATCCTTATTCTTCCCAACTTCTTACAATCCATCCCTTCTCGAAGGTTTTTGCCCTCAAAAACAAACTTGAAAGACTAGAAAAGGATGGATAGAATAGAGTACTACTCTATTTTTATAGCTTTAGAAATGGAAAATTGAATGAAAAATGACCAACATATGGACTAAATTGAAGAAAAAGAGAAGGCCTCAACTATATACATGATTTGGAATACTTCAAGAGTATATGGAGCCGCAAAATCTTCAACAAATAATCTCAAAATGAAGTAGACAACTTGCTATGTAAAGAGACCCTGTTGGACCAAATCTGCCATAACTTTTAGTAGAAGTGCCCAAATGAGGCGTGCCATAAATCAAAATGTAACTCTTGAAGAGTACTTTAAGCCCATGTAGATAGCTTGATTCTAAAAATTAGGCACAATAAAAACTGTTCTAAAATAGCATGATGTCCTAATCCTGTTTGCACCAAAACTAGCTCCATAATCAATAGGCTTCAGCCCTAACGTATCCCTTAAGAAAGGAAACTCATCCAATATAGAATCAAGCCTCCAAGAAGCTTCCTCAGGTGGTAAACCTCTCCATTTGATCAAATATTCCATGATAGAATGAGATCAAAGCTTCTTCTCACGCTGATCTATAACAACCTCTAGGATGTATTGAATAAGACCTTCTTCATCAATAGGTGGCAGCTCATCAATTATATCCACTGGATCACCATAGAAAGGATTGATTTGACTAACATGAAAGATATTGTGAATATTTGTGGAATAAGTAAGCTCTAATTTGTATGCCAAGTCGCCAATGTGCTTTAGGATTCGGTAGGGGCCATAAAACCTCTTACTAGATTCATCTTTTAATGTAAAGTACCTAGACTTGGGCACCTTTAGGATCCGGTAGGGGCCGTAAAACCTTTGACAAGCTTATTACTAGATTCATCTTTTAATGTAAAGTACCTAGACTTGGGCACCTTTAGGATCCGGTAGGGGCCGTAAAACCTTTGACAAGCTTATTACTAGATTCATCTTTTAATGTAAAGTACCTAGACTTGGGCACCTTTAGTAAGACCAGCTCTTCTTCTTGGAACTCTGAAGGCAATCTCTTTTCATCAACATACATCTTCATTTGGTCTTGAGCTTTCCTAAGATTCATCTTACATTGCTGAAGAAGGGTTTGCATTCTTTCCAACTCTTCCTTCCCATGAGGGTTGATCTTTTCATTAAAGATGGCTGTGGGTAAGGGCACCTTGTAGTCATACAGAGACTCAAAGGGTGAAACTCCAATACTAGCATGGGTAGAGTTGTTGTAAGCAAACTCAGTCAAGTGTAACCAAGAATCCCATGAAGTTAGGATATCGTAGCAAAAATGGCGAAGATAAGTCTCCAACCATTTATTCCCATGAAGTTAGGATATCATAGCAGAAATGGCGAAGATAAGTCTCCAATCATTTATTAATTCTTTCTGTATGTCCATCAGTTTGTGGATGATAGGCCGTAGATGGAGCCAATTTAGTGCCCATAGATGTAAATACCGCCTGCCAAAAGTTACTCATAAACTTTGAGTCTCTATCATGAACAATCACTTGCAGTAATCCATGTAGTCTAAAAATCTGCTCCATAAACTGACTGGCCATTTGAGAGGCACTAAATTGGATCTTGGTTGGAATAAAATGGGCTTCTTTGGTGAGTCTATCTGCCACCACATATATACTATTCCATCCCTTCTTGGTAGTAGGCAAGCTAGTAATGAAATCCATAGTAATGTGAGTCCATTTACTTGTAGGAATAGGTAATGGATGTAACAAACCTCCTGGCTTATGGGTGATGTCCTTATTTTGCTGACAAGGCATACACTTCATGACAAAGTCCTTGACATTTTTCCATAGTCCTTTCCAATAGAAGCTTTTGTCGATCCTATCATAGGTCTTGAAAACTCCTAGATGTCTAGCTAAAGGCGAAGAATGTAGTTCCTCCATAATTTTTCGTGTAAAAGAAGAGGTAGAAGGAAGGCCAATCTTGCCTTTCAACCAAATAAGGCCATTTTTGAACTGATAATGCGAGTTTTCTTCCATAAGACCTTGCTGTAATTTCTGAAAAATATGGCTAAATTCTTTATCCAAAAGATAAGCCTCCTATATTTCTTCAATCCAATCATTATGCAGTTTAGTCATAGCTGAAGCTTTGCAAGCCCACATACGAGAAAGAGAATCAACCACTATATTGTCTTTGCCCCTCATATAAGTTATGTCAAAATCATAATTCTGTAGTGTAGCTACCCATTGACACTGCTTCGAAGTAAGATTGGACTAAGTAAGGAAATATTTAAAAACCCTGTGATCACTCTGGACTTTGAATCGGCTGCCATACAAGTAATGGTGCCATTTCTTAATTGCATGCAAGATAGCCAACATCTCTTGGTCATAAACATTCATGACCATTTCTTTATTTGTAAGCTTACAGCTCTCAAAGGCAATCACCCCATGCTCTTGTAACAAAACATCCCTAATGCCATGGCCACTAGCATCACACTGTATGGTAAATTCTTTGGAGAAGTTTGGGCATACTAAGATAGGAGCAAAGGTAAGGAGTCCCTTTAACTGGTTGAAGCTACTATTTACAAGAGCATCCCAAAAGAAATCCTCCTTCTTCAACCTCTCAGTCATCAAAGGAGCTGTAGTAGCCGCATAATGCTTGATGAATTGGCAATAGAATGAAGATAGACCCATGAATCCTCTAAGAGAGGTAGTAGTAGTGGGTGTTGGCCAATCTTTTATACACTGC
Organism: Lygodium microphyllum; assembly: GCF_053477565.2. Lineage (NCBI taxonomy): Eukaryota > Viridiplantae > Streptophyta > Polypodiopsida > Schizaeales > Lygodiaceae > Lygodium > Lygodium microphyllum. Next base: position 139,440,681 of record NC_141147.1, read on the forward strand.
ACCTTCTTGGGATTAGTCTTCTGTATCCCTTTTTCACTGACAATATGTCCCAAGTATTCCACTTCAGTCTGCATGAAAGAACATTTCTTCTCCTTAGCAAAAAGCATGTGACGTCTCAATACATCAAAAACCCTCCTCATATGTGCTAAGTGATCTTGTAAAGTCTTACTGTAGATAAAAATGTCATCAAAGAATACCAAGACAAACTGAAATAGGAAAGGCTGCAAAATCTTATTCATCAAGCTCTGGAAGGTAGCTGGAGCATTTGTAAGCCCAAATGGCATCACTAAGAAATGATAAAGCCCTCGATTAGTCCTGAAAGTAGTCTTGACTTCATCACCCTCTCGCATGCGAATCTGATGATACCCTGACCTCAAATCAATCTTCGTAAAGAATTGAGCCCCCTTGAGCTCATCAATCCTTGGTATCGAATACATGTTCTTTATTGTGATCTTATTAAGACCCCTGTAGTCAATGCACATTTTGAAAGATCCATCTTTCTTTTTGACTAACAGAATTGGAGATGCATAAGGTGAAAAACTTGGTTCAATGAATCCCATCTCAAGAAGTTCCTTGATTTTCTTGGCTACTTCCTCTCATTCACACTTAGATAATCTGTAAGGTGGCTTATTGATTGTCTTTGAGTTGGGCTCCAAATCAATAGGGCGATCTACTGCTCTCTTGGGAGGCAATGAAGTAGGCACCTCAAACAAATCCTTATACTCCTCAAGAAGAGCTATCAAGGTTGGATGGTTTTCTGAATTATTGGTCTAATCTTGCAACTCTTTATTCAAATGCAAAACAAATATTTGTGAACGTCTCTTATACTCCCTTTTGAGTTGTTGAATGGTAATAAGCTGAAAATTTGATCTACTAGGAATTCCCTGTAAATGGATGAACTGTCCATCGATAATAAAATCCACTTGAGGCAAACCCTCATTATACACTCACAGACACATCCATAATTTTCCTCATCTGTTCTCTATTTTTTCCCTTTTAAAAACCATTTTTCTCTATTTTTCATTATTTTTTTATCATTAAAAATGGAAGAAAATTAGCATTATTTTAGAGCTATGACTCTTGAGTCCTTAATTAGCAACCATGTAGATTTTATTGGTGTTTTATTTCATGCTTTTCCCATTTTAAGTCCAAAAATCCCATTTTTACTTTAAAAGCCATGCATTTCGGGTTTTTCCATTTATTTCCCACACTTTAAGTGTATGTTTCTGAGTTTTTTATTATGAAAGACTAAAACCAATAGCGAACAACATGCCTATTAATTTTCAACCCATATGAACATTTCTAACCTCATCAAATGCGAAAAAAGAGTAATTTTCTTTGTAAAAATATAATTACCATGTATTTTTCATTATTTCGGGTTTTGAAACTTGTTGGCGGGCCTGCAAATCAAGGCCCGTTTGATACTCAGCTTACCTCCACATTGCCATCTTCAGCCCATCTTTAATTTAGAAGCAATTCGATACCGCACGGGACGAGCATTCACCAACTGGGCTTCATTCTTCTTCACACGTAGGAACTGCCCCTTGCAGGAGAGAGAGAGAGAGGGAGGAGAGAGAAAGACTGAAATCTGATCTCCACAACCAGACAGCCATTCGAGGAGTGGATTGGAGCGATGGGGAGCGAAGATAGCAAGAAGATAATGCATTAGATTAGTTGGGGGGGGTTGCTTTTAGGCTCTCCAACCCCCCTCATCATGAATTGTGGATATGGCGCCTCCATCCCTGCTTCACGCCCCAAAAAAATGGTGCCCCCCTCCCCCCCCTCAAATTCATTTTTTTTAGGGTCCCCCTTTAGGGAGTCCCCAAAGGTCATGCCTTTTTGCATCCTCTAAGTCCTTTCACACTTGACTTTAGACTTGGCCTCCCGAGCATCCTATCTCCCGCGTCCGGTGTCCAAATTTCAGTCCGTAAAATCCTGGGCGTCTGTCTTGAAGTCCTCCACTACTGAACATCTCCCAAGATCCCATTTGACACACCAAAAAATTGTCAAAATTCACCAACTGTCATCAAGTGGGTCTTTTAAGCCTTTTCTGAGCATTGCCGCTTAAAATTGTATTGATTGCCACCGCCGCCTTCAATGAAGTCTATTTTTCCCCTGAAATTCAGATTTTTTGGCTATTTTTAAGCACTTCTTGGCATAAAAAATCATTTGTCATTGGCGATCATGGGATAGGGCGACTCAGCCCGTCGAATCCCATGAACAAATCTGCATATAAACACAACCACAAAGAGCATCAAGGTGATACAAAAAAGATACATGACAAAATACAACATAGCTCTCACCCTACCCCCTTGTCAAAACCAAGGCATGAAATCCACTAGGAGTAGGCCTAGTATAACCTGACAGAAAGTCGAAAGCTAGTCACTAACCAACTGCTTCAACACAACCAAGCGAAAAAAAACCATCAAAGAGGTCATCCTTAGTGGTGGTCTGAACTACCTACCTAACTAAGGACAACTCAATTAGGAGCTCCTACTAGGCGAGGACTCCTATAGCCTGATCAACAAATATTGTCATTTAGCACATTGGGTCTTTAGCCTCTTATTTTCCATACTCGAGCGTGTAAAAAGAAGGGAGCTGAGTGTAGTGACCAAAGGAGAGCAAGGCATCGGTCTTAGGTCCTGTTTTGTCGGTACCCAAGAACCTACCAAGCCCGCACAAGGCGACACTTAATCCTTTTCTAATACTCACTTTTATTTTCGCTCCAACCTTCTTATATTTTTATTTTTCCAGCTAGAAGTCACCCCTAGGAATACAAGACATTGGCCTTGGGTCTGACTCGTCCCCAGGAACCTACCAGGCCTTCGCAAGGCGATAAACAATAAACAACAGCTCAAAGATTTTTCTTTCTTTCCATTTTTATTTTTATAGGGGTTAGAACCCCTTTTTACATACCTTCGTATATTCATATATTGTCTTTTAAATATTTAGGGTTTTGTCTCTTTCCATCATTATTTTAGTAGGCTTCTCTAATTGCCTCACAACTAACAAGAACTCCTAGAACGGTCGCCTAGCAGGTCAGCAGAATAGGGTCACTAGAACTCCCAACTAAAACAGGTCTTACAATGCCTGACAATGCCTTGCAAGAGGCAATGACTATTCAGACCTCCCCAGACATACATAGTCTAATCCTGGGTACCAATCCCCAACAAACGAAAGAAAGTAACCCTTACACATACATATATCATTAATTGTTTAAGGGAAAAGACTCAAAAAGGGGACAAAACCACCTAGAATGGCCATAAGAAGTTCCTTCGCAGCAAAGACTCACACAACATGTCGTCAAATCAACCTATGGGTCTATAATATTTCCATAATGAAATATTAATCGGCCCTAGACCCTGCACACCCCGTGCAAAAAGTAGTTTAAAATAATCTCCCCGCGACAAAAATACCCTTGGCTATGTACTTACTCTACGCGCATTTTTAAACTCCAGCTCCGTGTCATGTATGGAAGACCGTGGCTTGAAACCGCAAGCCCACACGGGAACACCCTTCACGGGAAAAGGAAAATGGATAATGGTTAAAATTGTGGAATTTTTTTTATTATTAACCCCCTCCCCTCAGCCGATGCATGGTGGGGAGAGGGAGTGTGGGAAGAGCATGAGTTGAGTGGTGGAGAGTATGGGGGAGGGAGGAGGCATATAGAGCCACGTGTGTGGCTATCTCCCCCCCCCCCCCCCCCCCCCCCCCCCCCCCCCTTATTCTATATAACCTTCCCCTTATGATTGGGGGAGGAATCGAGAGGGAGGTGTCGTGCTGCCGTGAAGAGCCACCATGCCATGCCGCCATGCCACGCTGCTGCTGTGCCAGGCTGCCTCGCCTCCACATGCCATTACCATCATCACCATAATCATCATTACTATCATCTTCATCTCCCTCATTGTCGCCTTCACCCTCCCAATCATTTCCCCTCCTCCACGTTATTCAAACTATTATAGGAGCTTAGAAGCTTCTTTGGAAGCTTCCACTAAAGGCTTCCATAAGCCTGGTTCCCCCGTGTTTCCCTAGTTTCCCTTAAAACCAAGTCTCCAAGGCCCGTGTCATGCGCGGGAGATAAGATCTCGGATAGAGAGGATTTGATATGCGAAAGTGACCCAAGGGGATTTGCCGCAACAAAATACTTTGCATAAATGGCTCCAAAGCTAAAGACACGAGGCGCACACGCGAAAGCTTCTACTCCGAGTTCGTGTGTGGACAATACCCCGAACCGCAATGCCCAGGTTCTTAAACATTGATTTCACATGAAAAGAATGCACTAGGCATGTCCAATTCTCATAAGCAAGTTTAATCACATTTGGAAATTTTATATGCTCGCCGATTTACAAGATTTAGTTGCATGATGTGCATTTGAAATTCCTTGCACTTCCAAATTGCAATCCTGAATGCATAGTGCATCGGTTAAAAAGATGGATTTGTCTAAATACATCCTAGATTGCCTCGCAGAAAAGAACAGTGCATAATGCACTTAGGTAACGATTTCCTAGTCGTGACTCGTACATGAGATAATCTTAGACACCCTTTGAATGTTGTCCAAAATAGTCGTAATGCATGGGAAGGAATTTATGATCTTGTAAATTGCATGTGATGATAGCTCATTTGGAGACGGGTTAAGTGCTAAAGGATGGGTTAACTCATTAATGGACTCATGGCAATCGCTCATGCATGGACACCTTTTATCGAAGTTGTAATTGGGAAAGGATGAAATTTTCATATTAAAGCTTGAATTCAATGCATGAAACGAAGGGTTTATAATCATAGTTCTTGATGTAAATCAACGTAGGGTTTATATGAGTTAGCACTAAATTGTCAATCATTATAGTTTAGGCAAGGAAAAGTAACAATCATTGTAGAACTTATAACTGCATAGAAAGAAGAAGTCTATGAATCGCATATTTGCATGGAATGTTATATCTTGCAATTATTTACATCTTTTATGAAAAGTATTTGCATCTCTAAGGAAAGATCACCTCTTGTCGCAAGACAATTAGATCAATTAGATAAATCGCTTGTAATGGTGTAACTCAAATTATGATCACCTCAATGCACTAGGTAGAGCTAAGCCGTGATAAAATTCTGCCTAGTATCGCACTCGGGAAACCAACTTAATATTTCCGACCTCAAAGATCCTACCCACATTCACAGAATGTTAGGGTTAGCTAAATGCCTATGCAAGAATGATCTAGGGTTCTTACCCTAAGGATCAATTGGCCAAATACTAGACTTCCATTTGAATTTAGAAATCCTAGGGCCAAACGTTGTCAGCCTAGTATGGTTAGGGTTGGATTGGGTCAAGAGGACTCCCAAATCCTACATCTTGACCAAAGTATTCTTGACCAAGGAATACCGTGTGATGGGAGAAATAATCCCACAAGTTAGGTGCGACACTTGTCTCATGCAACAAGTTGCAACGTCACATGATTTTGTGTTAAATCAAAAAAATAGTATTGCCACTCCTTAGAACAAGATTGGCGAGTTCTACGTACAAGTCTAATTTGCAAGAGGATGAGTAGACATCCTGATATATCACCCTTCTTTGAGGCTGATTTGCCAAGTTAGGGTAATTATGAATTGCCTAGCAAGAAATTAACCAATCAAGTTAGGACAACGCGGTTGTCCCAGATTTATTGACCTTAATATAAGGGATCTAAGGTATTTGTTAATTTGGGTTAACAGGGTATAAAACCTAACCCAAGGATAAAAGGGTAAACAAACAACAAAACCCTTGGGGATCTTGCCAAGTTGCAATTGATCCTGGATCGAATGCTAGATGCATTCGGAGAGAAGGATTCACACCTGAGCAGTTGGCCGAACAAACAACCACTAGATTGATTGTGTTTGTACAGTTAGAAGCACTGTTTGTATTTCTTTGCTCAAGGAACTAAAGTTAGAAAAATAATTAATGATTTAGGTTGAAGGCCTGGAGGGAGAGGCAACATCGATTACCCCCGATTGTTTGCCTGACCCTATCCAAGGGGGTTGTTAGCCGCACTGGGTACGTGGACCGAACCCACCGCGAGAGGCTCTCCGTGGGTGCTACTTGGAGCAGGAGGACGCTTGGGTGCCAGGGGGGCTCTAGCCGTAAATCCCTCGAGCGGCGAATTATGGATTAGCCTTTGGGCGGATTATGGAATAGCCTTCGGGCTAGATTATATGATGTATTCCAATGACTGATAAATAAAGATCAAATGTTGAAAAGGAACTTATTTGACATTGTTTTTCTATGTTAGTGCCTAAATTACGTGAATTAATTGGCTAATTAAGGAAGCTGTTTTTGCTTGTCAAATTAAATGTGGTAGGTAATTAGACAACTAAAGCAACCTGGGGAAAGTGCAGTGGATGTGACCATGGGTCCATCCTATGGAAGGGTGGTCCCGGTTGGCCGAGAACTTTTATCAACAAAATTAACAGCAAGGTAACGATGACCTAGAATCTAGAGTGCTAAAGACCCGATTTTATACTATTTTAGGGGAATGGATTGGGACTATGCCTTACGGGCAGAGAGGTTGAGCTTTGCATACCTCTCGTTTCCCATTCTCCTTGAACCAAGTGTAGTATAAATCCACTTTGACCCTGATGTTTCTACGTAAAGTAGTTCGTCTAGGACTGGACACTAGTTACCTCTGAGGAACTTGACCATTAGGGAAACCTTGATTCAGGTTGATCCTAAGTGGGAACGGTCAGAATGCTTCCACTTTGTGGCAGACTCGGGAAGACCTAGATTGCAAACCCCGTGACATTCATGAGAGTGCCGGGCGGCACTTTTTGGACTCTCTTCCCGATGGGCTGCTAAGATGTGTCCCACAAGTGGACAGGTGGACATGTTACAGTTGGTATCAGAGCGAACCAACGAGGATCTAATATTTTTAAGGAAACTTAATGAGGGGAAGTAGAGAAAATGTTGTTGTTAAAAGACATCTCCTTACTTATTTATTAATGCTGGCATGCAGAGTCGCGAAGCATGGAACAAATTCTTGGTGTTCCAGGTTATGTTTATGACTGCGGTGCATGCTTCGGATTATCGACAGAGGCTAGATATGATGAATATCCTAGACCACATCTACAATCCTTCGCCCCTGTACATGGAATGGAGATGGACGGGTGATTCGGGAATTTATTGCGTAGCTGCCCATCGACTTGTGTACCTTCGGACCAACTTGAAGCGACTCAAGTGGATGGAGGACTTAAAGATCGTGAAGTTGTTCATCTTTGTTGAGGCTCACACAAACGCAACCCTACATGTCGACGGTCAAAAGGTCAAGCAGAACAAGTATGTGTATGAGGAAGTGACTCGAATAATCCCTGCCGACATAATTAAGGTGTTGGGATGTTATGAGAAGAATGGGTATCAAAGGAAAGGATACCCCAAGCTTCCTATGACCTATCGATTCCTGAAAATCCATGACCCCAATCCATATTATTACTCAGTTCCCGTAGCTAAATGTAACACAATATTATTCTCACCAAATTGATATGCCAATCAGCTTGTTCCATCTTCCCAAAAATAATTGTACTCAGAAGGGCTATGCCCATATGAATGAAATAGACTTTTTTATCAATGTCTATCATGGCTGTGAGTATTGGAAAAGGAGTTAAGTGATTAGGTCACTTGGCAAAAAACTAAATTGGGCATGTTAATGTAATGTGAGAACCATTTAGCAAGTAATTAACGTAAAGAATCTTAATGCCCAAGCACAACCTCAAGTGCAGATTCCTAGTCCGACCCCTACACCAAGTACGACTGTAATTCAAGAGAAGAAGTTTCTTCTCAAAAAAATCAATCCACCAGAATTCAATGGTAAGGGAAGGACCGCCATCCAAATTGATGCCGAGATCTGGATCAAATCCATGGAGGATTACTTTGAAGTAGCAGGTACTGCACCCGCTAACCAAGCGATGCTCGCCAAGCTGAAGGTTACCGGCGAAGCAAGACTTTGGTGGAAGCAATGGTGCAAAGACCAAGGGATCTCGGAAGGGTCAGTTACTTGGGAGAAGCTAAAAAGAGTTGTGCGAGGAAGGTATCTACCACCTGCCTACCGCACGCTGAAGATGAACGAGTTCTATGAATTGAAGCATCTTGGACTATCTCTTGATGCATACTATTCAAAGTTCGTCTCTCTTTTGAAGTACACACCACAAATGGATATGACACAACAAGTGTCGAAGTTTTGTGTTGGATTAAATCCGCCTATAAACACCCACTTGGAATCAATGCACCCAACAGATCTACAGGATGCGCTCATTCAAGCTGCACCCATAATACAGGAGGTACAAACCAAGTCTAGAAATAACAAGACTTGGTCTTACAAGGATCAGAACAAGGGAGTGTACAGGTCTCAGGCTAAGTGGACGCAAGGCCAAAATCAGGGACAAAGGAAGAAAGCTAGGACCAACACTGTCAATAATTTCATTCCTACACAGGGTAATGGCCGCAATCTTTGTTGTTTCCATTACAACGAGCCCGGTCACTTTAAAAGGCAGTGTCCCAAGCTTAGCGGAGGACAACATCAAGGGCCATCCCAAGGAACTATCCGTGGCCAAGGAGCCACCGTCATGGCCAGAGGAAGAACCTCTTGTGTTGCCAACAAGGAGCTGTGTGGATGAAGAAGATCCAACCATGGAAGCTGACTTTGAGAGGGCAACTGTTCATGCCGCTCTTCATAAGAAAGGCCCGAATCGCCAATTCTCGGTGATTCAAACACCATCGGATTATCAAGGTAGAAGCTTCAAAACCTTGATTGATTGTGGCTGTACACATTCCTTCATTTCACCATTTGTGCAAGAAGATTTGGAATAGCCACAATAGATGCACCTACCTTACTTATGGAATTAGCAAATGGTCGTGAAGTCTCTTGTACCAGGAAAACTGCCAAGGTGGAATTCCTACTGGGTGGAAAGTCAACTTCGGTCAGATTCAGGGTTATGAACCTAGGTGTCCACGAGTGTTTTCTCGGAATGGATTGGCTTAAACCTAATGATACCCACATTCACTATGGAAAGGGCCAAGTTTCCTTTCAAAATTCTGAAGGGGAATTGGTCACAAATCAAGGAGAGGTTGGTATGCCAAAAATTCAACTGGCCAAAGCATCTCAGATAATGAAAGGAGTTAGAAAAGGGCTACCTGTCTATTTGATCAAGCTAAATAAGCTAGATCAAAATCAGGAATCTAGGGAAGAACCTTCATGGCTAAAGGAGTACACAAACGTATTTCTTGAAGAGCTAACAGAGCTTCCTTCTCAAAGGGAAGTCAATCACAAAATCAAGTTAGCGCCAGGAGTTGCATCAATCGCAAAGAGACCATATAGGATGTCCATCCCAGAATCGATTGAGCTGAAGGAGCAACTCAAGCAACTGTTAGACCAAGGCTACATTCATCCCAGCAGTTCGCCATGGGTAGCTCCAGTGCTGTTCCAGAAGAAGAAAGATGGAATGCTTCAGTTATGCATTGACTACAGAGGGTTGAATCAATCAACCATTAAGAACAAATACCCCATTCCAAGAATAGATAAACTTCTTGACTGTCTTCAAGGTGCGAAGATCTTCTCTAAGATTGATCTTAGGTCTGGTTATTATCAGATAAGGATCAAGGAAGAAGATATCCCAAAGACAGCATTCAGCACAAGATATGGACACTTTGAGTTCCTAGTCATGTCATTCGGGCTGACAAATGCACCTGCTACCTTCAACAGGTTAATGCAGGATATCTTTAGGCCCTATCTTGATGACTTTGTACTCATCTTCTTTGATGATACCCTAGTCTACTCCAAGCAAGAAGAAGATCATGAACCCCAGCTTTGCATCATCCTTGAGACAATGAGGACACACAAGCTTTATGCCAAGAAGAAGAAGTGTGCATTTTTCAAGCGACAGATTGAATATCTGGGATTCATCGTATCAACGGAAGGAATTTTAGTGGATTCGGCCAAGGTCAAAGACGTTTTGGAGTGGCCAACACCAACAACTCTGTCAAAGGCATACGTAGTTTCTTGGATTGACAGGATGGTACATGGTCTTTATAAAAAACTATGCTTTGATTGCAGCACCTCTGACTGATCTACTAAAGAAGCAAGTGCCAATTGTATGGTCACCTGTTGAACAATCCAGCTTTGACAAACTAAAGCAAAGCTTGGTATCAGCACCCATCCTGAAACTTCCGGACCTTAGTAAGGAGTTTGAAGTGATAACTGATGCTAGCACACTTGCCTTAGGATGTGTGCTTATGTAAGAAGGTCATCCTGTAGCATACTCTTCAAGGAACTATGAAAGGAACTATGCTACCCACGATCTGGAACTGTTGGCCGTCATCCATGCTCTCAAGCTTTGGAGACACTATTTGCTGGGTAATAAGTTTACCCTAGTGACGGATCATAAAAGTCTTAAATGGATTTTTACCCAGAATGAGCTCACATGAGGCAACGTTGATGGATTGAAGTGCTGGAGGAATATGATTTTGAAATCAAATACCGGCTTGGAAAGGAGAATGTAGTTGCCGATGCACTCAATCACAAGGCATTTTTGAATTCTTTGATTTTGCAAGATCCATCAATAGCAATATCCCTAGCCACAAAGGTATCCATGCCAAACAACCCAATTCTTGAGCTAGCTAGAGAAGAGGCATGCCATGATCCAACCTATCAGAAATTGCTAAGGGAGATCCCATCAAGGATCAAGACCCAAGCTACAGGAAAAGTATCAAGAATTCTCTATCAATAATGGACTTGTCTACTATAGAACGAGATTATGTATAGAGGCAAGCCAGTCACTCAAGCAGAAGATACTTTGGGAAGCCCATGACTCCCATTTTTCAGGACATCTTGGCTATGACAAGACCCTCAATGCGGTCAGAAAAAGCTATTATTGGGAGAGGCTTAAAGGTGACATTCTCAAATATGTCACTGAATGTTTGTCTTGTCAACGCATTAAGGTTGAACATGTCAAAATGCCAAGGAATTTGTAACCACTTGACATTCCCCAAATGAAATGGGAGTTCATTAGTATGGACTTTGTTGTTGGCCTACCCCAAGTTCAGGGAGGATACAACTCCATTATTGTCAGAGAGAGAACTAGGGAGAGAGAAAGAGGAGAGAGAAAGACTGCAGAGGAGAGAGAAAGACTGCAGGAAGAGAGAGAAATAGAGTGACGAGGAGAGAGAAAGACTAGAATTGGAGAGAGAAAGACAGGAAAGATGAAGAAGCCATGGAAGCTTGGAGCAAGAAGGGAGAGAAAGATTGTAATTGTATTGATATGTCAAAAAGATGTGAAAAATTACAACTTCTCTCCTTATATACCAGTGTCAGTGTGACATGGCATATTATTAACATTCTAAGTATTCCCAGCTTCTTACAATCCATCCCTTCCCAAAAGTTTTTGTCCTCAAAAACAAAACTAGAAAGAGCTAAAGAAAAGATGGATAGAACAGAGTACTACTCTGTTTTACAGCTTAACAAATAGGGAATGAGTGAAGAATTTATCATTACAAGGGCTGAATTTGAAGTACGAAAAGTGGACCCTGCTATATACATGATTTGAAGAACCTTAGAAGCCATTGGAGCCATAGAATCTTCAACAAATAGTTCCAGAAGAAAGTAGACAGCTTGCTGGAATAACAGTCCCTGCTGGACCAAATCAGCCATAACTTTTGATAGAAGTGTCCAAATGAAGTGTACCACATATCAAAACGAAGCTCTTGAAGAGTACTTTAAGCTCATGTAGATAGCTCAATTCTGAAAATGAAGTACGACAAAAACTGTTCTAAAACAGCGTGCTGTCCTGAACCAGTCTGCACCAATACTAGCTCCATAAGCAATAGGCTTCAGCCACTAATGTATCCTTCAAGTATGGATACTCATCCAATATTGAATCAGGTCTCCAAGAAGCCTCTTCAGAGGGTAAACCTCTCCATTTAATCAAATATTCCACAATAGAACGTGATCGAAGCTTCTTTTCACGCTGACCTATAACAGCCTCTGGGATGTACTGAACAATACCATCTTCATCAATAGGTGGCAGCTCATCAACTAAATCCACTGGATCACCATAATAGGGCTTGAGCTGACTAACATGGAAGACGTTATGAATCTTTGTAGAAGAGGGAAGCTCTAGTCTGTAAGCCAAATCTCCAATCCGCTTAAGGATCCTGTAAGGGCCATAGAATCTGTGGGCAAGCTTATTACTGGATCCATCTTTCAATGTAGAATACTTGGATTTGGGCACCTTCAACAAAACCAGCTCTCCTTCCTGGAACTCTAAAGGCCTCCTCTTCTCATCAGCATACATCTTCATCTGATCTTGAGCCTTCCTTAGATTCACCTTGCATTGCTGAAGAAGGGTCTGCATTCTATCCAACTCTTCCTTCCCATGAGGGTTGATCTTTTCGTTAAAAATGACTGTGGGTAGGGGCACCTTGTAACCATACAAAGCCTCAAAGGGTGAAACTCCTATGCTCGCATGAGTGGAATTATTATAAGCAAACTCAGCCAGGTGTAACCAAGAATCCCATGAGGTTTGGACATCATAGCAAAAATGGCGAAGATAAGTCTCCAACCATTTATTAACTCTCTCTGTCTGTCCATCAGTTTGGGGATGATAAGCCGTAGATGGAGCCAACTTGGTACCCATAGATGTAAATACCGCTTGCCAAAAGTTACTCATAAACTTTGAGTCCCTATCATGGACAATCACCTGCGGTAATCCATGCAATCTGAAAATATGCTCCATAAACTGGTTGGCCACCTGAGAAGCAGTAAACTGAATTTTTGTTGGGATAAAATGAGCTGCTTTGGTGAGTCTGTCAACCACCACATAAATGCTATTCCACCCCTTCTTGGTAGTAGGTAAGCCAGTGATAAAGTCCATAGTAATATGAGTCCATTTACCCGTAGGAATAGGCAATGGCTGCAATAAACCTCCTGGCTTATGGGTGCTATCCTTATTTTGCTGACAAGGCATACACTTCATAACGAAGTCCTTGACATCTTTCCACAGTCCTTTCCAATAAAAGCTCTTGCTGATCCTGTCATAAGTCTTGAAAACTCCCAAGTGTCCAGCTAAAGGCGAAGAATGCATCTCCTCCATAATTTTTCGCTTGAAGGAAGAAGTAGAAGGAATAACAATCTTGCCCTTCCACCAAATAAGACCATTTTTAAGCTGGTAGTGCGAGTTTTCTTCCATGAGACCTTGCTGTAATTTCTGAAAGATTTGGCTGAATTCCTCATCTAAGAGATATGCCTCTTGTAGCTCTTCAATCCAATCACTATGTAATTCCGTCATGGCTGATACTTTGCAGGCCCACATACGAGAGAGAGAATCAGCCACTATGTTATCTTTGCCCCTTGTATGAGTGATGTCAAAGTCATAATTTTGTAATGTTGCTACCCATCGTCGTTGCTTTGGAGTAAGATTTGACTGAGTAAGGAAATACTTGAGTACGCGATGATCACTATGCACTCTGAATCGGCTGCCATATAAGTAATGGTGCCATTTCTTGATTGCATGCAGAATAGCCAACATTTCCTGATCATAAACATTCATGGCCATCTCCTTATCAGTAAGCTTACGGCTTTCAAATGCAATTACTCCATGCTCCTGAAGCAAAACAGCCCCAATGCCACGGCCACTAGCATCACATTGTATAGTAAACTCTTTAGAGAAATCCGGGCATACAAGAATAGGAGCGGAGGTAAGTAATTCCTTTAACTGGTTGAAGCTGCTATCTGCAAGAGAATCCCAAAAGAAAGCCTCTTTCTTCAACCTGTCAGTTAAAGGGGCTGCAATTGCCGCATAATGCTTTATAAATCTGCGATAGAATGAAGATAGACCAAGAAATCCTCTAAGAGAGGTAGTAGTAGTAGGCGTTGGCCAATCTTTTATGCATTGCACCTTCTTGGGATCAGCCTGTATTCCTTTTTCACTGACTATATGTCCCAAGTATTCCACTTCAGTCTGCATGAAAGAACACTTCTTCTCCTTAGCAAAAAGCCTATGATGTCTCAACACATCAAAAACCTTCCTCATATGCGACAAATGATCCTGAAAAGTCTTGCTGTAGATCAAAATGTCATCGAAGAATACCAAGACAAACTGAAAGAGGAAAGGTTGTAGAATCTTATTCATCAGGCTTTGAAAGGTAGCTGGAGCGTTTGTAAGGCCGAATGGCATCACCAAGAAATGGTAAAGCCCATGATCAGTCCTAAAAGCAGTCTTGACCTCATCACCCTCTCTCATGCGAATCTGATGATACCCTGATCTCAAATCAATCTTCGTGAAGAATCGAGCCCCCTTAAGCTCATCAAGCAAATCATCTATCCTGGGTATAGGATACCTGTTCTTCACTGTTATCTTGTTAAGATCCCTGTAGTCAATGCACATTCTGAAAGATCCATCTTTCTTTTTGACTAACAGGACTGGGGATGCATACGGTGAAGAACTTGGTTCAATGAATCCCATTTCAAGAAGCTCTTTGATTTGCTTGGCTACTTCCTCTCGTTCGCATTTTGATAGTCTGTAAGGTGGCTTATTGATCGTCTTTGAGTTGGGTTCCAAATCAATGGGGTGATCCACCGCTCTCTTAGGAGGCAATGAAGTAGGTACTTCAAATAGATCTCTGTACTCCTCAAGAAGAGCTGTCAAGGCTGGATGGTTTGCTGAATTTTTGGGCTGATCCTGTGTTTCTTTGTTCAAATGCAATACAAATATCTGTGAGCGCTTCTTGTACTCTTTCTTGAGTTGTTGAATGGTGATAAGCTGAAAATCAGATTTACTAGGGATCCCCCGTAAACGGATGAGCTGTCCATTGGAGAAAAACTCCATATATAACTGTGAGAAATCCATAGTAATCCTGCCTAAGGTCATCAACCAGTCACAACCAAGTACAATATCTATGGGCCCCATTTCCAAAGTGATCAGGTTTACTTTGACTTCAAAATTTTCAGCCATCTGCAAAGAAACCTGTGGACAAATCTGTGTGCTGATTTCCTCTTCACCATTAGCCACTTGTACTCTAATGGGCTGCTGTAAGTCGGTGGGAACACAATTCAACTTGTACAAAATGGATTTATTGACAAAACTGTGGGTACTGCCACTATCTATCAGGATGAACACTGGCTTTCCACATATGCTTCCCTTCATACGAAGTGTATTAGGGTTCTTAGATCCCGTCCAAGCATCCATAGAGATAGAACAATTAGTGGCAGCAGGCAACTCATTACAAAATCCACCAGGATCAAATGGGATATCACCGCCTGGATCAAAAGGAAAAGAGTCAGATGGATCATAGAAGTACTCATGTCCACCATCATCCTCGAAATCTTCATTTTCAGCATTGATTGGGACTGTATTAACTTCATCTATGTCATTTTCAAGGTCCTCAAGAACTAGCATACTCTGAATTTTTGGCTTGGCATTTTTGTATACACACTTTGAAGCATGGTCAGGAGTATACTTTTCTCCACACTTGAAGCATAAGCCTTTGTCCTTTCTTTCCTTGTAAAGATCCATGGGAATATTTCTAGAATTTGTATTGGCTGAAGTAGACTTAGGCTTATTGTCACCTTGCTTAAATTCAACCTTTGGACTGTTTGCTGTCCTGAAATTGCCTTGAAGCCTAGAAGCATTAAATGGGGGATAAGTTGGTATCCGTAAGCTCCCACTAGGCATATGGTTGCTGCCATAATTGTTACCAACTTGCCCTTGCTTTAAAACAGTCCTTGGCTGTCCATAACTTGGCTGAAATGAAGATTCTTTCCTATACTTCCTTCCAAAGCGCTCTGCAAGCTCAATAGCCTTGAAAAGTGAAGTAGGATTTTGCGCCATAACATCAGCTGACAAGGATGGTTCCAAACCATACATGAACTTGTGTAACTTGGCCTCATCACTGATGTTTTCCACATACATGGTCAAGTTAAGGAATTGGTTTGTATAATCTCTTACACTTAGGCTCCTTTGTTCCAAGTTGTACCATCTTCGTTCTAACTTCTCTTTCTCAAGAGGTGAAACAAAGACTTCAGCCATAAGTGCCTTGAAAGCTTCCCAATTCTCAATAAGTACATTCTCTTTCTTGATATACCTCCACCAAGTGTGAGCAAATCCTTCTAAGTGGAGGGAGGCAAAATGTATCTTCATGTCATCAGTTTTAGGAAATATGTCAAAATAAGACTCCATCTTAGAAGTCCATTCCTCTAATTCTGATGGTGAAGATGACTGGCCATTGAATTTGGATAAAACAATTTTATCCTTGAACTCTCTATCATGGAAAGGTTGCTGTCCCAAAACTGGCTGATCGGAATTTCTAAGTACAGAACCCCCAAAATGAGATTGAAATCTTCCAACAGGTGGCTGAGAATTACCCTGTAATCTTCCTGTTGGTAAAGCACTCCTAGGATGCTGAGTATGCAGTCCAAAAGCTTGAGTATTAGCGCCGTTCAAACTGCCCAAATAATCATCATGCCTTTGTGAAGCTTCTCCTACTTCATACTGACTATTGGGAATACCTCTTCTTCCAATGATTCCATCTCCATAACCATTTTGGTTGGATGGCTGAAGTGGGACTGAAGGGTCATTGTTTGAACAAGCCTTCTCATTAGCTTCTTTTGATCCTGTTTGCGATGGCATCAATTGAGAAAATTTTGCCATAAGCTGAGCATTGGATTCTACTAATTTATCAATGGAAGCCTTGGTTTGGGTAGTTGATTCCATCAACTTATCAAGTGTAGACTTCGTTTGTCCATGAGATAAAACCATTTGTTCCATTGTAGACTTTGTTTGACCAAATGATAAAATCATATGCTCCATTACTGACAAAATAGCTTCATGACGTTCCTTATGTCTTAGTTCATGGGCACACAAAGCGTCATTGAGAATACTAATCTCTCCTTGTTGAGGCTCTTCAGGGTTCTCTTGAAGTGTGCTTTCCATCATAGAATCCCTGATTTGCTGTGCATAATCCTCCTGGACCTTATTTTTGCCTTTATGCCCTGCCATACTAGTGCAGTCCTGCAGTACCCCCTGTCAGTAAAACGGCTATAACTTTGGCTAGAAAACTCCGATTGCAAAACTTTTTTGTGCGAATCGAAGCTTACAATGCCCTCTTCGAGGTGAGCTATAGCACGCTATAACAGGTTTAGGACAGAAAATTCTGTAACTGACTTTCAGAGTCTGAACTGTCCAGTCCTGCACCCTGTTTAGACCTGTAAGTGCCCTGTTTTGACCCTGTAATGCAAGAAAGTAACCTCCAAAGGCTACCAAACCCTGCAAAGGGGTATATAGGACCTGTGGGTACCCTGTAGTACCTGCACCTGTACTTCAGTATCAAAGGGTGTACCTGTATCCACCTGTAAATACCCTGTGGGTAACCTGAAAATGCCCTGTTTTACCCTGTTTTACTCCAATAGGTACTTGAGTCGTTGGAAAGTCTTCAATCTTCAATTCTCCACTCGCTGTACCTGTGTGAGGGATAAAACGGCAGGACGGGCTCCCTACACGGGCTCCGAATCACCGGGAGGTGGGCAAAGTTCCCCCCGGGTCGGTTGGTTGCACCCCTTCAGGATCTTCGATAGTGAGGGAGGGTCACCTCTCTTTTGTCCCACTATCTCCCCCGGCATCCACCTTTTTCCTCGGTGGGAATATCAACATGGCAGAGGCTAGTGTACTAAGCAATCAGCATGATATGCATTTGGAAAATATTCATTCAGCCTTTCATGAGATGCAATTGATTGAGATAAAAGAACTTGAGATGGGAGAAGGGTTTACCTATGCAATTCAGTGACTCACTGATTGCTAGTACTTACCCTTTTACAATATTTCAGCTTGGATAAGAGAGAATTTCAACAAAACAGATCAAGGTTATGCATCAAGCTGATCAAATGTTACCTAAGATGAGTAATGGTTTTGAATCAAAAGGAATTCAATGAAATAGGCTGAAATTGAAGAAAATTAATACTATTCTTTGATCTATTGATCAATTCAGTGAATTAATTGATCAATAACCTCTCATCAACAAGTGGAAAAGCCATTAGCAATAGGATTATTGAGAGATTTCAGAGATTAGCAAAAGAAAATACCTCCATTAAGCTTGAAAATGATGATGGATATCAGCTTTAACCCGATTGATGCAAGAGTTCTTAATAATCCACCATGAATCCAACATAAAGCTTGAAATCTCCATGAAATCAGTCCATACATGCTTCAATATGATGAAATCCTTGAAAGATCAATACTCCAGCCTTGTGTGAACACTTGAACTTCAAAGATTCAAGCTCTCTGATGAAAAGCCCCAAAATATTCCTTCCATTTGAGCTTCATTGACATGCACGGGCTGAAATCTCTTCAATGTCTTCAATCTTGAAGTCTATCCAGCTTGTATTCAGCTTTAGAGAAGCCTTGAAGGTCGGGAAAGTCCAAAATCATGAGAAATTTGAGCTTCCATGTCTGTGGCTATGGCTGCCCTGCTGTGTATTAGGGTTTGAACAGAGGAATGGCTGATCAGAATACTTCAGAGGTTAAAGATTGTTGCCAATCAGTGCTTGATGAAGCCTTCAAGAGCTGTGATTAATGGCTGAGGTAGTGGAGCAAGCTGAGCAGGGAGCAGGAGCAGGAAAATCAGCGCATTTTTCGGCGCATTTTTCGGGCTGCTTCCTGGCTAATCTTCTTCTGCAATGGTCAAGCCTGGTACTCCTCTTGAAGCTTATGACACAAGGAATCTTTACCCCATGGTTTGGCAGTGAGATATTCAGCACAGAGAGAGAGATTTGTGAAGATTATTGACATCCACCATGGAAGCTTCAGCCAAAAGCTTGAAAGAGAGAGAGAGAAGCTCTCTTTTGAAAAGTAACTGGAGTTTAGTCTGTAACTAAGCCCGGTTAACCATTCTTTACCCTAGTTACCTCCATTTTTGCATAAAATTTGATGACGTCCAGCCATTTAAGCCTTTACCCGCCATATCTGACCTTGGATAACTCCAGATGTAGTCATTGCTAACTGTAGTTGTCCTGCAGCACTCCACTAGTCACTGTCTTGTACCATTTTTGTCTGAAATTGGTTTGAAATAGGAAAATGAGAGTGAAAATGGAAGAAAATAATGGATCAAAGACTGAAGCTCTGATACCACTTGTCAGAGAGAGAACTAGGGAGAGAGAAAGAGGAGAGAGAAAGACTGCAGAGGAGAGAGAAAGACTGCAGGAAGAGAGAGAAATAGAGTGACGAGGAGAGAGAAAGACTAGAATTGGAGAGAGAAAGACAGGAAAGATGAAGAAGCCATGGAAGCTTGGAGCAAGAAGGGAGAGAAAGATTGTAATTGTATTGATATGTCAAAAAGATGTGAAAAATTACAACTTCTCTCCTTATATACCAGTGTCAGTGTGACATGGCATATTATTAACATTCTAAGTATTCCCAGCTTCTTACAATTATGGTTGTGGTGGATATGCTCACCAAGGTTGCACATCTTATCCCTGTTAAGACAAACTATAAAGCCTCAGACATTGCAGGGTTATTCATCAAGGAAATATTCAAACTGCATGGATTACCTAGAAGAATCATTAGTGATCGTGACTCTCTCTTCACATCACACTTTTGGAGGGCTATCTTCGAGGCCATTGAAACTCAACTCTGTTTCAGTACAGCTTATCATCCCCAAACCGATGGTCAAACGGAGCGAGTCAACCAAGTCATTGAAGATATGCTTAGGGCACACTGCTGCCGTGAACCCAAAAAGTGGATTCAATATTTTCCACTGGTTGGGTTTTCCTACAATGCTTCCTACCAACAAAGCATTAAGATGACCCCTTTTCAAGCATTGTATGGGCACGATTGTCGTAGTCCTTTAAACTTTTTGGATCCAACCTTGAGGGTTGAAGCTTCAAAGTAGATGCTGAAAGACATGGATGACCAAATCAAGTCAATAAGACAGGACATCCAAGCCTCCAAGGACAGGCAAAAGGCTTACTCGGACCTGAAACGGCAAGATAGATCCTTCATTGAAGGTGATATGGTCTTCATTCGTGTACATCCAAAGAAGAGTTCCCTATCCTTGGGCAAATGCAAAAAGCTAAGTCCAAGGTATTGTGGACCCTACAAGATCCTCAAGTGCCTAGGGCCTAATGCTTACAAACTACAACTCCCTGAGAACCTAAAAGTCCATAATGTATTCCATATTAGTCTATTGAAAAAGTATGTGCCTAACCCTAGTCACGTGCTTGATGATCAACAAGTTTAATGCCTAGCCAATGAGTCCTTGAGCTACGACCTGACAGGATCTTAGATGTTAGGGAGATGCATTTGAGATCCAGGACCTTGAGAGAATACCTCGTCCAATGGAAAGATTATCTCGAAGAGAATGCCACTTGGATGGATGAAAGTACTCTCAATCAACAATACCCCTACCTCTTCTCGAGATGAGGACATCTTGATTCCTCTAAGGGGGAGAGAATGTAAAATTTTCGCAATGAAATATTGATCTGCCCTAGACCCTGCACACCCTACACAAAAAGCGCTTTAAAATAATCGCCCCGTGACAAAAAGACCCTTGGCTAAGTACTTACTCCGTGCACATTAATAAACTCCAGCTCCGTGTCGTGTATGGAAGATTGTGGCTTGAAACCGCAAGCCCACACAGGAACACCCTTCACGGGAAAAGGAAAATGGATAATGGTTAAAATTGTGGCAAATTTCTTTATTATTAACCCCCTCCCCTCAGCTGATGCATGGCGGGGAGAGGGTGTGGGAAGAGCATGAGTTGAGTGGTGGAGAGCATGGGGGAGGGAGGAGGCATGTAGAGCCATGTGTGTGGCTATCTCCCCCCCCCCCCCCCCCCCCCCCCCGGTTCTATATAACCTCCCCCACCCTTAAGGGGGAGGAATCGAGAGGGAGCTGCTGTGCTGTTGTGAAGAGCCGCCACGCCACACCACGCTGCTCCCACGCTAGGCCGCCTCGCCTCCACCTGCCATCACCATCATCACCATAATCATCATCACTATCATCTTCATCTTCCTCGTCGTCACCTTCACCCTCCCAATCATTTCCCCTCCTCCACGTCATTCAAAATGTTACAGGAGCTTAGAAGCTTCTTTGGAAGCTTCCACTAAAGGCTTCCATAAGCTTGGTTCCCTCGTGTTTCCCCATTTTCCCTTAAAAACAAGTCTCCAAGGCCCGTGTCCTGCGCGGGAGATAAGATCTCAGACAGAGAGGATCCGATACACAGAAGTGACCCAAGGGGAGTTGCTGCGATAAAATACACTGCATAAATGGATCCAAAGCTAAAGACGCGAGGCACACACGCGGAAGCTTCTACTCTGAGTTCGCGTGTGGACAACACCCCAAACCTCAATGCCCATGTTCTTAAAAATTCATTCCGCATGAAAAGAATGCACTAGGCATGTCCAATTCTCGTAGGCAAGTTTAATCACATTTGGAAATTTTATATACTTGCCGATTTACAAGATTTAGTTGCATGATGTGCATTTGAAATTGCTTGCACTTCCAAGTTGCAATCCTAAACGCATAGTGCATAGGTTAAAAATATGGATTTGTCTAAATTCATCCTAGATTGCCTCGTAGAAAAGAACAACGCATAATGCACTTAGGTAACAATTTCCTAGTCGTGACTCGTGCATGAGATAATCTTAGACGCCCTTTGAATGTTGTCCAAAATAGTCGTAATGCATGGGAAGGAATTTATGATCTTGTAAATTGCATGAGATGATAGTTCATTTTGAGACGCGTTAAGTGCTAAAGGACGGGTAAAATCATTAATGGACTCATGGCAATTGCTCATGCATGGACTCCTTTTATCGAATTTGTAATTGGGAAAGGATGAAATTTTCATATTAAAGCTTGAATTCAATGCATGAAACGAAGGATTTATAAGCATAGTTCTTGATGTAAATCAACGTAGGGTTTATACGAGGAGTTAGCACTGAATTGTCAATCATTATAGTTAGGCAAGGAAAAGTAATGATCATTGTAGAACTTATAGCTGCATAGAAGGAAGAAGTCTATGAATCGCATATTTGCATGGAATGTTATATCTTGCAATTATTTACATCTTTTAGGAAAAGTATTTGCATCTCTAAGGAAAGATCACCTCTTGTCGCAAGACAATTAGATCAATTAGGTAAATCGCTTGTAATGGTGTAACTCAAATGATAATCACCTCAATGCGCATGGTAGAGCTAAGCCGCGATAAAATTCTACATAGTATTGCACTCGGGAAACCGACTTAATATTTTCGACCTCAAAGGTCCTACCCACATTCACAGAATGTTAGGGTTAGCTAAACGCCTATGCAAGAACGATCTAGGGTTCTTACCTTAAGGATCAATTGGCCAAATACTAGACTTCCATTTGAATTTAGAAACCCTAGGGCCCAACGTTGTCAGCCTAGTATGTTTAGGGTTGGATTGGGTCAAGAGGACTCCCAAATCCTACATCTTGACCAAAGTATTCTTGACCAAGGAATACCGTGTGATGGGAGAAATAATCCCACAAGTTAGGTGCGACACTTGTCTCATGCAACAAGTTGCAACGTCACATGATTTTGTGTTAAATCAAAAAAATAGTATTGCCACTCCTTAGAACAAGATTGGCGAGTTCTACGTACAAGTCTAATTTGCAAGAGGATGAGTAGACATCCTGATATATCACCCTTCTTTGAGGCTGATTTGCCAAGTTAGGGTAATTATGAATTGCCTAGCAAGAAATTAACCAATCAAGTTAGGACAACGCGGTTGTCCCAGATTTATTGACCTTAATATAAGGGATCTAAGGTATTTGTTAATTTGGGTTAACAGGGTATAAAACCTAACCCAAGGATAAAAGGGTAAACAAACAACAAAACCCTTGGGGATCTTGCCAAGTCGCAATTGATCCTGGATCGAATGCTAGATGCATTCGGAGAGAAGGATTCACACCTCAGCAGTTGGCCGAACAAACGACCACTGGATTGATTGTGTTTGTACAATTAGGAGCACTGTTTGTACTTCTTTGCTCAAGGAACTAAAGCTGGAACTGCTTCAGGTTGAAGGCCTGAAGGGAGAGGCAGCATTAGTTACCCCCGACTGTTTGCCTGACCCTATCCAAGGGGGTTGTTAGCCGTGCCGGGTACGTAGATCAAACCCCCCATGAGAGGTCTCTTCGTGGTGGATGCTACTTGGAGCAGGAGGACGTGTGGGTGCCAGGGCGGGCTCTGGCCGTAAATCCCTTGTCTCCGGACCCTGCACAAGAGGCCAACGTGACTGGAGATTGGATCTCGAGGCCTGCATACTAGTCTACTGGCAGAAACTTGGAATAGCGATCCCTGAGGATTGCTGGAATTGCCCTCGGGCAGATTATGGAATAGCCTTTAGGCTGGATTATATGATGTATTCCAAAGACTGATAAATAAAGATCAAATGTTGAAAAGGAACTTGTTGGACATTGTTTTGCTATGTCAGTGCCTAAGTTACGTGAAGGAACTGGTGATTAATTGACTAATTAAGGAAGCTATTTTTTCTTATCAAATTAAATGTGGTAGGTAAAGTTACGTGAAGGAACTGGTGATTAATTGGCTAATTAAGGAAGCTATTTTTTCTTATCAAATTAAATGTGGTAGGTGATTAGACAACTAAAGAAACTTGAGGAAAGTGCGGTGGATGTGACCATGGGTCCGTCCTACAGAAGGGTGGTCTTGGTGGGCCAAGAACTTTTCTCAATGAAATTAACAGCAAGGTAACGATAACCTAGAATCTAGAGTGCTAGAGACATGATTTTATATTGTTTTAGGGGAACGGAATGGGACTATGCCTTACAGGCAGAGAGGTCGAGTTTTGCATCCCTGTAGTTTCCCATTCTCCTTGAACCAAGTGCAATATAAATCCACTTCGACCCTGATGTTTTTGTGTAAAGTAGTTCGATGCTAGTTACCTCTGAGGAACTTGACCATTAGGGAAACTTTGATTCAGGTCTCAGGTCGATCCTAAGTGGGAATGGTTGGAATGCTTCCGATTTGTGGTTGGCAGACTCGGGAAGACCTAGATCGCAAACCCCATGACATTCCATGGGAGTGCCGAGCGGTGCTTTTTGGACTCTCTTCTCGATGGGCTACTAAGACGTGTCCCACAAGTGGACAGATGGACACGTTACAGGGTCAAGATGATAGTGGTAGATGAATCTCGGCTACTCTCCTCATTACCCATATCAACCATTGCCTACCATATAACACATGGTCTGATAACATTCCCCACAAGCAACCATGTCCCATCTCATCATTAATTTCAATAACATGGAATGAGCTGAAAAGATATACTCTCAAATTCATCAAGTAGGGTTATACCAGTGCGATGATACATACGAAGGATAGGATTCCAGACTGCATATGTCCCATTAAGTTGATTTAAGATCAGCTGGGAATCCCCCTTTACTAACAATCACCGAATGCCACCTTTCTTGGCAATATTCAATCCCATACTCAGGGCTTTATACTCTGTCATGTTGTTAGTAAATCCCACCCTAAGATAAGCAGCTAATTTCATTGTAACTCTATGTCAGGGATCTCGGATAACTACTCCAACACTCCCTTTTCTATGAGGCCCCCCCTGGAGGCTCCATCAAAGTATAACATGTACGTCCACAATGGGTTTACATAACCAACCATCAGGAACTCCTCTATTTATAAGTATGATAATCAAAATTCAACACATTTAGAGGATAAACTGACAGCTCCATCCCACCTTCTTCATTAAATTCAACAGGGATGCTTGTCAAGATTTGTTAACAGTGATGGCAGAAAATTTTAATCTCCCACACAAAGGTACCATTTTCTTGCTCAACCACTTTGTATCCCTTGCTCCACTAGATAGGCCTCCCCTGATGATATCTTTGCTCTAGATATGGGTGCTCCAAATCAGGGATTAACCGTCCCATCGACCGATTTAAACACTCATGCAGGTCTCAAATCAGCCCCAGCATGGACTTGCAATGCATTTAGTGCATTAGCATATTTAGAAATAATAAGGTTTAATTTTATTAATATTAACCTTATTCTTAAATTCCACTCCTTGTAGATCAGCTAATAAAACTATGAAATTATTTTTACCTATCCGAACTATCTTCTAAGGGCCCAAAGAATGATTGATTGTGAATTTTATGGTTGGCAACTCAATTTCTAAGGGCAAGATACACTCCTCCCCATAAACTAATTTGAATGGGGTGTGGCTAGTGGCTCGTTTAAACATCATATTATACACCCAAACTGCCACATATAATTTTGTATCCCAGTCCTATTTCTTTTCAGAGACTATCTTGGATAGAGGATACCCACAAGCTGCTTATTGGTACTATTTCCTTTGGGGGACCAAAATGGTAGATGATCTGCTCAAGTAGGAAACTAGCAGTCTCTTTTGCATTGTCCTGCCTCATCGCCCGTGCTTCTGACCACTTTGTAAATTAATCAATTGCTACTATAATGTATCTTTTCTGAGTAGTAGATGACGGGGTAATAGGTCCCACAAAATCAATGCCCCACTTCTCAAATGGAAGGATACCCATAATAGGCGTAAGTGGTCGCTTCCTATTCTCTCGACTGTCATGTCTTTGACATGTATCACATCTCTTAACATAGTCAAATGAATCATGGAAGATGGATGGCCACTAATAACCCGCTCATAAAGCCTTCTGTGCCGTCAACTGCCCAGCAAAGTGCCCTCCACAAGCGAAGTCATGGCACTCTTCCAAAATAAAGGGAACCTTGTCAGGCATCACACATCGGCGATAGATATCATCAACACCTTACCGATATAATGTCCCTGCGATCAAGGAAAATTTCAATGCCTGATATTTAATCTTCCTCTTCTCGGGTTTTGATAGAGTAGCTCCAATCTCTCCCCTAGAAAGATAATGTGTTATAGTAGTATACCAGGAGGAAATAGACGTCGTATCAATCTTAAACAGTGTTTCCATGTCACTTCCTTTAGCCATGACCTCTTTTGGCTCTCCAAAATCCATAAGACACTCAACAATGCCCTGAAGCTTCGGCGGCTTGCTCTTAATCTCGTAATCAAACTCCTACAAAGTGATTAACCACTTTGCTAAACAATCAGGTGGTTGTAACTTATTCAACAACAATCGAAGCCCTTCCGCCTTCGTATAAAAAACCACCCTCTCATAAAGAATGTAGTGTCTTAACTTCTTGGTCGCAAATACCATCGCAAGGCACAACTTCTCCATATAGGTGTAGTTAATTTTCGATATGCCCAACTTCTGACTAGCAAAAACTATTGGATGGTACCACTTTTCCTCCCAAATTTGGGCCAAACAACAGACCGGTGATACTACACATAGTTGCTGCTAAAAATATATAGAACATTTCACCCCTTTTAGGCACTTTTAAAATAGGTGCTTTGGCAAGCTCATGCTTTACATTGCAATAGATACTTTGCAAGCATCACTCCATGAAAACTAACAATTAAAGGAAAGTAGGTTTGTTAGTGGCAATGTTCTTTCTGCCAAGGCATTGATAAACCTCCGATAATACCCTATCGATGATAGAAAGCTATGCACTTCCTTTGGAGTATGCAGTGGACTCATGACGATTATGACCTTGATCTTTTCAAGATCGGTTCCAATCCCTACGGAACTGACCATGTGGCCTAACAAGAGCCCATAAGGGACTCTGAAGACGCACTTTCGTGGGTTGAGAGCTATGCGAAATTGTCTACAACACTCAAAACACTTACGTAAGATAATTAATTGTCTATCCCTTATGGTGGTTGCCCCTAGATCGTCAATGAATACTTTCAATTCCTCAAGGGAAATGTCACCAAAGGTCTTATCAGCTATTCTCTGCCATGAACCTAGTGCATTACATAACCCAAATGCCATCATATGGTACGCAAAGGTACCGAAGATAGTAATAAACGTTGTTTTTAGCTTGTCTTGCTCAGCAATCGCCATTTGGTTATACCCTACAAAGCAGTCCATAAACGAATAGATTTCCCTACCTACTAGTTGATCTCAATAAACAGAAACAGGTAGTAATCTTTAACAGTTTGCTTATTCAACTCTCTAAAATCTACGTAAAGCTAGATCTGATTATTATTCTTCTTCCTGATCACAATTGGTGAGCACCATTGAGTATGCTGAACAGGGAAGATCAAACCCGTTTTCTACAACTTCTGTAGTTCCTCGAACAACCCGTCCCTTAATTCAAAAGGCATACACTTGACTTTTTGATGTACAGGGTGGGTACCTTCCTTTACAAGAATAGTATGCATAGCTAGACTGGGAGGAATACCCCTAAGTTCGTCATAGCTCCAAGCAAAGATGTCACAGAACTCCTAAATCAGGGACACGTAGTCCTCTCTCTCTTCCGAACTGAGCATAGACCCAATTTGATTGGCCGCGAATCATTAGGCGTACCAAGGTCCAACTCAATAACATTCGCATCTCTTATTTGATCATGAGGCTCTATCGGCTCATTCAAGGTTATTTGATAAATATTCTATGTAGTGGACCCTTTCTTAGATCCATCGCTCGATGACATCTCACTATAAGATGGATCATCTACTGTTTCTAGTTCAATGGTGGATGATAAAGGAGCTCTCTTGCTCTGAGGAGACTCAGGGTAAGCATCCACTATTACATGATGGGCACCTTGACCTAAAATCACTCGACCAGTGGGTATATCGACTTAACAGTCTGTTCGTAAAATCCAAGGCCTTCCTAGCAAAACTCGATAGCTAGGATGTCCTGCAAACCTTATCACCCTAAAGTCTTGATAGCATTCCACCCTTGCAACAGTAACATGGACTTTAGTGGTGCAACCTTCCGGTTGTCTTAAACTATCATCTGCCATCCTAAGAAGCGTGGAGCCATCTTTTTGAATTTCGAGACCTAGCCGCTCCATCAAATCTGAACTTATGATATTGACGGAGGATCCAATGTCCACGATAGCGTGCTCCACTAATATTCCATCCTCATACGCTAGAACCCTAGGGCAATGCTTTTCAACATGATCGAACCAATCTTCTCCCACTCTAGCTATGCCCAAAGGTTCTACTATATACAGAATACGCAGGATTTTCTTGAATTCCTTGCGTACTCCTAGAGAAAGTTTAATCAATTGTAGGAGATTCACATCTGGTTTGACTTTGCAAAGAGAACTTGCTAGGTCAAAGTCATGGTAGTTAGCCAAAGTTCTCTTCTCGCACCAAACCATTCTTTCCTTTGGTCACTGGACCATCGGCTTTAGTGCCTCTTTTTTGACTTTTGTCTTCTTTCTTGGCACCTCTCTATCCTTCTCGAGATCCACTTTACTGTCAATAGGCCTTAGAGGTCCACTTTCCATATCCAGATTTAGGACTCGCTTTTCCCTAGCATCCTGCTTAGGGTTTCCCTCAACAAGTTTTACAATTACTTTATCAACCTCTTTAATATTTTTCCCTCTTGTTATGCCTCATAGATTATAATTTTCAGCATCATTGATGCGTACAGCCTCAATAAGGCTGACTCCACTACCATGAGGCAACTCCTCTACAACAGCATTTCCTTGTTGCAGTATTTGCCTTGGTCCCTCATCTTGCTGGAGATTATTCCCTTGTGCGTGATGATTAACTGGACCAGGTTGTTTGCTTCCTTGTTGGAGAGAACTGATCTTACTCCAACAGGTAGTAGCTAAGTGGCCAGACTTTCCACATATATCACATTTGACATTCGGGCAATTCCTAGGAAAACACACCACTTACAGCTCAATCTTGAGGGGCCACCCTCTGTCAACTCCCTATCAAATTTTGTTGCTTCTTAAGGAAATTGGCATCCACATCTATTTGTCGATACTATTCAGAGATCATACAATGTAGTGCTTCATCATGTCCTTAACTTCACCAAGGTCATTAGAGGCACTCAACTCGTAGCCGTGATCATCAGTTTGTCATCCCATGGGCCTAACCACTTGATTAGGGATTGGCCATTGACCTACTAGGACAACATTAGGATTCATTGTTTGGCCCCCACTATTTAGTGAGGCTGCCTGACTAGCCATGGGCATAGTCATGCTAGAAGGAGCCGCTAACATAGGCAAATTCGGCATGATCCCGCCTCTCCCATTCGTGTTTGATATGGGATCCTCTTGACTCCCATTGGTCAAGGCCAAGTTATTACCATTCCAATTTATCATTGTTGCATAAGCCGCTTGCAAGCACGACTCTACTCCTTCTGCTTGGGTAATAGCAGTGCCAATGTCGTCCAAAAGCAACACTACTCAGCTGCACCTGGCTATTAAAATCCAATCCATGTAGGAAATATTGTAATTGGGTAGCTGCTAGAACGGGGATATAAGTATTTAGTTTGCGAAGAACTTGCTTTAATTTCTTGGCATATGCCTGGACATTCTCATTTGGCTCTTGGCGTGTTACATTCAAGACACACAACCAATATTGTCCACCCTTCTGAGGGGAAAACTCTCTATGGAAAGCCATAAAGAATTGGTGCACTGCTAGTTATGGTTTTGGCTTCAAGACCGTGGTACCATACTGCTGCTCTTCCTTTTAACGTTATGTTAAAAAATATCATTAGGTGTCCTTCATCTTGGATTCGATAATTGAACATGAGTGTTTGAAACTCCCTAATGTGGAGTTCTCCATCTTCTTCTGCTAACCCATGGAAAATGGACAATGATGCTCCTAATGCCGAAAAATCCAGTGTCCTTGTTGGAATTGTGATAGGTTGTGCCATGGCTATAACCGGATTGACAACAGGAGTTTGTGTAGGTAAAACTACACCCCCACTTGTTGTGGGTTGATTAACTGGAAGTAGGAAAGTACTAGGACTTCCACTTGCACTCGAAGAGCTACTCATAACACTTAGGTTACTAGAACCACTGCCTCTTATGCACAACGGGCTACTCCTTTGAGGAGAATAACGACTAACGATCTCCAACCGTTGTCTAGCCCTCTTAGCATGTTCTGCTTTTTGTATTCCGGATTGACAGTCCTTGTTAGAGGACATAAACCAACTATTTGGTCCCTAGAAACCCTAGATTCGAGAACCACCACTTGTTGGCGGCTCCCGCCAGAGGCACCATTGATGGGACCTAAAATGGGCCAGCCCTAGCTAAGGCACTAGCCGGACCTTATGCCCTTAACAGACAACCCCACCACACAGCCTCGTGGGCCAGGAGCATCTGTCGAGGGATACACTATCCTAAACACTAATCACTACGCGTTTATAGTCTGTAATCCAACGGATATTCCCTTTTCCTCGTCTCCTTAGAGGGAGATTATACATATATCGGCAATGAATGCCACATATTACACACACAAGGGCACCCCACTGATTGATTGCCATGGCCCTACCGTAGCTCTCCTACATCTTGGGGATTGGCCCCTCGATGCGCTGCTTCCACACATAGACACATTCGAAACATACTCCCCTCTTAGTGCCAATATATTTAACGTTCCAGGAATGCACTTATCCTCACTTATCCATCCCCTTTTGACCCACCATCTAGACCTACAGCCAGGTTGCTCACTCTCTCTACGTGGGTCAAGTCCTAGAGAAACCAAGTGCTATGCATCCAAGAGCTTATAATTGATACCATTTAACGATGCTTATTACAAATGTGTATATGATTAAGTGCTCAAACAATTGGAAAATAGCCTCATACATTGTGCAAATCCATTCTTTTCATGTTTCCATACACTAGCGCATAATTGCTGTAATGAGAGAAGACACTCAGCCTTACACTCGTGTTGTACTTTCCTTTATTTAACTTAATGTCATCCTATATGAATAATGAAAAAAAATACATCATATTTTATAACATATTTCAACGCTCGGACTCCCCTCTCTCCCTACCGTTTAAGGTTTTGCTTGCGGTGACATGTAAAAGGGTAATTTCATGTGTATTTTGTGCGAAATAAGCAGTAAACACTCACAAAAACATATAAATGGGGATAACTTGAGGCAAACCCTCATGCTTTACCCTCATTATACACTCACAGACACATCCATAATTTTCCTTGTCCGTTCCCTATTTTTTCCCCTTTTAAAAACTATCATTAAAAATGAAAAAAAATTAGCATTATTTCAGAGCTGTGGCTCTTGAGTCCTTAAACAGGAACCATGTAGATTTTATTGGTGTTTTATTCACGATTTTCCCATTTTAAGGCCAAAAACTCCATTTTTACTCTAAAAACCATGCTTTTAGGGATTTTTCCATTTATTTCCCACACTTTAAGTATATGTTTTCTAAGTTTTTTATTACAAAAGACTAAAACCAACAGCAAACAACATGCCCATCAATTTTCAGCCCATATGAACATTGCAAACCTCATCAAATGCGGAAAAATAGCCATTTTCTTTGTAAAAATGTCATTACCGTGTATTTTTCATTATTTCGGGTTTTGAAACTTGTTACGAATCTGCAAATCAGGGCCCATTTGATGCTTAGCCCGCCATCACACTTCCATCTTCAGCCCACCTTCAATTTAGAAGCAATCCGGGTACCGCGCTGGATGAACATTCACCAACTAGGCTTCATTCTTCTTCACACGCAGGAACTGCTCCTTGCAAGAGAGAGAGGGGGGAGAGAGAAAGACTGAAATCTGATCTCCACAACTGGGTATCCATTCGACGAGTGGACTGGAGCGATGGAGAGCGAAGATAGCAAGAAGATAATGCATGAGATCAGTTGGGGAGGGTTGCTTTTAGGCTCTCCAACCCCCCTCATCATGAATCGTGGATATGATGCCTCCATCCTTGCTTCACGCCCGAAAAAAATGGAGCACCCCCCCCTCAAATTCTTTTTTTTTTTAGGGGCCCCCCAAAGGTCATGCCTTTTTGCATCCTCTAAGTCCTTTCACACTTGACTTTAGTTTTGGCCTCTCAGGCATTCTATCTCCCGCGTCGGGTGTCCAAATTTCAATCTGTAAAATCATGGGTGTGCATCTTGAAGTCCTCCACTACTAGGCATCTCCCAGGGTTCCATCTGACATGCCAAAAAATTGTCAAAATTCACCAATTGTTGTCAAGTGGATCTTTTAAGCCTTTTCCGGGAATTACTGCTTAAATTGTACTGATTGCCACCACCGCCTTCGACGAAGTCTATTTTTTCATTGAAATTCAAAATTTTTGGCTATTTTTAAGCACTTCTTGGCATCAAAAATCATCTCTCATTGACCTGAATCTTTTTGGGTTTCTAACAATCAAGTCGTTCTACAGTCTTCTAGAGTCGATGATCTACTTTACGCATAGCATCTAAACTGAGGCGGACTCATATTGTACTTGGTTCAAGAGAATGGGAAACGAGAGGGATGCATTGCTTAACCTCTCTACTCATAGGGTAAAGTCCCATTCCGGTCTCCTAAAATGATATGAGCCAGGGTTCCACCCTACATTATCTAAGGTCAATATGTCATCATGATTTGAATGTTGAGAAGCCTCCTAGTTCTCTGGGACCACCCTCCCGTTTTGCCCACCCGCTTCCCTTGATAGCTTTAGTTTCCTACTTACCTAAGGGAACATTTAAGGGTAACATATACAAGCAGCTTCCTTAACTAACCTGTTAGTCACATGTTCCTTTATGTAATCTCCCCTTGGCATCCAAGCGTCCTCCTATGTTCAAACTAATACACGGAGAGACCTCTCGTGGTAGATTCTGTCCATAGTCCCATCACGGTTATTTGGAACCCCCCTAGATAGGGTTGGCAACTAGCTAGGGGTGGTTTGGTGTGCCCCTCCAAGAATTTAACCTGATTCATTATACTAGTTTCTTATGAGAGCTTAGGTCAAACAATCCTTTCACAATTAGTGCTTCTAAAACTACAAGCACAAACAATAATGGGGATGAGTGCTCAAAACATTTGCTAAGGTGGAGTTCCTTTTTGAACGCTTAGCATCCAACCTTTGAATCTTTCTCACATTGGTATCAAGTGCGATGGCCCTTTGTGGGGGTAGGGAATACCCTTGTTCTTGTTCAAAGATGAGAGAGAGAGAGAGACAGGGAAGAAGCATATCCATGAGCCTTCAGGCTCTCAATATCTTTTCTTCATTGTTCAACCTAACACTAAAACACCCAATACAATGTATAGTAAACTAGACTGGCTAACTCTAGTCACTGACTAACTACTAACTCAACTTATTAAAGGTAGTCACATGGAGACAGCTGTACACTAGTTGTCACAGATGTCGGTTACACACCAAGATAAAGTGACGGGTGGAGCTTGGTTTCTAACACTCCCCCTCAAGCTCAAACCAAAAACTCAAACCATCTGCATCACTCCAAGTAACTATCTAAAGTGAATGAACTTATCTTTACCAAGTGATTTGGTAAAGATATCTGCTACCTGGTCTTCAGTCTTCACATGCTCCAAGTCAATATGATCTGCTAAAGCCATTTCCCTGATGAAATGGTAGTGAACCTCAATGTGTTTCGATCTTGCATGATAAACAAGATTGCTTGCTAACATGACACTGCTTAAATTATCACAGTACAGCCTTACTTTGCTATCCAAGTGTATTCCCAAGTCATTCAGCAACTTCTGTAACCACATAGCTTCACAGGCCGCTAAGGCCGCACCACGATACTCTGCTTCCGTACTAGACAGTGCAATTGTAGGTTGTTTCTTACTCTACCAACTAATCATGCTACTACCCAATCCAAATGCATAGTTGCTGGTTGACCTCCTGTCATAAGTGCAACCAGCCTAGTCAGCATCAATATACCCATCAAGTCAAGGGGTTTCCCATATGCATAAAAAAACCCATGATCTGTGGTACTCTTTACATATCTCAAAATTCTCCTGACTGCATCCAAGTGTGGTTTGCGAGGCTTCTGCATGAACTAACTGATCAGCCCCACAGCATAACTCAAGTCAGGTCTAGTGATCGTGAGATAGATCAAGCTGCCTACCATCTGTCTGTACATGGTAACATTCTCAATCTCTATCCCAACATCAATCTGCAGCTTGACATTTTGCTCTAAAGGCGTATCCATAGGCTTGCAATCAGCCATACCATATTTTTGTAACATGTCCTGAGCATACTGCTTCTGTAGCAGCCATATGCCTTGAGGTGTAGAGACAACCTCAATCCCCAAAAAATATTTCAGCTCTCCTAGGTCCTTGACCTTAAACTCAGCTGTAAACATGTCTTTACTTCAACAATCCCGCTTTCATCATCTCCTGTAATGATCAAGTCATCAACATAGACAACTAGGAATACATAGCCACGATCTGTCTTCTTCACAAATAAACTATGATCAGCATCACCCAATCGAAAATCATGTTGCTGCGAATAACTGCTGATGCGAGCATTCCATGCTCTGGATGCCTATTTCAGCCCATATAATGCCTTTTTTAGCCGACATACATGTACTGGAAATTATGGATGCACATAGCCTTTAGGTTGTTCCATGTAAACTTCTTCCCGTAACTCTCCATTCAGAAAAGCATTCTTTACATCCATTTGCCATAGTTTCTAGCCTCTAGCTGCTGCCAAAGCAATCACAATTCTAACTATAGCCATCTTTGCTACAGGGCTGGAAGTCTCCTCATAATCAAGACCATATTGGTGCGCATACCCTTTTGCAACCAGCCTGGCCTTGTATCTTTCCAATGATCCATCTGATTTACATTTTACCTTATACACCCACTTGCAGCCAATAGGTGTTTTGCCCTTAGGCAACTGTACCAAATCCCATGTGCCATTTTCAGCCAAAGCTGAGTATTCCTCATCCATAGCAGCACGCCAATCCTCATCTGTAACTGCCTCATCAAACTTACTTGGTTCTCTAAAACCTATTACTTTCGTCATATAAGCATAATGACAGGCTGAATATCTAGTGTAAGTGTATCTATCAACTGGTCATCTGACCCTCTCTGATCTCCTGAGCTATGGCTCACTATGAGCTTGCCTCTCATGGGGTGGCACATAACGACTTTTCCTAGCACCTGGCGTCATAACAAATGGAAGTCCACTACTAGATGACTCATAACCTGCAGTGAGTGGACCTGTTACATCTTCAAAAACCTTTTCTTTTCCCTTATCTATTCTCCCCCTCACTGACATATCCGTGTCAGTGGATGCAGTAGTGTGACTGTGCAATCGTCCTGTCCAAGGACTCACTGTAGATGATACATCACCTGTTTGACCACTCATGGAAGTACTCTCTGCAGGAGTATTTTCAGCATGACTCATACTAGGTGAGTCATTAGTAGGCACTGCAATAGGATTCCCATACTAGGATGCTAACTCATCAAATACCACATCTCTGCTTATGAGTGTCTCATGCGTAGAAGGTACATAACACTTATAAGCTTTCCGTTCCTGTGCATATCCCAGAAACACACTCTTCACCGCCTTAGGATCCAATTTCTTCCTCTTTTCATCTGGTATATACACAATACCTTCAAGTGCAAAATATCAGGTTTATGACCATACAGCCTCTCATATGGAGTGACATCATGAATCAGTGTTGTAGGGGTTTGATTCAGCACATAGATAGAAGTCATCACTACTTCAGCCCAATAACCATTTGGCAGACATTTCTCATTCAGCATAGCTCTAGCTGATTCCATCAGGACCCTGTTTTTCCTCTCTGCAACACCGTTTTGCTACGGTGTATAGCTACATGTGAGTTGTCTTCTGATCCCATATTTATCAAGATACCTGTCAAAGTAATTAGAGACATATTCACCTCCTCCATCTGATCTCAAACATGATATGTAGCAGCCCAACTCATTTTCTACATGCTTCTTGAAATCTTTGAATGCATAAAACACATCATCTTTATGCTTCAAAATATAAAGCCAAGTGTACCTGCTGAAATCATCAATAAATGAGACATAATACCGTGCACCTCCAAATGAAGCATTATGTGAAGGACCCCAAACATCAGAGTGCACCAACTATAAAGGCCTAGTGTTGTTTTTTACATGTCTCATAAACGGAAACTGTGCCTGCTTCCCAAACTGACATGCAGCGCATACATGACCAAAGTCATTATACTTGAATTTAGGTAATCCAAGTACTACTTCCTTTTGCTGCATATATTTCAGCTTTTGTACATTGACATGTCCAATCCGCTTGTGCCAAATCTCTACATCTTGAATGGCACTCTCATCATGAGCAAACATGGCTGCCTTAAGTCTCGGAATGGTCGCATCCAAAGTAAACATCCTTCCATCCCTTGTGCCCTTGGCAATTAACTTGTAGCCATTTCCATACTCCTCAATGAAAGATCCATCTTTGTTAAATCTCACTTGCAGATTCTGTTCTGCCATTTGACCCATAGACAAAAGATTCTTTGTTATGGTCGGTACATGTAATACATCATGCAGGCCTTTCTTCTTGCCATCAGGCATCATGATAGGAACAATCCCTTTATGCTTTATGTTATGTTGGGTGTCATCCCTAGTACATACATGACCATGTGTACCTGCAACCATCTCATCAAACCACTCTCCATGTGGTGTCATGTGGTTTGACGCTCCAAAGTCAATGTACCATCTATCATCTCTATTATGTCTCGATGCATTTTTGGATACATGCTGCATGGCAAATAGTCTATCAACTTAGTCATCATGAGCACCACTGGAAGATGCATAGTGCCCATGCTGTCTGCCCTTTGCTTTCATATCTCCCTGCTTCTTGTAGCAATCCTTTGCAATGTGCCCATACTTGCCGCAATAATGCCAATCCTTGTCCCTGTTGGGCTGTCTGCCATGAACTAGATCCACCACCTCTACATTGGGATGATCTCCCCCTGCCTCTAAACCCACCAGATCCATGCTGGCCTTGTGTATTTGCACCATGCCAATTACCCTGTTGTGCTGGTGCTGTCCATAAGCATTACAAGTGTCACCATGACCTCGAAATGAACCATGACCTCTAAATCCTCTGCCACGCTGGCTAGAGTATAACACAGTGTCTCTACTCTGAGATACACTGGAACCTGTATTCAAACCAAGCTTGACCTCCTCATGCAGCAACAAAGCAACTAGCTCTTCCCAGGTAGGGGGCTCTTCTCTAACAGAAATGGATGTGTCAAAAGCTTTGTACTCTTTCCCTAATCCATTCAAGGCAACAGCAATCATATCATCTTCTGATACACTTGAGCCAATGGTAGCAAGTTGATCAGCTATGGTCTTAGTCTCCGTGGTATACACCTGGATGCTCCTGCCATTCCTAGACATGTTGTTGAACTGTTGTTTCAATTGGATCTTTCATGCATGTCATGGTTCCATAATTTTTCATTAGCATGTCCCAAGCATCCTTCGGAGTCTCACATCCATTGATTTGAATTACCATAGCATCAGATATACATAGAGAAAACCAATGTAGTACCTTGCATGCTCTCTCATTCCATAGCCTATGAGCTCTTTTCTGTTCATTAGTTGGATTCATTGTAGACAACTCAGGAGCAGCCTCATCTCCTGTACATAGATCCCAATAACCCCTGCCAACTAGAAAGTTATTTATTCTAAATTTCCATAATGCAAAGTTCTTGTTGTCTAACTTCTCTCCAACTATTTGAGTGATATTATTAGTCCCATGTGCATTAGCCATGATGTAATAGACTGTCTGTTAGATGTTTAACTACCTGCAAACCAATAAGTATGATTGACCAAGTTCAGTCCACAGCAGTTTATGACAGTTTTCTACAACTAATTGCAGTAAAAAACTAAGGTATTTTAGCCCACTGATAACCCAAAATAGTCCCAAAACAAATGGTCTAACCGGTAGGTAGAACAGTCAATACATATGCTATATATTTGCTTCAGTTTAAACTCCTGCAACCTCACTGCTAGGGACCAAAGATGCAGTCTGAAAACTGTAGTGTGTATAACCAGCAACAATTTCAAGTCTAAAAACAACATGCATACATGTCATACATGTCCCAAAACTTCCCAGATAGCTGCTAGTACATGTGTCAAGCCATACATAGGCATAGAAGCACAAAACAGTGCATAACCAACAAGTACAAGTGTCAACTAATTTGGTTGCAGGTTGCAATCAACCAAAAATCAGCATAACAAGCTTTAAGCAGCTCCAAAAAGTCTTCAAATCATGTCATACATTCACTTTGAAGTGATAGGTTCAATACATGAGCATTTGGGTAGGCATAGACAACCTGTCTTCATTAATCACTGTCAAGGAATACGTGACTGTTCATAACCAGCAAGGCAATTATTTCAGGTCTAGATTTGAGTATTCAGCAGCATCCAATGCTTTCCACAATCCTCCATACATTCATCATGCATATGTCAGTTCATACAGGTGATAGAAGCTCCAAAGTGACATGTATTGCTTCAGCAAGATACAATGCTTGCTATTCACTATGTATGACAGTTTCCAGCCTGTCAATGGCTTTTAAATCTGAGTGTTCTGAGCAAGAAATCTCAACTCCAAGACATTTGATCCAATGTATACATGCTTTGACACATTCTTGTGCTTTAATGATGCCTTCTGAGTGTAGCATAAGGCTCCTGTATGTCAATGATGACTGAATGCATGTTGTCCATTCATTTTCACAATAGTTTAGAACTAATTACAGATATGTGTCTATTGCTCCAGCTCATAATAGAGCTCCCACACAAGAATTTTCCTCTTGTACTCTTCAAGTACCTTCAAGAGTGAGCATTCATGCCTTATGAGTCTTGTCCAAGTGCCCCATTTGAGTTTCCACAGGTTGCAGTCCACTCAGCTCTATAGGCGCAGTTCACGCAGATTCAGCAGGGGTTGCTAATGTACACAATGGCTGATCTGAGCCTATACAAGGCTTGCATAGGCTCAGTAGGGCCTTTTAGATGCTCCATCAGGGTCACCAACAACCTCTTGACCAATGGCTACTCTCCTTCAACAATGCATACCTCTGTGTGACCAAAATAGTGAAAATGACAGTCAGTCCTCTTCTTTTTCCAGCCCTTCAAGTCAGTCTTGAAGTCTTCTTCTGCAATGCTCTACTCCACAGAGCCTAGTCTTGTGAGTGCTCTGATACCATGTTCAAAGATAAGAGAGAGAGAGACAGGGAAGAAGCATATCCATGAGCCTTCAGGCTCTCAATATATTTTACTATACATTGTATTGGGTGTTTTAGTGTTAGGTTGAACATATGCTTCTTAATTGTTCAACCTAACACTAAAACACCCAATACAATGTATAGTAAACTAGACTGACTAGACTGGCTAACTCACTGACTAACTACTAACCCGACTTATTAAATGTAGTCACATGGAGACAGCTGTACACTAGTTGTCACAGATGCCGGTTACACACCAAGACAAACTGACGGGTGGAGCTTGATTTCTGATAGTTCCATCCCTCATTCTTATGCAATAAGAATGAGAATTTATGCAATTGGTCTTACATCCAATTAGCAACACCCATTAGTTTTTGGTTGGTAAATTTTTCCCAGGTTCTATAGCTCATGGGTTGGGTTTTCAGCAAGATCTTAGATAATCCAATCTAAGATCCTCAAGGACTGTTTGAGGGTGGCTCCAGCCTCTTGAGATTTTATTACAAAATTTTCAATTCTGCTCCAACTTCTGTTAAGAGTTTCTTTCCTCTAGGGTTCCATGATGAAAATATTTTGCTCAATCCTCATGAGAGGGTAAGGGTAACCTAGTTCATTTTAATTAGCTCTTGCAAGCTTTAGGTAAGATATTTGGCTAATGGAGGGTCCTTCCCTTGACATTTGATGTGTCAATTTAAATGGTATCATACCCAAAAAAAATTTCTAGAGGGATTCTTGAATTTAGTAACAACTGATGACAAGCTTTGTTGATCTTCTTGCTAATGTTGGTTCGACTAAAACTGACTTGGATTTGTAACGTTTTTTGATCTACCTTGTGGTTGAATTCTTAGTTTACTACTGTCAAAAGAATGTTCTAGTAAATTTTCCTTCGAAAAGCCAGCTTTAGTACAAATTACGATGAAGACCACATCCTAGGTGTAGTACAATCAAAATTATATCTACAATATCGAGCAAAATCAGGATGCAAGTTTTAACACCCTTGAGAGAGCAAATCTTTCCATGTAATGCCAGTTCATTCATGCTTAATGTGGAGATGTAAGCTATCTCTTCTAAGCACACCTTGAGATGCCATCCCTTACAATAATTCAATTTTAGAAATCTCCTAAAGATGCAACTTACAACCATAAGGTATTGGCATATACACCTAGGAGTACAACTTTATGAGTCAAAGACGAAGATTTTAGCTCTTTCTATGAGTTATTTAACACATATATCTACTCTTTGTGTGCGGCTTTATGCAAATGTTGCTAGTTGTGTGATTTTATGAGTGAGAATGACCATTTCAATGAAAGGAAGTATGATTTTTCTTAAGTCGAATCTATTTCCTTTATCTACTATTTGCTATGTAGGAAAATTTATTGATAGCACCTAATTATTCAAGGATGTATTATCTACACCCAACTTGAGTTGTTGTTTGTTGTACCGCCTTGATCGGTAACTCCATTGAGGTTTGTGGTTTTTCCATTTGTGCGAGGCTTTCACTTGGGGGCCATCTAAAGACTCGAACAATCTCTGACCAAGGTAATTTGAATCCGCTCCTTGTGCGTGCATCCTTGGTAGATGGCTTGCTCCTTATGAGAGATAGTGCATGGGAACCCCTCTCAAAGGGGGGTTGGAAACCTCTAGAAGTTTCCTCTCTCTTTCTCTCTCTCTCACAGAGACTCTCTCTCTCTCTCTCTCTCTCTCTCTCTCTCTCTCTCTCTCTCTCTCTCTCTCTCTCTCTCTCTCTCTCTCTCTCTCTCTCTCTCTCTCTCTCTCTCTCTCTCTCTCTCTCTCTCTCTCTCTCTCTCTCTCTCTCTCTCTCTCTCTCCCCTCTCTCTGTAGCTTGATGGGGGTGGGCAAGTATCGATTCATTCCAAGGGGGTTTTTTTAGGGAGGAGGAGGGGTGTTATGGGGGCGTGACGGAGCCCCTCTCCTTACCCTCCACCTAGGCAGGCCAAAATGTCTGCCTCCATGCCATGTCGTCTTTGAATTGGGGAAGGGATAGTTGGGGGGGAGGGAGGTGGCACACGTGTGCCCCTCCTCCTCATCATCAACATCGACTCCATCATTCTCGTCATCATCTCCTACTTCCCCTCCCTCCCACCAGCTGGCAGCGTCGACAAGAGGGGAAGTAAACAAATTTCAAATATATTTAATTATTTTAGGGGGAGTCCTATGGGACATGAAAAGGGGGTGTTATTACACACACACACACACACACACACACACACACACACACACACACACACACACACACACACACACACACACACACACACACACACACACACACACACACACACACACACACACACACACACACACACACACACACACACACACACACACACACACACACACACACACACACACACACACACACACACACACACACACACACACACACACACATGCAAACACACCTCTAACCCTATACAATATTTAAGATTATTATCTATTATCTTGTTTTACAAATGACATGTGAAGATGTTATATCTACCATGAGAGAGTGAGAGGGAGGTATGCAAACTATATTGCTATAATAGTAAAACTTGACATTTGTATCATGAATACATCAAAGCCCAAAAGCACTAAGGGTTTGCGACATGATGGTATTGGTAGGAAATGCTCTCTCTCACTCTCTCTCTCTCTCTCTCACTCTCACTCTCTCTCTCTCTCTCTCTCCCATGTTGTAGGCTTTTCACTCAATGCCAAAGTGCATGACTCTTTATAGGTGCACTTCCTTATCTTTGCAAAGAGACCTATCAATAAAGAAACTAAATCTTAACTCAAATGGCTAAATCTTTATATATTTAGCACAAGTATGTATGTAAAATGTGACTGTGTGTATCACTTCGTATTTTGACAGGAGTAATCAATTCATGTTATGCAAAAGATGTGAAGTTACTCATACATAGTTTGTATAAACTTTAATTGTTGATAATGAGAGGGAAATAGAGTGACACTAAGGATAAATCGTTTGAAGGTTCTATAAATGAAGATGTAAAATTGTGATTTTTTTGAGTCATACAAGCACATTCTAGATCTAAGAATTTGTGTGGTAGCTTCAAGTAGCTTAAATGTAAATAATTAACACATAGTATTTTTTTGTTCTATTTTTTATGATAAAAGGGAAGCTACCAGGTGATAGTGTGGTTGCTACCCTTTGCTAAAAAAAGTGCAAGTGATTGAGACATATAGGTTTGAAATAATGCCAACTATGTGAAGCATGTTAGCGGGCCTAGTTGACAAAGTATGGAATACTTTATCTACGTGATAGATCAAAGAGCCTTTATGGTCGAGGTTTAGGTCTCATTTTTGGGATGGCCCAATACTATTTAATTCCATAAATAGGTTGTATCTATGAGGAATAGTTAAGAGTTTTGTAATTGTTGGACATGTAAGTATGGCAAAACATATATATAGGGAATAGATCCGCTTTACTTGCTTTAAAAATGTCACAAAAATGTCACTATGGCATGTTCATGTTTAACACCCAATTATTTTAGCTAACTAATGGAGAGATGTTTTTCCTTGAGTCTTTATGTCTAACAAACTTTTGTAGATTATAGGATGTCAATCATACCATGGTGTATTGTAGTTGGCTATAATATAATAAGCCAACTTTGTGTTTATGAGAGAAATATTGCATGCCCAAATAAAAGATGTGCTTGGTTGCATGATTATTGATTTTGTATATAGGAAAACAGAGGTAATGTGTAATAGAAGAAAGTTCTAAAAACTATTTCTCACCTCTACTCTTCATAAAAATGTGCATGAAGCCTTGTTCCAAGATGGTCAATATTTGGAGTTGTTGTCAATTATATGATAGAAATGCATCATATGATTATGAAGGAAACAATATGGGTATCTTAGACCATGTTCATGTACCAAACCATGATTTTTACTATAATTGTGACAAGCATTGGTGTAATGAGATATG
Organism: Lygodium microphyllum; assembly: GCF_053477565.2. NCBI lineage: Eukaryota > Viridiplantae > Streptophyta > Polypodiopsida > Schizaeales > Lygodiaceae > Lygodium > Lygodium microphyllum. The sequence continues at coordinate 139,483,625 of NC_141147.1, forward strand.
TCATGTAGGATGAAAGAGTGGTCCATGCAATGGAGCCATGCCAATCTTTGTAACCATGAACGAGGCATGGGACATGAAACACATGCAAACCTTGAAATTTACACTAAACATGGGGTGAAAACAACATAATTCGATAGTTAAGAGGGGGGATTGCATTTTTATGCTAGATAGACATCCTAACACCCAAAACTTGAAATAATATTTTATCTTTTATTAACATAAATCTATTAATATAAAAGAAGATAACCAAATCTTATTTCAAGTCACCAAAAGTGTGATTTAATTGTGCACTTGCATCCCTTTTCTCATAAAAATGTGAAGCGAGCAAGGCATAGCCTTGCAAGCTTTGCAATTATGTGAACGATGCAAAGCATGGTTAGCGGGTCTGGCCAACAATGCCGACCAGGCCAACTAGTGTTAATTAAATTAGGGTAAAATTGTAGAGGTTTAGGGATAAGGAAAGGAGGAGCCATAATACTAAATGTGCAAGAAAATTGTTGTCATGCCAAAGTGATGTTGCATCCTTTGGCAAAGATGGGAAGTTCTTGATGTCTACCTTCTCCTTCTCAAACTTCTCTTGTTGGACTTCTTTGTCATGTTGATCTCTCTTGGGCTTTAGGCTGGTTCTATGAATTTGTATTTATCTACTACAATTAGGATGGCTCTATGAATATGTATTTATCTACCACAATGATCCACATTACTCTACATTTGTTGCAATATGTCACTACTTTGCTATGCTCATAGTAACCCCTTCTTTTGCATACGATTGCATCTCACACCTCTTGTTGTAACTACTACGTGTGCTTCCCCATGTGGCACCACCTTCATCTTACCCTTCCTTTCTCTCTTCTTCATTTACCTTTAATCCATTATCTTTTCACGCCTTTCTATTTTGACAACCGGATTCCTACAATGCTATCTTCTAGAACTTTGTCATTTTGTATGCCAACGAGATGCAAGTTTAGGCATCCTAATCATCTTCTTCCTTTTCTTCTTTAATCTTCAATTGTTTTTCGTGGTATTCTTATAAGGTTCATACTCCATATATAGCATTGCTTGTAAAAAGGATAATTTTCGATTACTTTTACTCTTCGTATCTTGTTTGCATCTTCCTTTTGCACATAGGGTGACAAGACAATCTAGTAGATGAAAGTAAATGGACTATTAGCTAAGCCATTGCCATGGAAATTGAGGAAAAAGTTGGTGGGATAGAAGAGAAAAGGATGTGTGGAGGAGAAAGTCATCTAATTGAAGAGGCATGATGTGATCGTGCAGATGCATTGTGTTTGCTCCATTGGATGTGGCAGTTTTGGATCTCCTAGTTATTGCAACTCCTCTTGTTGTGCAAGCTCGTGTTCTTGGTTCTCTATCTATTGTTAGTGTTAATAATGATGTTGTTTCTTCTTCTACTTATTCTTCTCCATCCCTCTTCTATTCATCTCTCTCTTCTGCTTGTTTTTCTTCTTTGATACGGTTTGTTGTAGTAGCAACACTTATTGGAAATGACATTTTGTGGAAAGACATCCTTGCACCATGCTTGCTAATTTAGGGGTAGAAGGTGCTTTTCTTATCACAGATGGGGAAGTAGAAGCATTGTCTTCTTTGTTGGAAGGGCATTGAATTAGTCTTTTCTTTGCAAGCGTAGTTTTCCTACTTCTTCTGCTACATCAATGTCAATGTTTAAAAATCCAAACATGTTTTGGTTATGGTAGCCATACTATAGGACCCAAGGCCTATTTGGCACATGTGCAAAGGGGTAGAATAAGAGAAGAGAAAAATAGAGAGGAAGAGAGTGAAGAAGGAGAGAGAGTGAGACGAAGAGAAGAGCAAGAGGAGGTCTTTATCAATTGTGAAAGAGAGTACCACTCCAAATTGTGAAAGACTCATCAACTTTCGTGCCCTCTAGTGCCCATGGGACAACCCCCTCTCCTATCTATGAAATCTCTATGTCATAAGGAGCCCACCTAACCATTTGGAGCTCTAATCAAGACCAAGTTTGAATTTAGCATATGTGAATCCCTTACTTGTGATGGCCTCGAAGAGATGGTATTCTAGAGTGGGGAGTGGAGGAGTTATGAATACATTTGTGAACATGGTCAACACACCATCACACGTAACAAAGACCACATTCTTCCATAAACTAATGATCAATTATTAATACATGAGTAGGAACCTAAGTAAAAGAGTTTTATTATTTAGTAAAGAAGTTATAACTTAACAAAAATTCAACAAAAAAGAAATGCTAGAATAAGTAAATTTTATTAAATTAGAGTTTTAAAAGGTAGGATAAATTGCATAACATTGAAAAGCATTGAATAAATTCCTTTTGACTACATTAAAAATTTTCTTCACATCATGAATATTTCTTTAGCTATAGAAAAAGAAAAAAGTGCATTAAGAATATTTTGTTTAGTATTTATAAATTGTGTAAATGCAAGAAAATATCAAAATAATATTAAGAATATATTTTTAGTGTTTATAAATTATGTAAATATAAAAATATAAAAATTATATTATGAATATTTCCTTTAGCTTTTACAAATTATGTAAATGTAGAAAAAGGTGAAAATTGCATCAAGAATATTTCTTTTTACATTTAAGAATTGTATAAATATCAAGAATTAATTTCTTAGTATTTATAAATCATATAAACTTAGAGAAAAAATTACTAGTATTTATAATTTATTTAAAGTGAACTAGGATAATTAAAACATTCTCAATTGGTCTAGAAAAGAAAAATTCTCAATTGGTCAAGTGTAAAGGATGTTCATATAGGTTTATATAAGATGGATGCACATGAACACATCCCCATACTCATAATTATATTGAATCAGGTGATGGCAAGCCAACAAGGCCTATGCACTAATAGACAATAGAACCATGATTTTCCCACACTTAAGATATAACATACATATATAACAAGAGTAGGGTTAGAAACAATTAACCCATTTCACTAGTTATTGGGAACAATAGGTAGTGTTCACCAAGGCAGATGACTATAAGAGGTATCACAGTGCGGCACGACACACTCAAATTAGGATAGGGATCATGCAACAGCACTAAGGGAGGTAGTGTTGTCGATGGAGACCATCACTTTATCATTGACAAAAAATATAGCACTCCACTCAACAGTCACTCATGTTGAAATGATAGATTGGTCTCTCACCCTATAGCTCATCACACTCGAGAAGGGATAATAGGAATCTCTATAATGCATATCCTAGTTAGAAATATACAAGATTGAGGGGCTTAGAGGAAGTATGCCAAGGTGTACAACTAATGGTGCATCCGTGCGACCCAACCTAGCTAGCATAGATGCAAGAAGGAAGGCCATGGAGTCTTGTAGTACAGTGCATAGAATAGAGTGAAATGTCCAATTGTGGTTGTAGAGGCCCGTTCTATGTGTATAGAGGGAAATGAGAAGGTACATGGTTGCCAATTGTCATCTCAAACCTCACCTCTCTATTGGTTAAAATAGAATGTTAATCGCTCGCTCTATCTCCCCTTTGTCTCACACTTTGTTGATAGATGTAGGAGGGCAATCCAATTCCTAACACCTATTAATGTAGTCCCCATTGTCACTTGTCCAAAGGTCATATGCCTTGTGTGCAATTGATGATACAATCGACATCCTTCCTTTTCCAGTATATAGTGTGAGAATGAAGGCTAGGGAGCCTTAGAGTGTCGTGTATAGAACAAATTGTGCTTTGTATATTGAAAGGATCAACTCATGCATGCAATACTCCATTCACACAACTCACCTCTCCTTAATTGAAGGAAAATGAATAGTTACTCATCCCACCCTGTGTCTCATGCTATATTGATGAATATAGAGAGAAGGCCATACTCATATCCCCATCATGTTAGGATAAAAGCTCACATCACTCTCAATGTTTTTCAATAGAGATAAGCTTCGGCTTATTGATGATGTCAAACATTTACATGAAGAAGAGACATATTGAGGGAGGTAGTCAATAAAGGAGGAACTTGGGTTGGATAAAGATATTCAATTTGCTGTAGGAATCAGACATCCACTAAAGTAATATGGACACAATGCACTAAGGGAGGTGGCTTCAGAACTATATCCTGGAAAGATCGTCAAGAAAAGTAATGTATTTGGATTGTAGGATGTCACTACCTTTTCCATAGCCAACTTCCCATCCAAGGGTGTTTGGCACAGTTTCTTGGAGTGAGGCCTGTTATTATGACATGGAATTTCTTCCTTTTCTCCTATAACATATAATTTGTATATAATTTTTTTCCTTTTGTTTTTTCTCTCTACACCTAAGGGTGTTTTTACATTTTCTTGAAGAGTAGTCAGCATGGTAGGGATCGAAGTCCCTTTCTCCCATAATCTATATATATTTTTTCTTTTAAAGGCAAGAATACTAGTGTTCAAGACTAGCCATGCCACATTCATTGGATTGGAAGGAAGGGAAACAAAACAAGGGCATGAGGTAGAATAGAGGATACAAAAGAAATCTTCCACGTAATCCACAAAATCCACATAATGATGACTTTCAAAAGCAGCATAAAAAGAATTAAGGAGCAACGCCAAAGGGAAATAGGAGCTATTTGTTGTGATTGTGTCAGGATCCCCAAGGAGGAAAATATTTCTTTAGGCAATAACCATTGATTAGGAAGGGATCATTAGAGGCGTTTACAACTTGTATTTGCATAGAGTCATTAGGGTTAACTGCAAGTATCTTATAAGGGTCCATCCAACATTGTTGAAGCTTTCCAAGAAACTTGCCAAAGTGCAAATCATATGCCAAGACGAGGCCCCCTTCTTTGAATTCTTTCTATTTAATAAAGCTATCATGGTAATCTTTGTATTGAGCCTGTGTGACTTCCATATACTATAAGGCCATCCTTGGAACAAAATATTAGTGAGTTTGGGAATCTCCCAATTCCCATTTTTTGAATACTAAAAAGGTAGCACCCGAATAACATGCCCATAAGTTTCTCAAAACCATATGATGTCACCTATCATCGGAAAGCACTTGAAAAATAGGATCTATTTAGCTATAGAGCACTCGATTTGGAGTTATAGTGTTCAAGTTATGATAAATCCAAATATTTGACCATGTGTCCCAAACTTATGGGAAATTCCCATATTCCCCAATATGGTGTTTTGGAGTCTTGTCCAAAGATTCTAAGTGCAAGAGACAAAACTATAGGGACTCTATATCTCCTAGGCGCTCTGTGATGGCTACTTGTAGAGATGAAAATTCCAACTCAATAGACTTTTGTACCACCATAGACCAACTAGAAAGGTGTCTGGTCTTATGGGAGGTTTTGTACACCTAGAGGGCTTCTATAAGTTGATCATCCCAATCACGGAAATTTGCAGCAATTGTCCTTGTGAGAATTTAATAGAGGATGTGATTGGTGACTTCGACTTGGTTGTTGGCTCTATGATGGTAGGGAGTGGACTTACGATGGAAAATCTTGTAGATCTTTGTTAGCTCTTCCATGATCTTGTTTAGAAAGTGAGTACTATACGGGAGGCTAGGCAGAGGCGCCTTTACCCCCAACAACCTCCCACTTAAAGGCGAATCTACCCCAGTGAGGAGTGAAAAGAAAAAGAAAAAAGATAGTACAACATATACACATGTACAACAGGATGAGGAAAGACATCATCTCATCCCACGCCCATCAACCTCCTGAGGAAGGCAAAGCACTCTGTAGAGAGGCTTTTTGTGACCAGAACTGGAGGATTCTGATCAGTTCGAGATCTTGACAATATCAACAGACTTGTCCTCAACAACCCCACGTATGAAGTGATACCTCACCTCAATGTGTTTCGTCTTCGCATGGAAGACCGGATTCTTGGCTAACTTAATAGCACTCATAGAACCCGAATGCAGTGTAGGGATAGCATCAATACCAAGGTCAGCAATAGGTTATGAAGGGTCAACAATTCCTCTTCTAAAAGATTAGTAGCCCACTTTGATATGTCTATCTATGCTATATGCATGAATAAAAGTCAACTGCTTTTAACCTTCTACCTCTCTCATGAAGGTTCCAAGGATTGCTTCTAGATATAGGTTAGACTCCTTCAAGGGAGTAGCTTCTTCCTCTGACGCTCCATTAAAGCCATCTTTATCTGCTTTCTCCTACAACACTCCAAATCCTTCTAGACATTGGAGTGGTATGAGGATTGTCTTTGATGTGAGTTGTGGGATAATCACGTCTTGACTTGAGGACTCATCTTCTAAGGATGCATTCACGAATATAATGTGATAGGGACCTTCTAAGGTTCTTGATGTTGTGGGGTTGGTGTTGTTTATTTGTTTCACTTTGTGTACATCCTTGGCATGTGTTGCAGATAATTGATGAGCCCTAAAAGAACCATGGTCATTCCATTCAAGAGTAAGAGATCTTCATCCTCTAAAGCCTTGGTCATGTCCTCATGAACATCCTCTTTGATTTAAAAGGGATTCTTGCTCCTCGTTGCTTTCATTAACTTCATCTTCAAGTTCATCATTGTCGTCTTCACACTCTATCTCTACTTCTCTAGAGTTTCTGTAGGAGAAGAATAGGCTCTCTATTTTTGCTTATGTTTCTATCTCCGACTCTACTATGGCCATGTAATAGGGAAAGAAGTACATACATGTCTCTATCTCACTATCAAAGGTAATTTCAGAATTCATTCCTAATTTTGGTAGGAGGTATTCACCCATTGACAATGACATTGTATTTTTCAAGAGATGGCTTTTAGTGCCCATTGTTAGGAAGTGTGCTTCAAGTTTCTTTGGGAAAATTTACTTGACAACATCTTCTTCAGCTGATGTTCTATCTGCTACTTTGTTCGAAGAGTCTAATGTGACTTCTATGGAGGTGGATCCATGGCCTTTTTGCATACCATAGAGCTTCTGTCCTTGCTTGTGCTTCAAAGAATCATGGTCTTCCTAGAAATAAAGGGTAAGATGTTCCATAAGAGTTGGGCTTTACTACTAGGTAAATCATTTGGTAATCTCTTGCTACAATTGTTGCCTTTATGTAAGAAATGATGCCTAAAGTCTTGATTTTGCTTAGTCTGATGTGCCACTGAGTAAGTTGCATGCCTCACAAGCCTAGATCTTTCATCATCACATCTATAATGATGTTCACTGAGGGACCTCCATCAATCAATGCACTTGCAATGAAGCACCCTTCTAATCAGATACAAATGTCTGGAGTACTAGGATCTAGGAAGCTACTAGCCACATCCAATTCTTTCACAGGCTCTAGAGCATTATTGTTTATGATAACACTTGTAGGGTTAGCAATCCTTAGGCCATGTCTTCACGTGAGAAAGCTTTTGAATCTCTTTTTGTAATTGGGCAAGAGTATCACTAGATTGGAGGTAGGCTCTTGATTCTTTTGTTGGTTGTCTATGGCATTTCCCTTGACAATGGTGGCTGTTGGATTGGGATAGTCTTTAGTAATGTGGCCTTCTCATTTGCATTGATTGTATAAGGGCTTGTAGTCCATGGATCTTCTAGGGTTTTGGCAATTTGGAAAGATAAGTCTCTTCTCTCTACATCTGTAGCATTCCACTTCAAATCTCTATCCACCACTAGATTGTCTTCCCTTGTAACTTTAGGTAGGGAACCTCCTTGGACCAAAATTAGGACCAAAATCTTTGGGCTTTGTTCGAATGTCTTGGATTTTCAACTTAGATTCTATTAGATTGAACATTACTTCCTCAAATTTCTATCTTCTATCATGTATCTTCTTCAGAGAGCAGATGCCTTCCATATAGTTCTTTCTTAAGTAGTAAGAACAGAATGCTCCAAGGATAGTTGGCTTTTGGGTACATTCACTGGCCAAATATCCCAAGTGATGGCACTTTCTACATCAAGTATTTGATTGCATAGTATCTCTTCCTACTCCTACAATATTGGATATGCTAGTAGTATTTACTTCCAATGTCTACAATTGTTCTATGATCACATCCATAAGCTCTTTCTCGATGCTTGCAACTGAATTGGAAAAGTAGTCCTTCCAATTTTCTCATCTTGGAGTAGGTTTGGGGAGTCTCTATAATCATCATGTAGACTTGTTGGATTGATGTAGAGGGTCTTCCATTTTGGTTCTTGTTTATAGCTTCTATTGGAACTGTTGTTTAAGGGTTCTAGTTGGTAGGGTTCCACCGTTGTTGTTAATTTACCATTGGAAAAACCATTTGAAATCATTGCTATTGTGCTTGAAATATCATTTGAGGCACTGCTATCAACGATTGGTCACTATGGATTTGATACAATGTATTGCGGCACTATTTGCATCTGAGGGTAGGGTTAGGGAACACTCCCCAGGACTATATTCTGTGGGTATACTATTTGTGATATTAGAGGAGATAGAAATCCTCTTCCGAAGGTCATAGACAACCTTTCTTCAACTTTATCATAAAATCTTGCACCTTCCACTCTAGCTTGTAGGTTGACTAGTCTTCTCAACTCCACAAACTTACGATGAATTTCTAGTTGTAGGACTCTAAGAAAAACTTCCTTTTGGATGCCTTCATCCAAGTTTACGATTAGTCCATATCTTCAATATGGATTCCATTCTATAGATATATGCTTCCACATGTTGTCTAGAGGATATGAACTACTCTTGCATATGCTCTTCAAAACCTTCGAGCTTGAATTTGGTGAGAAAGACCATCTTCAAGTCGTCCCACATGCCAAAATTTCATGTTGCTTATCTCTCATACCACTGAAATGCCATGCCTTTGAAACTAGTGGAAAATATTATCAACAATGCTCTTGGGTTCTAGCATTGTTAGCTACATATGCTATCATGAACTCAACTATATGAAGATCTAGGTCTTCATTATATTATTCCTTAAACATTAGCATTAGGACTACATTCACTAGCATGTCATAAACATTTCCAGGATGGATTTGTCTTGGAAGAGCACCTTGGTTTACCATTGGAACTTTTGTAGACAGTGCTACAAGGGTGTCAAAGGAGGATTTTGTTGCTAGCTTGTTCTCATATTTGAATTTTGCATTTTCTCTTTCACATATCTCTAGATTCATCCCATTGCTTACTTGTATCATGTCATTCATCAGGGATTTGGCTCCACCAGTCTCTGAATTATGCTTTCATTCTACTATAGAGGGAAAGATATTCAGTTTTGAAGGTATTGAAATTCATTCTTATGAGAATCACCATAGTACCATTGTCTTGATAGTACCAACTTTGGAGAGAATACTAATCATTTCAATGGAGAAAGAAATAAAACTCCATCATGTAGCTCCAAAGGGGCACTTGAGAAAATAGGGTTTAATTGTATATGTAGCTTCATGTATCTTCTGATGTGGGGGCTTATCTTTATGTATCTTCTCATGGAGTATTTTATAGTGTTGTTATATATGAATGTAAAGTGAAAACTCTTGAAATCTTAGCTTTGAGAGAGTGGTAAAGAGTTGTCATTTTTGAATGTTAACAATGGATTAGGAGGGTTACTAAGCTTTGATCCTTTTAGATTCTTTCTTTTTTTCCCTTTTAGTCTATCTTATCATTTTTCTTGATGGTTGTTGTTTGGAGGAAAAAGAAAAAGAAGAAGAAAGATGTAAGGGATGGTAGCAATATATGCTAGAAGGAGAGGTTGATGGTGATCATGGGTGGAGGAAAGCACCACATGTAGAAAAGTAGGGTGGTAATATTAAGGTATTATAAATAAGTTAGAAGGGCTAAGGGGTGGAAGGAAGTGCCACAATTGAATGGGAAAATGAGGAAGGGGGTAAGATGAAACGTAAGAACAAGGGTGCTTAATTAATTTAGTATTCATATTAATATTTTATTTTAAAAATTAGGTTAAGGATCGGGGGGATATGACGGGATAAGGAAAGAAACACATGGCTACCATGTGGAGGATGAGGGAGAGAGGGACAGATAGATGAAGAATGTCTTCTAGCAAATTCTACACAAATTCTGCATGGCCGATCATCATGTAGGGAGATTGAGACTAGGAACAGAGAAACACAAAAAAGAAACATGTGAGCCATCGATCAAAATGGTAGACGCAGATGGTGTCGTCCCCTCTTTCTTTCTCTTCTTCGTCTTCTTCTTCTTCCATGTGCTTCTACTTCTTCTTCTTCTTTTGTGTCTTTTGCTAGACCCTTGGGCCGCCTAGTGAAGGAAACCTAAAGCTTGAAGGAGGGCAAGTGGTGTTGGTTGTGGCTTGCCTTGACTTTGATGCACGTAGCCTTGTGACACCTATATGAAAACAGTAGAGTGCGATTATTTATGCTGAGGGGGATGGAGAAGAACTGTAGCAACCTACCTGGTGTGTCACAAAAGCTCTTTCGTAATGCAAATCCGCTACTGTGGATGGTACATGGTGCAAGACAAACCAGGTCAGAGAGCCACTGGGGGATCTACAAGGATGTGTCTAGAAAGTGAAAAACTGTATGGAATCTTTGACCAAAATACACAATTTTTACTTGGAGGCCACAACCCACATGAGGTTCTGGCCAAGAAGTGCCAACCGACATAGGGCGAAAAGCTCCGACAGCAAATTGTGCAAAGGATGCTGGTTAGGTCAGATCGAGCACATACACCTGCGGATGCACAGGTAGCATCAACATGTATGTAAGAAGATGTGGAGGAGGCCCTATCTTTCCTTCCTACAATGCAAAACCCCTCTGTTGCCCTATGCTGCTGCTTTGCCCAGTTCTTCTTCTTCCCTCTGATTCTTCTTCCTTATTTTTGTTTCTTCTTCTGTCTCATTGCTAAAATCGGTCAAGATCTCTCTCTCTCTCTCTCTCTCTCTCTCTCTCTCTCTCTCTCTCTCTCTCTCTCTCTCTCTCTCTCTCTGTCTCTCTCTCTCTCTCTCTCTCTCTCTCTCTCTCTCTCTCTCTCTCTCTCTCTCTCTCTCTCTCTCTCTCTCTCTCTCTCTCTCTCTCTCTCTCTCTCTCTCTCTCTCGTGGCCATGGCATGGCAATCCCCATCATCATGGCTACAGAGACTCGCCCTCCCCCAATCATCCTTCGCCATCCAATCCCTTATCAATCCAATGGCCCTCGCTTGCCCAAACACTTACGGTTAACTTTCAACGTGTAGATTCCTCCTTTGGACTGAACGGATAAGGAAGAATAGGAAGGAGAAGAAGAGGAAGGCATACGAATATCTCTTCCTCTTCTCTCATTCTCTATTTCCCTTCGAATGAGTGAAGGTACATCCTCTCTGCACAATGGTTCCTCTTCCACCTTTCCTTCAAGTCCCTCTATTTGCAACTTCAAAGGTCAATTCTTTCCCGGTCAGTGCACCAAAAATGGAGGACCTTGCCATGGCTATAATATCGAACACAAACTAGGGCAAAAGAACCTTCAAATTCTATGAGTGGGCTAAGCCCATGATCCTAAAACTACAAGCATATCTCTTGAAAGAAACCATATCCATAATGATATAAAACAACACTGTCATCTTCATCACTTTCATCATTATCTTCCATAGCTTTTAGAAATAAAGAATGAAGAGAGAGAAAGAGAAAGAGGAGTAGAGACAAATACAAATATTTTGTACACCCAAGAGAAGAGAACATGTGTTCTGAGGAAAGAGAGGGAGAGAAAGAGACACACAACCACTCGTATCCTCAATCCACCCTTTCACCCAAAAAGCACACCTCTCCATATTTTATTATTTCTTTGAATGTTTTTTATACATTTGATATTATAAGACCTTTGGCCTTTAATTTTGAGTATTCCTACCCTTTACAAATGCATGCACGCAACACTTTTGTGTATACCATTTATTTATGATGGTGGATGTGGATGTGGATGTGGCCCCCTCATGTAAGTGTGTATTTTAGTGATTTTGGAACAATGTAAATGCTATCCCCTTTTCAAAAGATGAAATTGTGATATGTTCATGGTCATTTTTGTGCCTTGTTTTTATGCTTCTTTGGGTGTCATCAATCATAATGACCATAGATGTGCTAAGTGTAGATGTGTGGACCCATCTAGCCAGGTGGTCCATCATCAATGTCCACACGTGTTGAGCTTGCCATCTCAATACTCCCTCTCAAGCTCAAATGTATCTCTGCAACTCCAAGAAAGCTTGGAAACTTTTGAAGCTTTTCTGCACCCAATTTCTTTGTGAAAATGTTAGCTATCTAATCCTGTGTGCTCACATATGCCAAATCAATCTCTCCTACAAGTATCTTCTCTCTCACAAAGTGACCTCAATGTGTTTTGTCCTAGCATTCAAAACAAGCGAGCTTAGCATCCTCAACTATCTTCACCATATAAGCATAATGTGAGCTGTATAACCTTCAAAACCAAATCTTTTAACAGGGTATTTGACCCTACTAAACCTATGTACCACTGGATTACTCAATGGAGCCTTTACATTACTATGTGTTCTCTGTACATGTGGTGTCTTGACTGAAGGAATACCAAGATTATCATTGAAACTCTCTAAATCACTAGAATCTCCATCAAATCCCAAATCACTTGTAGGTGCATCATTACCATCCAACACTTTCTTATTTCCTTTGTCTTTACCTACAATACTTGTAGATCCACCTAAAGATGTGGGGCTACTCCTTAGTCTTCCAAACCAAGGGCTAACTATAGGTGTAGTGCCAAATGATATTTCTGGTCCACTAATGCTCTATGATTCTTGCTTTTCTTTCTATACATAGCTATCATGATCATTATCATCATCTAGTACATCACCAGTAGATGCATACTAACTACTCATCTCATCCAAAATAATGTCCCTGCTTACTCTAAACTCACTTGTGACAGGGTTATAACAATGGTACCCTTTCTTCTCTAAAGAGTATCCAATAAAAATACATTTTTTAGTCTTTGGATCAATCTTCTTTCACAGCTCATCTAGCACTTGAACATATGCAATACAACCAAACACTTTCAAGTGTGATACATCGGGCTTCTTGCCTATAAAGATTCTTCGAGAGTCATCCCATGAATTGTAGTTGTGGGAGTTCTTTTCATACTATAGACAGTATTATGAACAGCTTCAAACCAAAAATATTTTGGGATATTCTTTTTAGCCATTAATGCTCATGGAACTTTGGCAATATGACTATTTTTTCTTTTTGCAACCCCATTTGTTGTGGGATATACATATAAGTAAATTGTCTCTTTATCCCATGAGACCTCAAGAAGCCACTAAACTCATTAGATAGGTACTCTCCCCCTCCATCTGATCTCAAGCACTGAACTAAAGCAGATGAAACCAAATCATCATCATCAAGAAGGATTGCATCAATTGCAGCTAAAGAATTTGAAATGCTCCTCACCTTCAAAACATACTCATTAATAGACATTTTTCCTTTCTTCAAGGTATTAAACTCTTGCTTGAGTTGAATCTTTCATGCCTTTGTATTTACTGAAAATATATTCTTAAAAATTGTCAAAGCTGCATGTGAAGTTTTTACATTCTTAATATTTCCTAGTATAGCATTATCAATTATTGAAAATAGCTAATACATCACCTTTTTGTCATTTGCATTCCATTCTTTCCATGCCTTTAATTTATATGTAGTTGTAGGGATACTTAGCTATGGCTCCTTTTCTTCACCTGGAATGAACTCATAAAGGCCCTTTCCAATGTGGAAGTTCATCACATGAAACTTCCATGAATTGTTCTTATCTAGCTTCTCAATGATGGGATTTCCATTGTTCTCTACCATTATTACAAAAAGTCTATAAAACAACAAGTAAGTCTTCTGCAATCTTTCACAACAATACACCAAGCAATCTTTTTTACTAATTGCTCAATAGTACATGTAATTTGCAACCTATTCGTAGATAAAGCTTATGTTTTCTTTCTAGAAAATACCTTTAAAATTGTAGATTTAAAATTTACAACTTGTGCACCCACTTTTAGTCGATACAACTAAAATCACAATATACCTTGAAACTGTTGTCTGCAAACTTATGGCTCTAAAACGGGGCCAAAAAATAGCATGGGATACCCAAAAAAGAACCAAATAAGCCCTAAAGGACTTATCTGCAAAATATATAGTACTTTGTTCACATAGCAAATCTCACAGTGATCTGAGATTTCCATTCTGTCTTGCTTCCAATGCCTCCATAGGCACTATCCAAGAGAAAGAGTGGAAGAATGGAAGATCTTCTTACCCATTGCTTTTTTGCTTGAATCCTTGCTTCTTCTTCTTCACTTCAGCCTTCAAAACCAACCTCTCTTAGTGGTGTTACTGTGATACCATGTCAAAAATCACGTGGTGGGGAGATTTTCTTGAGCTAGTGTGCCAAACACACACCATATATAAAAGAGGAAGCTCATTTAATGACACACGAAGAGAGATACAGGTCAAAGCATTTTCTTGATAGTTTTTTCTTCTTCTTCCATACACAATTCAATGTACACAAAGTATAGATAAGATGTAACATAAAGGAAAGTGGCCTATTAAGTCAAACAATGCATAACTGACTGTACTAATTGATTGGTGCTATAACTATGCTAGATGTAGGTAGGTGTAATAACCTAAATATAATAAGTGATCAGTTAGTGGCCATGTGAGAATCATAATGACCATTGATGTGCTAAGTGTAGATGTGCAAACCCATCTAGCTAGGTGGTTCATTATCAATGTCCGCATGTGTTGAGCTTGCCATCTCAACATGATGATGTTTGGAAAATCTTCAATAAAGGCCAAATCTGCCATTGATACTCATTCTTTCTATTTTTCTCTTCAGTTTTTCTCTTCAATTTTGTGGAAAATATAACTTTCTCTAACTTAAGAGAACAATGGGATTAGTCTATTACACCACAGAGAGCTCACATCAAGATAGTGATATGTTTCTACCATTGAGGAATGAACTTCTTGTAGAAAGTAACTTTGGCAATGAAATATCTAATTCTTCAAGGGTGTTAGGGACTCTACAAGTATCCATCGGATTCTTCTTCTCTTAATAGTGCATTTTCCTTTATTTTCAGCCTCTCCATATGCTTATTGATGGTAGTTTTTCCCACTGCACACAAAAAACATGTGTTGAATGTTGAAATGACTAGATTTTTTGGTTGATTTTTGTTGTTTTTGAAGGCTGAATGGTTGATTTTTGATGGATTTTGAGTGACGACTAGTTATTTTGGAAGTTTTTGAGAGTATTTTAGATGAGATTTATTATTTTTTAAAATCTCATGATGATTTTCAATAGAAGTATGAGGCTCTATGATATTCTAATAGGTTCTGTTGATGTTTTGATTGGTTCTGTTTAGCTTCTATTTTGTTTTGTTTCTCTTCTGTATGAAGCATGGATTGATTATTGATGGAAGTTGAGGTCTTTTGAAAGCTCATTGAATGGTTTTTTATAGTTTGGAATGGTTATAGTATGAGTTATGAGGTTCTAATGCCTTTTGTTAACCTTTTGTGAAACCCTTTGTTGAGCTTCTGTAGAGCCTTTGTCTTTGCTCTGTTCCTGTTCTGTAGATCTTCTGTAAGTGTTTTGTGGAATGTATGTGTGACTTTGGGAAAATTTTCTAGCCTTGAAAAGATGTGAATATAAGTTCAAAAGAGCTCAAGGAAGTGAAAGAAGTAGCTGTTGAAGACCCAAGAGAAGACGAGAGTGAAGTGATAGTGATGAGCTATGAAGAGTCACTGTAGTGGCTCTGGCGACCTTTCATATCAAGCACACCTTTTCTAAGGGGAATCCAAGACCAAAGAAGGAGTATTATGAGTAATTATTGAGTTTTTTAGTGAGGGGATAATGTACTATTTATCAAGAGAGAAAGAGAGAGAGTCAGAGATAGCCAATTCTATGCCAAACAATGTATTTGTCTATGAGAGAAAACTATGAAGACAATGAAGATGAATACTATGTGATTACTTCCATTCAAAGTGGTGTTTCTTTTGTGTTCTATTTTTTGGTTGATGAATTCTACAAAGAATATGAGGAGAATGATCAATTTTATTGAAGATAAAATCATGGAAGATTGTTTCTATGATATTGCATGAAGATTTCTTGATAGTGGTGTTCTTTTCCTTATGGTTCTCTAAAGAATGAAACTAAAGCTTGTTGATGTTATGAAATAGATTTTCTTTGAGTAGAAACCCATTTTCCTTGGTGTCTCTCTTGGGGCTATATATTTTTGATACGCAGTCAGGGAAACTTGCCATCAACAAGTATTAGAAGAGGTTGAAAATAAAGAAAATGGCATTGCCAAGAAGAGAAGAATTCAATGGATGTTTGCAAAGTTCCTTCTTCCATTGAAGAGTTGGAGATTCTCATTACAAAAGCCACTTTCCATAAGAAGTTCATCCCATAATGGCAGAAACATATTACCATCATGATGCAGGCTCTATGTGGTGAACTATTTTCTCTTTTAGTTGAAGCAACAGAGGCGTGTATCTTGGTGGCAAATTGTTTGGAAACAAATTGAAGTGCAGAAATAGAGAGAATGACCATCTATGAAACTAGGAAAAAGAACAAATGCATATATTATGGTGGGAGCAAAAGCAAGTAATCACCACTCTATCCCAGTACTTATACGATGAGGAAAAGGACAACCGTATGGCTTTAGAGTAGATGTGCATCTTCAACTCTAGGGAAAATAAATGCCTAGAGTGGAAAAACAAGGAGTTGAAGAAGCAAAGAGAGGAAGCAAGAAAAGATTTGAATGTTGAAAAAACACAAAAGGATAAAGAGACCATGAAGAAGTTGGTAGAGTTGCATAACCAACTTCAAGTAGCTCTCCACAAATAGGCAATCCTAAATGAGCAAGTAGACCAATTGGCTGGGAAATGGGGCCACACCCACTTTTATCTTCCATTTTTCTTCTAGGAGTGGCAACATCTGCACTCCTTCTTCATGAGGATGTACTTTTGCATCCTCTATATCCTAGACCTTTGGTTCTGTCTCTACAATTGTCTCTATTGCTCTATGTGGCTCTGTAGTACTCTGTACTTCATTGTCCTAGATTGCATTGTTCTGCTTTTCTCGATGAAGGTTGAACTTCACATTCTTGGTAGAAGGAACGTTCTCTTTTGGAACTACAGGTTCTCCTTTCTTTGCATGTGTTATTGCAGCCACTTCCAAATCCACCAAATTGGAAGGAGGTTCTTGGGTATTTCGTTGGGTATCAGAAGTAGATTTTATAGGGGCTAGACTTGGAAAATCTTTTGCAATGTGGCCTTCTCCTTTGCATCGATTGCATAAGGGCTTGTAATCCACATACCTTCTAGGGTTTGGAAAATTTTGGTGAGATATGGCCCTTTTCCATGCATCTGTAACACTCCACCTCTAATCTCTAACCATCGCCAAATTGTGGTCCTCTGTAACTCTGAGATGGAAATCTCCTTGGACCAAAACTAGGACCAAACTCCCTAGGCTTTAGTCCAATGTCATGTGTTGCCATTTTGGATTCTAACAAGTTGAATCTTGGGTCTTCATCTTTCTTTCTTTGTTCGTGCATCTCTTTCAGAGAGCAAATATCCTTTGTATGGTTCTTCCTCAAACAGTATGAATAGAAGGCTCTAGGAATGGTTGGTTTTCAGGTACACTTAGTGGCTAAATATCCCACTTGATGGCACTTTTTGCACCATGTATTAGAATGCATCACATCTCTCCCACCTCCCGTAGGAGTTGATATATGGGCAGTATTCACCTTCAGAATCTGTAGTTACTCTATAATCACATCCATAAGCTCTTTCTTGATACTTTCCATTGAATTGAACAGGTAATTCTACAAACTTTCACCTCTTGAAGTTCTTGTAGTAGGGTTTTGGGAAGCTTATATAATTACTGCATACACTGGTTGGGTTGACCCAGGAGGTCCTCTATTCTGGTTTTGACTCAAAGCTCTTGTTGAGACTTGGGGTTGTTGATTCCAGTGGGTAGGGTTCCACTATTGTTGAGTTGCCATTGGAGGAACTGTTTGAGACCACTACTATTGTGGTTGAAAGGCATTATCGTCTGTGGCCACTATGGATTAGGTGCATTGTACTGCGACAATGTTTGCATCTGGGGTAGGGGTAGGGAAATACCCCTGGGATTGCATTTGGTGGATACACCATTCTTGGCATGGGAGGAGGTAATACTCCTCTTCTTGAGGTCATTGACAACCTTGCTTCAACTTCATTATACAATCTTGCACCTTCCACTACAGCTTGCAGATTGACTGGTCTTCTCAATTCTACAAACTTGTGAACTTCTAGTTGTAGGCCTCTGAAGAACACTCCTTTTTGGATGCCTTCATCCAAATGATGATTGGGTCGTCTCTTTAGGATGGATTCCATTCACGAGACATAAGCTTCTACTCTTTCTCTAGAGGATTGACTTAGATTCATGATCTCCTCTTGCATCCGCTCTTCAAAACCTTCACACCCGAATTTAGTGAGGAAGGTCGTGGGTGCCAAAAGTTCATGCTTCTTATCTTTCATACCACTGAAATGCTGGGCCCTTGAAAGTGGCAAGGAATATTGCTAACCAATGCTCGAGGGTTCTGGCATTGTTAGCCACACATGCTACCATAAACTTTGCTACATGAAGATCAAGATCTTCATTGTACTCCCCCTTAAAAATGGACAGTGGGACTACATTTTTTGGCCTATCATCAATATTTCTAGGACGGATTTGACTAGAAAGAGGACCTTGAGTCACCATGGGGACTTCTGTAAAGAGTGATTTTAAAGCGTCAAAGGAGGTTTCTGTTGCAAGCTCATTCTTGGCCTTGATTCTTGCCTTCTCTCTTCTCACGTACCTCTAGACTCGTTCTAGTGCTTGCCTCTTGATTGCGTCATTCATCAAGGGGTTGGCTCCAACCAGTTAGTCTATACTTAACTGAATAGAATCAAAGGGACTTTAGTCTCTGGAGGACTCTCTAGCCAACATCTCTTCTACTTCCTTCTTTTCTACATCTTTGAATTCAACTTTCAAACCACTACAGAGGGGGAGATATTCTATTCTGAAGGTATCAAAACTCATTTTTCTGAGGATCATTGTTGTTTCATCATCATAATAATGCCAGCGTTTGATGGTTTCAATAGTGTATTTTATGAAGAACACTCTATCTACCAACTTCCAGTGGGTTGCTAATTGAACAAATAGGAGATTTTCAGTACACCAGGCATCCCACATGTCCTGCTATTGAGCATCCACGAAAAAATTTCAACTTCTTTCTTTCTTATTTTCATGAACCTCCATTGACCACGTGGATCCTATCAAAGAGTATGGTTTGGTCAAAGACCTAGACACTTTTAGACCAAACTTAACATTCTGATAGTTGTTGATGTTGTCTTGCAGCTGTCGAAATAAATTCAAAAGCATACTAACTAGAAGAAGAGGCCTAAGAATTGTTCCCTCTGTGGTGTCCAAGTCAGACAGAGCCTCAGACCCTATGAAGGAAGTAGATATCGCTATGCCTTCCTAGATCTTGGAACCCTAGAGATTGGTGTATGGATTGAAGGGTGCTTTATTGCAGACGCATTGATTGATGGAAGCTCATTAGTAAACATAATGATGGATGTGACAATGAAGGATGTAGGCTTGCAAGGAATGCAGCCTATGTAGTGGCTTATAAGATTGGCAGAACAAAGTAGAATCAAATCGTTCGGCATTCTCCCATATGTAAAGATAACCCTCATAGGAAGAGACTATTGGCTGACATATCTGGTGGTCAAACCAAATTTCTACGGGACCTCATACCCTCTGCTGTTGGGAAGAACTTGGCTTTTTGAAGCAAGAGCAAGGACGGATTGGTTCAAAGGACCCTAACCCTAGGTAGAGGACCCAATAAAGTAGTATTGAAGTTGTATGGATCGCAAAAAGGCAATGGATCCACATCCATCGAAGTCGTAATAGACTCCTCCAATGAAGTAATAGATGGTACATCAGGAGATGAAGAGGCCGTCAAACATATCCTCCCCAAGAAAACAGAGGCACAATCCCTAATAGTGGGCACTATAAGCCAACTCCCTAAAGATGAAAAGTCCTTGTCAATGGGTGAATACGTCCTGCCTTAGCCATGAATGACTTATGAAATCACTACTGATAGTGAGATAGAAGCATGGATGTATTTCTCTCCTTGTTACATGGCCATAGCAAAGCCACAGACAGAGGTAGAAGGTGAGGTAAAGAACATGTTCTTCTCTTACAGAGCTCCTATACAGAGGTAGAGTTAGAGCCTGAAGAGGACGATGATGAACCTAAAGAAGAAGATTATGAAAGTGAGATAGAAGAATCTATTCCATCTGAAGAAGGCATGGATGAAGAGGGAGTTCGAGAAGCCTCAAAAGCAAAAGACTTCATGCTGTTGGATAGAACGACGATGGTACCCTTTGGACTGGTAAATGGATATTCTCATATGCAAAGTCTTTATAAGAAATGGATTAAGAAAAATAATCCATCTTTTATCAATGGTTCTTGCCACCCTCATCTACCTTTGCAAAGAAAGGATGATGATAGCATCAGCCCTAAGGGCCTAACAGAATTTCGAGAGTCCCTGTTATGTGATGTTCGTGGATGCATCCTCAGAAGGGGAGTCCTCAAGCTCTGAGGTAATTAATACCCAAACCAAATCCGAGACAACCCTGATACCATTTCAACATCCCAAGGAGCAACTTAAGTCCTCACTGAAACAAGAAGTGGGTCTAGTGGGACATCAGAAGAAGACACCACCCCCTTGAAGGAGTCAGATTTGTACCCAGAAGCAGTTCATGGGACCTTCATCCATGAAGCAGAAGGTGAAAGGTAGTTAACATTTGTGGATGCAGATGGCATTGAACACCACTTGAAGGTGGGTAGCAGCCTGCCAAAAGGGAAGTTGTCGATCTTGTACAACTTATTGAAAGAGAATTTAGACATGTTTTCATGGTCCTATAAAGACCTAAAAGGGATTGATCCCACAATATGTTAGCATCACATTGACTTGGAGCCTGATGCTAAGCCAGTACGACAATGACATAGGCGCATGAATCCAAATTACTCCACCTTGGTGAATGCAGAGTTGTTGAAGCTTTTGGAAGCTGAGTTCATCTATCCAGTGGCTAATAGTGAATGGGTTTAACCCATCGTGGTCGTGCCCAAGAAGAATGGAAAGCTTTGCATATGTGTGGATCTGTGCAAATTGAATTCCAAAACCAAGAAGGATCAGTTTTCTATCCCTTTTACAGACCAACTGTTAGACGCAGTTGTAGAACATGAGCTTTACTCGTTGTTAGATGGCTTCAGTGGATACAACCAAGTGCAGATAGCAGAAGAAGATCAATCCAAAACAACCTTCACCACAGAATGGGGGACCTATGCTTACAAGGTGATGCCGTTTGGGCTTTGCAATGCCCCTGCTACCTTATAGAGAGTCATGATGGCCGCATTCCAAAATCATTTGCACGAATTTATTGAGATATATCTAGATGAATTCTGTGTTTACAATTTGATTCTGAAACATTGGGGATATTTGAAGCAATGCTTTGATCAATGCCGGGAGTATGGGATCTCCCTCAACCTCAAAAAATGTATATTTGGAGTCTAATCTGGAGTTTTTTTGGGCCACATTGTCTTTGCATAAGGGATATCAATAGACCTTGCAAAAATTGAGAAGATCACAACGTTAATAGCACCAACCAACCTCAAACAATTGAGGGGATTTCTAGGCCATGTGGGCTACTACAGAAGGTTCATAGCTTGTTTTGCAACAAAGGTAGCCCCCCTACATAAGCTTCCAAGGAAAGATGCGGCGTTTATTTGGATAGAAGAATGTGACAAAGCCTTCAACACTCTGAAGTAGTGTTCGATTGAGGCACCCATTCGGCAACCTCTTGATTAGTTAAAGGAGTTCCATGTACACTTTGATGCATTAGTTGAAGGCTTAGGTGTAGTCCTATGCTAGAAGGGATCCTCAAAGTTGGATCAATCCATTTATTATGCAAGTAGAAAGGTCACTAACAAAGTGTGCAACTATACAGTGAAAGAGTTGGAGTGTTTGAAGCACTAATGAACAAAGTAGATGTGAAGGGAAGAATGATGAGATGGCTCCTTCTATTCCAAGAGTTTGACTTTGAGGTACTCACCAAACCTGATCGCTCCCATGTTCTGGCTGATCATCTATCGCATATCCTGTAGAATGCAAACGAGGAGTAGGATGATCTAGACGTCCCTGATGCTTCCCTGTTCCTAATAGAAACTTTCACCCCCTGGTATGCAGACATCGCCAACCTACTGGCAACCCAACAATATCGTCCTAACATCTCTAGTCGGGAAAGGAAGAAGCTCATGTTAGAATTGGCCCCCTACACCCTGTTAGGCAGCGCACTACTGTACAAGAAAGGCAAGGACAAAGTCTTGCGAAGATGTGTTATCGAAGAAGAAATCGATAAAGTATTGAAAGCATGCCATGACGACCCCTATGGTGGACACTTTGTAGGACAAGTGACAGCTAGAAAGGCCTTACTTACAAGATATTGGTGGTTCACCCTCTATAAGGATGCCTATGACTATTGTAAGTGATGTGATGCATGTCAATGGATGGGGAAACGCACCAAGACTAGTGCCATGCCTTTGCAACCTATCCTTTCCTTGAAGCCATTTGAGAAGTGGGGCATCGACTTTGTAGGTCCAATCAATCCCCCCACTAGACGGAATCAGAATAGATACATCCTAGTATGTACGAATTATGTCAGTAAGTGGTGTGGAGGTAAAGCTCTGAAGCGGGATGATGGAAATAGTGTGGCTTGTTCTTGTATGAGAATGTCATCACCTATTTTGGTAGTCCCCTAGAGTTGGTAAGTGACATAGGCACTCATTTCATTAATAAGGTCATGGAAGAACTCACAAAGCTATATAAGATTTGCCATCGCAAGTCCACCCCTATTACCCTAGAGTCAACAGCCAAGTTGAAGTTACCAATCGCATCCTCTACTTGATCTTAACAAGGAAGATTGCCACACATCACCATGATTGGGATGATCGACTTATAGAGGCCCTCTGGGCATATAGAACCTCCCATAAGGCAACTACATGACAAACTCCTTTCCAATTGGTGTATGGAATAGAAGCTGTTTTTCCTGTTGAACTGGAGTTTCCCTCCCTACGAGTGGCTATCAAGGAGTGCTTGGGAAATGACTTAGGAAATGATGAGTCCCTGCAACGCCATCTCTTCCACTTGGAGTATCTAGACGAGACTCGCAGGATGGCTCTACAGTGCATGGAAGCCGTGCAAGCTCGACGAAAGGCCTATCATGACAACTTCATCAAGCAGAAGGAGTTCAAGGAAGGTGACTTAGTCCTTGCTTATGATTCCCAATTTGGCAAGTTTCCAAGCGAGCTTCAACAACGCTGGATGGATCCCCAAGTTTAGACAGTCGATGCTTCGGATGATCCCTTCCTTATTAATGGCTATCGCCTCAAGAAGTATTACCCCCCCGGGGATTCTGACAATCACTATCAATAGCTTCCTCAATCTTTGCACAATGGTCGAGACAACTTTACCTAATGCTCTTGATAACCCTCTTGCGGATCGTGATGATATGGTTTTGTCCTGATAGCCCCTCATAGCCACCTTCCCCTTCCCCTTGGCTTCCTTTCTGTCTGATGCAACAAAAGTGGCAAGGATGGTTCTGATACATGGCATCCCTGCCATTTGATGCTTCATCGACAATAAGAAAAAGAAGTTAAAAAACAAAATAAAAATATATCGATCATGAGAGAAAAGGACTTGGGTCCCTTGCATGCAGACCTATTCTTCTAGAAAAGGTGGAAACACCTTCGGGAATAGGGTAAAAGAAAAGAAAAGAAAAAAACAATAAAATAAAATAAAACTATTATGGGAGAAAAGGAAGCAATTCCTTGTCATAACATGCCTTGTTCCAAGATAAGGTGACACACACCCTTGGATGGGAAGATAGCTATGGAAAAGGTGGTAACAGCCTGCAGTCTAGGGTAGCCGAATCATCAGCAGACACTTTTCCAGAAGAAATTCCAAAGCCACCTCCCTTGGTGTGTTGTCTCTATGCTCCCCGCAGAACATGTGATTCCCTAACACAGATGACATGATCTCCAAAAAATCTACAGTACTTGATATATGGGCTACCTCCCTAGGTACATCTCGTCATCGAATCCCTGATGCTAGCAACAAACGAAATGATCTTCATCGACAAACAATTGAGTGATGTGAGTTTTCATCCTAACATGGTGGGCTGTGAGTATGGGCTGCTCTCTGTATTTATCAACAGAGCGTGAGATAGAGGGTGGGATGAGTGGCCATTTATTTCCCTTTAATTCAAATGAGAGGTGAGTTGTGTGGAATGGAGGGCTGTACACACGGGCTGGGCCTCTCAATGCACAACACATGATCTATTCCTATGCACTGCACTATAAGGCTCCCTGGCCTTCCTTCTCGCACTGTATGCCAGTAGAGGGAAGGATACATTGCTACACCATCAAATGTGCACAAGACATACAACCTTTGCATAAGCGATTGTGAGGATAACAATAATGGGTGTAAGGATTGAGTTACCCTTCTATATTCTCAAATAGAGTGTCAGTTAGAGGGGGGGTCGAGTGTGACTGGTGTCTCCTTAAAACAATCATCGAGAGGTGAGATTGAGGGACGTTACGACACTTGGTGCAAGGTATGTTTTCCTTTCCCTATGCACCCATGGGATGGGTCTCTACCGTCCCTATAGAACATGTCGTCGTGTTCTGTACACTGCACCATAAGGCTCCCTGGCCTTCTTGCTTACACTTATGCTAGACGGGGGTGGACACACTTATGCACCATCAATTGTGCACCTTGGCATACTCCTTCTGTCCCATTTCCCTTGTCAACTTCTAAATCGAGTGTACGTTATGGGGTTCTCTGTGAGATTCATCGAGTGATGTACGTTATGGGGCGAGTGACTATTCTTTCCTCCCCATTTGAGTGATGGTGCGCTGAGTGCAATATCCTTCGTCATCACTCGAATTTTTGCACCTTCAACAACAGAGCTAACTCCTTAGGTACTGCTGCGTGGTCCATGTTGCGCTGGACATATGCTGTCAAGACATCTTGGTACCTCTGTAGAGCCAATTGTGACACAAGATACGACGTTAACAGTCAACCGAAATGCTTGACAAACTAGGCCAAGTTTTTCTAACCCTACACCTTCTGTTTGCAAGTGACGGTCATGTTTTAAGTGTGGGGATGCTTCCCTACGCGTCTACTGAGCATACATCTTGCATATATCATTCACGAAACTTGCGTATATCCCATGTATTCACTTTACCTTAATGGGTCCCTTGCCCACCCACCAGCCCTCGTCTCCCTTACCTACGAGGCCGTTCCTATTGTTATTTTTCTTTACATGGCATTTTGTTCGTTTTTTCATGTGAACACCCCCTAAGTTTACCAAAACCCAAATCCAACCTTATAGCCATGTGTATCCCTTTAAATTGTACCTTTTTCCTTTTCACCACCCTATTTCGACTTACGAATTTTTTGTTATTAATTATTATAGGTGTTTTCGAGCTTCGTTTTATTGTTTTTCCCCTGTGAACACCTCCTAACCCCATCGGAACTGAGTTCTCATGTGCCAACCCTGAAGAGCATCTATGTCATGACATTTCTCCTTTTGACTGCCCTCTATTCTGGTGACCGGATCATTAACTATTAATTTTTGAATCCCTTTTTGGGTATGATTGTTGGGTTTTTCCCATGTGAACACATTTTATCTTGATTGAAATTATGTTCTAATGTGATAGCATTGTCGGCCACATTCTTTAGCACATTTCTCATTCTTCTTCCTACACTTCATTTCAACAAACGGATTCTCTGATATTAATTCTCGTATGCATTTTCAAGCTCAATTTTTACATTTTTCCCAAGTGAACACCATGCATTCTCCCCGAACCCCCTATTGCATTTTTCCATTATCTTCCCTACTTTCAGCACATTAATCATTTTTACGACATTTCATTCCGATGCACAGTTTGGGTTTTATTAAAATTTTCGTGTTTTTACAGGTGTATGCGCCTCCCACATTGCACATGAACATCCATGTTTTTCAATTTACATGCCTTCTGATGTGTGTGTCCCACTATTCACCTCTGTGATGGTGTCCCGACCATCTACAAGTCCTGCCATTGCAAATTTTTTTACCCCTGCCCTGCGCCTGTGCGCGGGATGAGGGGGGACTATCTTTGATTTTTCTCTTTTATAATTTTATTTTTTTACATTAAAAAACTAATACTACCCTCCCCCCTCCCAAATGGTTCCCTCCTCCCTCCTCCCCCCTCCTTCCCTCCTCTCTCTCCTCCCTCTTCTTCTTTCTTCTTTCCCTCTCTCTCTTTCGCTTGACTCCCACCTCCTGCTCCCTCCTCTCCTCCTCCTCCTCCTTCTTTGTACTTCTCCTTCATTGCCACCATGGAGAATTGCAACTTGCTGCCCGCATTGAAGGACGTCGCCGTCGTGGAGACCTGTAGCCCGCCATCGCCCCACGCGTGCCATTGAATTCGCCGCCAATGCCCTAGACCACTCCCTGCCGCTATTTGCGGCCCTGGACCACCATTTGCTACCTGGGCTCCGCCCTGTCTGCTAGGCATCGCCGCCTCCACTGCCGGCCCTGTCTCCTACCACCATGCCCGTCGTCATTGCCTCCTCTCCACCGCCTCCTCCTCCTTGGCCCTCCCCTCTTCCCATTACACCCCACTTTGCCCCTTTACCCCCACAAGTCCCCCATCCCACCCGCAACACCCCTCGCACCCCCCAATCCCCTTTCCCCCCCCCCCCCCCCCCCCCCCCCCCCCCCCTACTCACTTTTTCCCCACCCCCTCCTAAGCCCCCCCAATCCCCCCACCCCCCTCCTAGCCCCCCACCCCTTCCTACATCCCCCTTCACCCCTTTCCCCCCACACCTCCTATAACCCCCATTTCCCCCCAATCCTTCCCACCCCCCTTAGCCCCCCTCACCCCCCTTCTAAGCCCCCTTCCCCCCCTAAGCCCCCCCCTTAAACCACTACCCTCCCTTACCCCCCTCCCCCCCTTTGGCCCCTGTTCCCCTACACAACCCCCCCCCCCCCCCCACTTCCCCACTATCCCCTCTTAGCCAGTGTTCCTACGACACCTTGCGTTCCCATTGATACCACCCCATCAACACCACTCACCTTTCCGTGCCCCAATGCGTCACCCTACACCACATCATCCCACCACATTGATTGCGGGTGTTCCTACGCACGTGGGGGTCATTGACCGTGTCTGAGCGTTGTTCCTGAGTGTTCCCGCGCACGGACGCATTTGGTTTTGCTCGTGCGACTGCTGCGGACGTTAGTAGGTGTTCGCATGTCGTAGCCGTCCCGTGCTAGCAGCTGTTCACATGTCATTTTCAAACCCAAACCCATTTTCAAATCCATAAAAAGCACCAAAAACCATAAAATAATTAAAAAAAGAAAGCATACAAAATCTATTTTTTAAAAAACAAACAAAAAATAGCTGAAACATTCTTAATCAATTTTTTATTTTTGGAATCATTTTTCTTTGTTGAACACACATGAATAAATGACAGAAAATATTATTAAAAATTCAAAATCCTTTCACAATTCATACAATTTTTTAAAAATTTTCAAAAATCAATAAAATTCCAAAAAAAATCCACACACTCTTTCACATGTTTTAAAATATTTCATGAGCTTACATTGCCTATATAAATGTCAAAATCATTTAAAGAAAAAAAACCAACAAAACACCACATACACAAACAAACAAAAAAAAAAACCCTGAATCCAATATCTAATTCATTCACACTCATTTCTAAATTTCACATATCACTTGAAAAACAAAATGATCCAAACACAAACCCTCTAATGCATTGACACATTAACTTTTTAAAAAAAGAACAAACAAATAAACAATAACCAAACACACAACCTAAAAACCAATCTTATCTATATTTTTGACCTTTCCACCACCCATCTCCACAATTTAAAACAAACAAAACATAAACTCCAAACTTAAACAAAACCAAACACACAACTTTAATGTTAAAAGAAATACCCCACCCAAAATCCTATTAAATGGCTGATAAATCTTAAAACAGACCCATAAAATTTTTCCAATCTCCCTTCCCTAACAATGTGATCATTCACATTGCACAAGTCCCCCATCTTTTTCTTTGGTGCATCATGGTATTCGTCTTTTGGTTTGTATTTGACAAGAGACAAACTATTCCCTAGTCACCTTGCTGTTACTACATGGATTTTTTTCCTCTTTTGTGTGGATTCTTTGGACATGAAGAATGTTTCAGACCTTGCGGTTGTCCACCCACCGCTAGGTTCCTTTCCTTTTTTCCCTCTCCCACGTGCATAACATACCATTAGTTGTAATTTAAAATCTACTAACCATTCCACCCACCACAAATGAACACACTGCACATCATACATTGTAATTAAAATGAACCCAATCATTAATTATATAAGGAGCCCCGCCATTGCACAAGCACCATTACACCATAACCCATGTCATTTGTAAATAAAAATCCATTCACAGTGCACATACACACGCACTATAGACACATTTAAATTTTAATTGAAAATAAACCCCCCGAAGTTTCGCATGCATGCGCTTTGTGCCCAATATCATATAATTGTAAAAATGAACTACATTTTTAGAGACCCCTAGTCCAATCTGTTAGTTATTTTTTCAGAGTGGGGTTGGGTTACGGAATCAATCCACCATGCATTAAGGGTTTAATTAAAAATTAATTACAAACTATTTTTTTCATTGATTAAAATAAATGTGATAGTGATCACTCGCTCACTTCACCGCACTTTAGGTGTATGCTTAACTATTACAGGGATTGGGATTTCTCAGTCCAGAGGTCGGTTGTATTTGTCCATGATGGTCTAAGCCGGTCATTCTATTTTCGGTTGAGTCAGTGTCTAGGCTAAAATATGTTGGAACTTATATATTTCTTTTTGCATGCTTGATTATGGGGATCAGGGTACTTGATTGTCATGCATATCATGAAGCTTTCGGTCATACGTGTGCATAGATCATGTCTTCTGGGCTACGGTATGTTGAAACTTATATATTTCTTTTTGCGTGCTTGATTACGGGGATCAGGGTGCTTGATTGTCATGCATATCACGAAGCTTGTGGTCGCATGTGTACGTAGGTCATGTCAATTTTTTTCCGTAGGTTATGGTTTGTTTGGGGAAGTTTGGTCTAGTCCTATTTTTTTAATGTTGCGACTTTTCCGTGATGTCATTGTTTAGCTATGGTTTTATTTGGATTTTGTAGGAAATTTTCCTGTTTTTCCTTGGTTGTGTGTGTATGGACATCCTATGTAGTCTGAATGGCATCATCTTCCTCTACCCCCCCACTTGTGATCCAGCATGTGCCATTGTCGGTACATGATTATTCCCTCCTTCTAGAGGTGGATTGTATTTTTCATGCTGGTTTTTGTCATTTCGTGGCCTTGAAGTTTTTGCCTATTCACATCCAATATTAGTGATGCGTTGTGTTTGCCTCTTTCAGCTTCTTTCGTCCCTAGTGGAAACCAATTATTCACAACTGAAAATATCATTTCCCTTCTTCAGAAGGAGGCGTCTACCCCTTTGGTGTCTAGCAAGGTTATTATTAGTTCAGGAGTTTCTGTTGCTCCTATCGCATCCCCGTTTTGGAAGCAACTTTTCCAGTTTCTCCAAGACATATTTATATTGGGCAAGCATGTGTCTCAAGGTCTCTCCAAGGAGCTTCTCACTGCTTCTGTTCAGATCTTGGAAGGGACTAAATTTAATCGGTTAGTCTTCATGTTAGCTAAGATGGATCAACATTTTGAAAGAGTCCAAAAAGGTTAGGGAAATAATGTGTCTTATGGTGCTTTCCTTCAGAAGATTATCACCCTTGCCCCTCCTCCCTGGTGGTGTGCTAGTGGTTGATCCTGCCCCTCTTCCAAAGTAACCACCACCTCGTGTTCCATCCCCTCCCCCATTACATGTAAGCTCAAATTCAGAGGATGAGCCCCTTCCAAGTTTTTCCTGAATTAAGCGCTGGCGTACTAAAGGGCCACCTAGTCCCTCTGTAGTATTAGCTACAGATCCTCTGGTCAAGGATACTACTCCTCCTATTTCTAGCAGTTTCCTTCCTTTGTTCCTCTCATGTCCTAACCTATTTGCAGCTCAGAGGGATGGACAGCTAGATTAGAAGATTCGTGCTTCCTTACAGACGTTGATAGTTGGATCGTTGCTCTCTCAGATAGTTTCTAGTGTCCAATCTATGTTTGGAGTCCTCCCTTACAGCCTGTCTTTAGTCTGTTTACACAAGAGTGTATACTTCCTTTCAAGACAAGGTGGATTCATTGACCAGCTAGTTGAGTAAAGCCTTTGAGGATTTAGTATCAGAAAAAGCTACCCTGAGTGACATTTAAGCAGATGACTGAGGCGATTGTTTTGATGGATAACTAGAAAGCCAAAATTTAGGAACTGGAAGCTAAAGTAGCAACATTAGAAGTTGAGAATCTGTCCTTAACGATTGTAAAAATGTAGCTATTGAGGACATGATAGAGTCAGCTTGTAAATTGGGAACTTGTGAAGGTCAACTACAGCATTTCGAGGAAACTGTTGAGGCCCAAAAGAAGCTTATTGAGGAGCTTAGTTAGAAAGTTACCACTCTTTCTATTCCTCCTCCAGCCCCTGTAGTTTCTTCAGTCGTATCTTCTAGGGAGGAGCTTGACCGATTGCAGTATAAAGCTAAGTTGTGTGATGGATTTGCTGCTAAAGTTGAACACCTCCAACAACGAATGAATTGTGTGCATGAAGATTTTATTCACTATACTGACTTGGTGTCACCACCTCCTTCCTTTTGGGTTAAATATCATTAGCATAGATTTGCCTTATACATATCTTTAAGCAATGTGAACTTGGAACTTCCACAGGATGGATGACTGGTCTGCAGATTTGTTGAGAGTTGTTTTTGATAGATTTGTGGATGAGCTGGTTTCCCATGAAGTTCAGTTATTATCTTTTATGTATCTTACATGCCATTTGCAAATCCCTGATGAGGAAGATCTAAATGTTTATGTGGGGGATGTGATCTTGCAAGCTGTTATGTATGTGCACTCAGTGGAGCTTTTACCATCAGAGAGTTTGAAGACTTATCATAAACAGACATCTTGGTGTAAAGAGCATGCCTGGCATCCACCTTTGGAGATTGCTGCTTTGGAACCTCATCGTCTCAATAGTGTATTCCATAAATTTGATATCCAACCTTTATGATCTCCGTTATTGAGCTATCTTGTTGATCATCCATTATAATTGATTCCTTTTTCCAAGATCTTAATTTTCATTGTTCTTTCTATCCATTGGATCCTATAGATCTTTTGTCTTATTTCCTCATATCTTATCGGTTTCCTTGATATGTTTCTCTTCTTTTGTTTAAACTTGATACCATTCCTCTTTTATCTTTTACCCCTTCTGGGTTGCCTCACATTCCTGTGTTTATCATTTGTCCTTTTATTACTGATCCCACAATATCTTCTACCTCTTCTACACCTCTTCCTACCATTCCTATTCCTTCTATTTTTTCAGCAGATTCCCTTCAAACCTTTTGATGCATTCTCCATCTTTTCCACCTTCCTTATCACTTCATTTACCCTCATTCTATGACTTATCTTATCCTCCGTTACAATCTTCTCCTCTTATTCCATTGCCCTCTCCATTTGATTATATTAACATTTCTCCCCAAACAATGCAGAATACACCTGGCTATGATCATGACAATCTTCGTGGACCAGTGGCCTTTTATTCCAAGGTCCTGGGATACATCTGTGGCCTGTTTGAATTATTATCTTCATTTTGACAGAGTACATGTTACTTGTAAGGATACCATTGTTTGTTTTGCAGCTCATTTTTGCTGGTATCTTGCTTTCTTGCATCATCAATCTCATTTGAATACTCGGAAGAGTATCCCCCAGATGATCATTGATCCAAATGTGAATGTAGCTGCTGCTCAAATGGATGTACTATATTACTTTTCATAGGCCTTCCCCACCTGGTTTATCATCTTACTGGAAAGGATGTGTTGTCTCCAATTCCTCCAAAATGTACCTCGATACTTTGTAGATGAGAACAAAGCCTTGGAACGTCTTAAACCAAGTATCCAATTTAAGAAGAAACATCTTCATCCTGCTTAGCAGAAGAGGGTTTTCATGATTATATCATTTTTTTTCTTAATGAAAATCTTTTCATTTGCTCTCCATTTTTGGGAGCGTATGCCATTCAGATTACCTGGTTTTGTGTCAAGTGTATGTGTATATGTATGTATATGTATTATCTTTCTCTCAAGTGGAGTTGAAGATGAAGATGGACCTGATCGCGAAACTAATTGATGGATGGATGGACAGAAGATACTTCTTATATCCTTTATGAGGTTTTTTTTTTTTTTGGTTGATTTTAAAAAGTGTTAATGGATAAAGGGTTTTCCTTTTGCAGTATTATTTATTAGAGATACAGGTTATAAGTTGGGGTTGTGGTTGGATGGAGTTCTCATGAAGATTGATATCGAAGATCAACGATATGAGCTCTTGAATTAACTTGAATTTCCTTTTTCTTAGGTCACGAGGACACTTCCCTTTTTAAGTGTGGGGATATGTTGAAATGCTGAAATGACTAGATTTTTTGGTTGATTTTTGTTGTTTTTGAAGGCTGAATGGTTGATTTTTGATGGATTTTGAGTGATGACTAGTTATTTTGGAAGTGTTTGAGAGTTTTTTAGATAAGATTGATTATGTTTTGAAAGCTTATGATGATTTTCAATAGAAATATGAGGATCTGTGATATTTTGATAGGTTCTGTTGACGTTCTGATTGGTTCTGTTTCTCCTTGTATGAAGCATGGATTGATAATTGATAGAAGAACATTCTGTGAAACCCTCAGTTAACCTTCTGTAGAGCCTCTGTCCTTGCTCTGTTCTTGTTTTGTTTTGTTATGTAGATCTTCTGTAAGTGTTATGTGGAATGTATGTGTGACTTTGGGAAATTTTTCTAGCCTTGGAAAGATGTGAATATAAGTTCAAAAGAGCTCAAGGAAGTGAAAAAAAGTAGATACTGAAGACTCAAGAGAAGACTGGAGTGAAGTGATAGTGATGAGCTATGAAGAGTCACCGTAGCGGCTCTGGTGATCTTTCATATTAGACACACCTTTTGGAAGGGGCATCCACAAGTATTATGAGTGATTATTGAGTATTGTAGTGAGGAGATGAGAAACTATTGATTGAGAGAGAAAGAAAGAGTCAGAGACACACCTTTTGGAAGGGGCATCCACAAGTATTATGAGTGATTATTGAGTATTGTAGTGAGGAGATGAGGAACTATTGATTGAGAGAGAAAGAAAGAGTCAGAGATAGCCAATTCTATGCCAAACAATGTATCTATCTATGAGAGACTATGTGAAAAAACTATCAAGACAATGAAGATGAACACCATGTGATTATTTCCATTCAAAGTGGTGTTTCTTTTTTGTTCTCTTTGTTGGTTGATGAATTTTATGAAGAATATGAAGAGAATGATCAAATCTTTTGAAGATAAAACTGTGGGAGATTATTTCTATGATGTTGTGTGAATATTTCTTGCTAGTGGTGTTGTTTTCCTTATTGTGGTTCTCTAAAGAATGAAACAAAAGCTTGTTGATGTTACAAGATAGATTTTCTTGTAGTAGAAACTCCTTTTCCTTAGTGCCTCTCTTGGGGCTCCAACATGGAGCCCCAAGAGGGACACCAAGAAAATGGAAAAACTAATACAAGAAAATCTATTTTATCACACCAATAAGCATGTTCTTCATACTTCAATCAACCACAATAAGAAAAAGGACACCATAAACAATAAATCTTCATATAACATCAAAGAGTGAATCTCCCATGGATTTATCACAACAAATCTTCAGCATATTCTTCATAGAAACCACCAAATAACCAAAAGAACATAAAGGAATGCTCAACTTTGAATAGAATTCACCATATAGTATTTATATTTTCAGTCTTTATAGTCTTTCTCTCAATCTCTCTTATGTAGATACAATGTTTCTTTATAGAAATTGGCTATCTCTCACACATATTCTCTCTCTCAATATTGCATGAGAATAATAAAGAATCACACTCAATAATAATCTCTTGGTCATGGATATACCTCCTAAGAGTATATCTTATATGAAGAGATACCAGAGATACTACAATGACCTCTCAAGGCTCACTACTATCACTATGACTTCAGTCTTCACTTCAAGTCCTCAACAGCTACTTTCTTTGTTTTTTCAAACTTTTTTGAGCTAATATTGTTCCACTTCCAAGATTAGAAAACTCTCCCATAATAAACATCCATCAAACAGAATACTCACAAAAGCACACAAAAGACAATAGAAGATCCACAGGAGCTCACAACAGAAGGTCAATAGAAAGTACAAAAAACCATTTAGCTCAAACTAAAACCAATTCAAACAATCAAAAACCATCCAACTCACTCTCAATAATTCTTCAAACCACTCATCCACATCATAACCTCTCAAATAGAAAAGAAATAGACGAAAATAGAAGTAAAACAAACCCATCAAATCTAAATAGATACACCATAGAATAAATTAGTACATCACAACTCAATTAGAAACAATCATGAGCTTCTCAAACCTACTCAACCCATTCAAACACAATCCAAAAAAATTGCAAACCATTTTTAAAAAAAATCAATCAACCAAAAAATCAACCAAAAATCATGCAAGATCCAACAAAAAATGACTAAAAATTTAGTTATTTCAGCACTCAACATCCCTTATTCTAGGGTTGTATCGCTATCTATCTTGAGCGAAAGTTTTACTTATGATTTTTTCTTATTCTTTCGGTTCTTTTTTCCCATGGATGATGCATCAAGGTTGCTCAATCTAGACACTGAGATTCCCGTATGTTTTTCTTGGGCTCTAGTCATCACATTCAAGAGAATCGGTGTAGCATCATCATCAAGATGCCTTAACATTGAAAAGTCAATGTGATACTAACATGGTGATGGCCATGCTAGGGGCAAGTGATGTATAGATGTGTGAGTCCACACTCCAAACATCTCAAGTCAGTTTTGTCTTTGTTAGCCTATTACTTTTTGGGACATCTTGATGAGATGTGGCCTAAGTGATGGTAGGTCCAACATGTGAGAGGTTCTTGTGGTTGGCTTCCTCCCATACCTTAGCCTCATCACCTACCCAAAGCCATAATTGTAACTAGTCTAAAATTCATCAAGATTTGGTATCCCTCTTCGTCATAAGTGACATAAAGATTCATGTATGATTCTTCTTGTAGTGGCTCTTCTACTAACTAAATAGGAGCATCACTAGGTGGGTAAGTGATGATGGGTCCATGTGGTCTAGTATTCCTATTGGATTAATGTTTGCCTTAGGAGCTACAATTCATTATTTGTTGGATGTAGATAGTGTTATGGAGCTTGACTTCCATAGTTGAGTTGTTTATTTCATAGGATAGAATGATTGGGGTAGGGTTATGAATAAGGAAATCTCTTGGGAATCTTGCAATGCATGGCCTTATGTCCAAATCTTCCACAATTTGTGCAAAATCATGGATGCGGCTGGAGACACTTTGGTAGAAAGTGGCTTTTCTTGCAATAGATGCGTTAAGTGTGGTTTTTTAGGTCATCTCAATGTGTCTTGAAGCTTTACGAGCTCTAGCTTGAGACTTGCCATTTCCTAAATAATAAGGTCCATGATCTTCCCCTTGTCTTGTGTACTTGTGGTAGGTTGCTCATTGCAGCTTGTGGATCTTTCATCGTGAATGTTGATGATACTTGCTAGTTGAAACACGTTGGCATTCCTTTTCTTTAGCAAGTTATCCACATGTATCACTTCCTC
Organism: Lygodium microphyllum; assembly: GCF_053477565.2. Taxonomy (NCBI): domain Eukaryota; kingdom Viridiplantae; phylum Streptophyta; class Polypodiopsida; order Schizaeales; family Lygodiaceae; genus Lygodium; species Lygodium microphyllum. The sequence continues at coordinate 139,519,422 of NC_141147.1, forward strand.
AAACACTTTGGCTAGCATGTATTTTTGCAGACTTTAGTTGCTTGCTAGTGACTTATATAGTTCCTCATCCTTGATCCCATTAATGAATACAATGGAGATTACTCTTTGACTGGGTCATTGAGGTGCCATGATCCTCTTGAAGAGGCTCCCAAGATGGATAATGTAATGATAGACCTCCTCTCTATCTTTTTTATGGCATTCATCACTTTGACAATTAAGTTACTAGCATATCTTGCTTCCAAGAATCTCTTGATAAATAGGTCTTTGATTATGTCAAATTCTTGAGGTTAGTGAACAAAATGTGTTCCTTTTTCCCGAAGCACAACCCAAAAATTTGTGTGCACTGACCAACATCCTGGAGGTTGTTGGCCTTGCAAATGTACTCAAACTACTCAACAAAGTTGTAAGGGTCACCTCTTGCTTTGCATTTCTTGACTTGTTTTGTGACCCTCTAGATTTTTGTTTGGATCCTAGTCTTGGGTGCAATTATTAACCCTACTAAGATTAAAGTGGCTAATGCTACACTACTTTGTTTGTTGGTTGAATTATTTAGTAACCTCTTAATGAAAAGTTTGGCTGGTGTGTGAGATCTACCTCAAGGATACTTTCTTTATGGGCATTAGGTCTTGGTCTAGTTCTTTCTATGAATGCTAGAATGCACTAGACCTGGTTTAGTTCTACCTCTTTCCTTTTCCTATCAATTCTTTGTGCTTGCAAGAATTTAGTGACTTGCCATAGTAGGTCCTTTTGTAGCATTCTCTCCTCTTCCAATTCAATCAATATTTCATGCGCTGCCACCATGCACTATCCTCATCCTTTGATCACATTGCTCTAATAGCTATTGTATTTCTTATGGAAATCTGCTAGGGTCAAATCCAAAGTTATCTATACTAGATTTTGAGGTGGACATGACATCTAACTCTTCTTGTAGAAATCAAGTCAAATAAGGAGGTGGTGGTTCCTGAGGAAGATACTTTTTGCTCTTAGAGTTTGTCAAATGGTCAACATGTTGATTGCTTGGGATCAAACTAACTTTCACCTTTGGGACCTTCATTGGCTAGTAAGGTGCAGTGATGGCTAGGGTATATTCTTAAGGTATTTTAAATGGTGGGTATGTTGTTCTGAGTGTGTTTAACTTTCTAATCCGTGGACTTTGAGTTTGTCAATGATAGATGTTTGATCACTTTGTTTCTCCAATCCCCTCACTTTCTTATTCCCTCTCATTTTAGGATATGGATCCAAGGCACTTTACTTGTTTGTTAGATGGGGTCTAACCTAGCTAAGTTCAAAAATGGGTCTGACTTTGAACTTGTTCTGGAAGATTGAGGTAAGTTCGATGAGGACTCCAAGTCCACTTCTACAAGTGGTCTCTAGACCATTTCTAGGGACACTCAAAGAACAAGGTCAAGCATCTCATGAGCATTGATGGATAGGGTCATGGATTTATGCATGGCTTGAGTGGGTACATCCATCGAAGGTGTGGATTTAGTCACAATAGGGCTTGAGTAATTATTCTACTATTCCACCTTAATTGGTCTATGGACTAAGAGACAGTGTATGGTTTGTATGTATGACTTATTGAGTGATTATTATGTGGCATTTGACCCAAGAGGAGGTTATGGAAGCATGTGTGTAGTTTATTGTTTAGGGAAGATTTTGGTATTTTAAAATTTGGTGTTAATCAAAGATGTTCTAATGGCAGTAGATTGTGATATCCCAACTTTAGTTTCAAATCCTCCTGACTTCTCACAAAATGGACTTAAAGAACTCTAAATCATTAAATAGAGAACATCTCGAGCAAAATGGTCCAAGGTTTGTAACTCGACATTTTCCCAGATTGATAAGGACTATAACCATTCGTCATAGAAGTCATCGCGTGAACGTGAGTTATGAACCATAAGTCAAATCTGACCAAACACAGTTAAAACTTAGCAAGTAAGATAATTCACAAAGATTTAAGCTTTAAAAGCTTATGAAATAAAGAAGAAGGCGAAGAAGACATCGCACCCTCTTCTTAGTTCAATGAGAGGCTTGGATTGAAGCAAGATTATCCAAGAACTAGGCGAATCAATCATGGCATCTTTGGAAACCTCTCTAGCCCTCAAAGATCAAATTGCGAGCATCAGATTGCATCTTGAAAGCTTTTAGATTGTCGATTTGCCAAGATACCCTCCATAAAAAGCTCTTCTTCTTGGCCACAACCCTTCTTCAATTTAGCTATAAATACGAGGCATGAGGAGCCGTTTTTGGGGGTAGCCTAAGCAAGGGAGGAGAGCCCTTCCCAGGAAGAGGAAGTGGGGCAAGGAAAGTGCAAGGACAGGAATTTCTCGTCACAAAGACGAGGTTAATCCATGAGCTCTTGAATAAAAATCCTCCATCCCTTCTATCCTATTCCCTGTGGAATCAAGAATCTTGATTTTTCTAAATTCTTAGTGATCGCCTTCCCCTATCAATCAAACTTCCATCAATCTAATTACCCCCAAGATCCTTTGCCAAAATCTCCTTTTCAATCTTGCAATTAAAGACCATGGCCCTGAAGAAGAAAGCTATGAAGGTCGTGGAGGCAAGAGCTGCCAATAACATTGCAGGCATAATCACTGCAAATGGAATGATGAGTACTGGGGTTACAAACAAAGCTATGAATACTATCAACCAATATCTTGTGTCATGGATCCCTAGGTACTATATTTTATAGTTAAGGCAGCTAGTAGGCTACCATCCCATGAATAGGCAACAAAAGCTACATTTGTAAAATAAGATTTTATTCAATTCCTACATATAATCTCTTTTTAAAAGAATTCTTAACTGCAAATTCTAGGGGGTGACTTGGGTCTACAAGATGAACCCAAGCGAGTACAAGGAAGGTACTGTATCCCTAAAAGATTTGATACTTTTGATTTTTGTTGATCAAATGAAACCTTTGATGGGTAGTGTAAGTGAAAAAATTAGTGTGAGTGGCAAAATTAGCGTGAGTGGCAATACCTTCCAATAGTCTTCCCAGATTTTCCCATCCTCAGGATCTAGGTGGACTGAATCTAAACAAGAATTTTATTATTGAGAATAACCCCTTTGGAGCTTCATGGGTCCTTGCCCACAATAAAAGAAAATATTGCTTAGTTTAATTACGAATAGTATTCTTTGGAAATTTCATCTCAAGGCCTCTTATATACCGAGGATTAGTATTTGTGATTGTAAGCTAGGTACTGATCTTTCCTAGAATCACTAGGATAAAATATGGGTGATTGAGTACAGATCGCCGACTAAGGTAGTATTCTGGTAAGCACAAAACACCGACTGAGGTAGTGTTCTTAATGGCACTAGACCTCCCCAAGCCCAGCATGAATAAAACCTACTCCAAAGGGTTTTTTCTTTTGTTTCATGTTAGTAAGTATAGACCAATCACGACGCGAAAGGTCTTGTCATAGGGAAATTTAGTTTGGAAGAAGGAGGTGAGGATACCAGGGGGCTTTGGTTATAAACTCCAATTTCTAGACTGTGTCCTGGAAGTTCCAATGCTAGTTGGGGAACAAAACTTGGAGATAATAATACCTTCAAACATTAAACATTGTAAAAAGCCATTTTTATGAAATGAACTATTAAGAAGGAATCGCTTTACTCTATTTTTGTGTAATGAATTAAAGACATGTAACGAATTTGTATCAAGAGATAATTTAAAGAAGTTGTTTTTATATGTTGAATCTAAAGTGCTAGGTAATTAGGAAATTAAAAAACACTCTCTCAAGGAAAGTGGGAGGATGGACCTCGATAGCTTAATAACAAGAGTTAGAGGCTTTGGAAGGTCGATGTCTAATTAGGATTGCATGCTAGAAAAGAGAATTATAGGTTGCATATAAAAATTTTGGGGTTAAATATTTCAAATTTTGGTCCTACTCTCTTCAAAAATTGTAAATCAAAGGGAAAAACAATTTTACAAAAGAAAGCTTGGTGATTTGAGTTACAAATAAAAATTATGAGCAAATTTCTATAGGGTGATCCTGATTAATAGTTTTCAAAGCAAGGAGTGATTAACTTTGATAGGTACAAAGTAAAATAATCAGTATTTAGATGATAATGTTGCACGTAAGTGAGATAATATAGAGCTCAGGATCACAATTGCAAGTAAAAATATGTTCATGATGAGAGAATTAGAGGAATATGAAGACCTAGAGCATGAAGACACAGAGCAGGATATTGATGAAGAAGAAGATACCAAGCTTGTAAAAAACTATGAGTACATCAAACTTATAGTTGAACCTCATTTAGGGTCTTACCCTCGATTATTAGGACTCTCTTTTTGGGAGGACCAAGTTTCATGAACAAGTCAAACTAATATAATGTTTTCTTGCCTATTAGCTCCTTTACCTTGAGAGTGTAGCTCTATTCGATGTTACTTAATCCCGTGGTATTGATACAATCATCAGATTGGTTTACACAAGCATTGGTATCATTACAAATTGGGGATGAGCTATCAAGTACTAAGAGAAATCACAGTGCTTGACTAAGCAATTGAATGCTTCACTGAGTGGCAATTGTGATTAGAGACAATCATGTGCTATAGAAACATAAGAGATCAATCAAAGGCTCTCAACCAAAGACTCTACGTGCTAGTTGAATTGAAAGATAGTTAGGGCCAGAAACACTTCAAAAAATGTATTTTTATTAATCATGAGATTAAGAAAAGAGCCAAAGAGGGATTGCCACGTTGTAAGAATATGGTATTCTTGTCTTCTCTTTTTTGGAGATAGTAGAGTCCATTTCATGATTTCTCCTCCTTTTTAGCCAAAATATCCAAAGTTTGATATGTTTTCATAGTCCCAAATTCCTTATTTAATTATAAAATTTGAAAAAATACATGATAAAGATGTTGTGAAGTTAATAATGACTTTTTTTAAAATTCAAGAGATCTTTCAATATTCTTTTTGGTGCCCAATATATTTTTATTAGTCTTCTTGATGCTCCTTTTTAGTACATTCACCTTTCTCATTGAACTTCTTTCTCTGTGAGTTCATTCTTTTTATGCTATCCACAAGGTACCCTTCTCGTTTGGTAAACTCGTGCATTGTCTATAGCCAAGGAGCTAACGGAAATTGGAAGCCCAAAACCTTTAGCATAAATGATTAGATTACCATGTTATCCTCTTGTAAGGGCTCTCACAAGGTGAAAATAAGAAAACCGAAAGATATAAGACATCACTAGAAGGGACGTATCATTACCTTAAAAATTATGCTTGAAGGGTGGTTTGTCAAAGTACAACATGTTTACATGACCAAGGATATGCACTTGCCTCCAAACAAGCTTGTTTCCTAACAAACACATTATAAGTCTTTAGTTGATAATGTATGTAATAAGTAAGCATTAATAATAAATTCATTTTTACATAAATAATTCCATCAACAAGAATTGAATATCAACCTCTAGAAAGCTTAAATGGAACCTTTCATGCAATTCATAAGGTGTTTGTAGCCATTATCTATGCTAATTAGACCATAGGTTTTTTAGGTGAGGATAGGGTTTTTAGATATTATGCATAGTATGTGGTTCCCTCTAGAGTGGGTACATATGGACATATTGAGGATTTTCCATTGCCAAGTCTTTCATCTCTAAATTGGGAGATTCCTTTACAATGAAATTGAGTGGAAGAGTTTTAAATTAAAAATATCTCAAGATATTTAAAATTCCATGACAGTTAGAAGGATCTCAAGAAGAATACGTCTATCATGGTTTATATCCTTACATATCTTTGTGGCATACTTCAAAATAGCACATTTATAAAGGACAAAGTTATCTTAACTAAGTAGAAATTTTATGGAAGAGGATTTAGACAACATTTTAGAAAGGCTTTGAAAATCTAGAGAGTATGACCATAAGGATGATATCATGAGGTGTAGTGTATGCCCCCAATCCTTGGCTTTATCTTATAACATTACTTGATAAACTCTTGCTTTGGGCTTTGATTACAAGAGATACAAACTTAGCCTAGGTTTTTGGGTTCCCTTGGATTTTGATATAGATTGCATGTCTTTTAAACTTAAGGTATAAGTTATAGCACATGAAAAAGCAAAGGAGGTAAATATTACTTCCAATTGGAGTCTAGAGGATGTAAGGGGTGGGGTACCTTGGAGTTACTAGACAATACATCCCCTAGATATATGTTCAAAGCCAATGGTACAACAATTGGGAAAACATCCAAACACTCTTTCTCTTGTATGAGTTTTTCCTCTCACAATTGTACGTTTTGAGCCATAAATATGAAAACTTTGCAATATCTCATCCTATTTGAGTGACATTGTTCAATACAAATGTATAAGCCATTATGAAGTAAGTTGTCTTTTAAATTTATAAAAATGAAAGTTTTTTTGAATCTATAAAAATAAAATTATTACATTTAAATAGGATAAAAAAATTCTCATTACATCACGAGTTACAAATTTGAAGTGAAATATACAAGAAATAATAAGACATCCTCCCAAGTTTCTATTTGCATGTATGTTTCTCCTGCCTCTAGCACCTTCTTATTCTTTGGCATTGTAGCTTCTTTGCCACTTTTGCAAAGATCTCGTCTTCTCACAATGGATTTTTTCTTTGGTTGTTGCTAGAAGAAATCGCCTTTGATAGGTACTCTGTTCTCTTCAGGCTTAAGAGGAGATGGATCAAACTTCATAGGATAAAGCCTTGGCATTCCTCGTTTTTTTGAAGTTCGCCTTATTAGTCTTTGCAGATGACTTACCCTTGCCCTTGCCATTTCCATTGCCATTTCTATTGCCTTTGCCCTTAGTTAAAGATTTTTGTGGAGGAGAGTCAAGACCGATTAGTGTGATTGCCCTACCCAAAATCAACTCAATACATCTCTCCCTTATCCACCACATATATGAGTTAGGGTAATCCCAACATTGTAGGAATAAATGTAACAAGTTGGTGAACCGATAAGGGTCTCTCAAAAAGTGAACAATAGGAAAGAGAATTGCATTCACCCCATCTATCTTGAGTAGCTTTGACTCTATTGTCCTGTAGACATTTGAAATCACTCTCCATCCACAAGTATTTGCATCACTTTGCAATGGTACTTCTTGTTGGAGAAAGTCATATGGCTTTTTAGGATCAGCAATATCCTCATATGTGGCATTCAAAAATATAGTCACGAGCTTGCTAGCACTGCAAATGGAAACTTGTAACTAAAATAGATAACTAAATAAAATAAACCATTAACAAAAAAGCAAGAAACTTCCCATTCAATGCATTTTTTTATTAGCCATGAATACCACTTAGAGAGTTCATGAGGATAATTTCTATAGTAAGCACGTTAATGTATATAAGATCTCAATGCCCTCTACAAAGCAAATAATAGTAAGAAATAAATATGACAACAAAGAAGTATATGTTAACCCTTTTGGAAAATTGCATACCTTTTTATGTAAGGAAAAAGAATATGGTAGTTTGTGATGGAATCAAAAGATTTGAAAAACATTGCTATGCTTGAACTAGATCTTGAAAATAATTCCACCAATAACAATTATCAACAATAAATATACTTCTAGAGATATCTTGGCTAAGAGAAGCAATTAACGCCATATAGCCAATAGCAAAAACACACGAAAGTTTTAACTTTCTCGGAGAATTTTGGGGAATGTTAAGGAACTCAAAGGCCTTTTTATCAATAGTAAGCAAGGGCCTCAATATATTGTAGAACATATACCTGATTCTACTAATGCTAAAATATTTGTTCATCAAGGTGATCCTATGAGCATGAGAAACAACAATGTAAGCATCATTCATAAAGCTATCTTTGAAATGACATGCTGTGTGGCTCTCTAGGACTTCCTTATCTCACTAAAACACTTTTGCATATAGTAGAATCTAGACCTCCTCTTTCTCTTAATTGACTTGGAAGGTTCACTATCTTGATCAAAAGAGGGTCCAATGTGATCAGTTAGTTGATTAGGTGCTTGGGGGAGGTTGGAATCTTGCAAGTTGGAGGATAGGACTATCCACCAAGGTCATAGGGTTGGTCATTAGCCACCATAGGGGGTGTTGTTACCTTGCCTTGAGCAAGAGGAGAAGACATAGTCTTTGCACATGATTGCTTTGACAGCATAGCAAGAGACTAGACAAAATGAGGAGTAGGAGGGATCTTAGGGGCAATAGTCTCTGAAACCTTTGATGGCCTAGCCTCTTGTCCACTATCCTTGCTGTCTATATAAACTTTCCTTGTTGTCTACTTTGTCCTTGCCATTGGCATGATGAAAAATGATAGCAAGAAAAAACAAGGAATATTTGACTAAGGGGATAAGAGCAAAATGATATTGCATGAGTGATAGCAATGGGTCTCATTCCAGTCGAATTATCGTGTCCTATCGTGGAGAAGGATGCAAGGCATGGGTTGAGAATAGCCAATATGGAGCAACTAGTGGCAATTTGTCCCTTTGACGAGTTTCAATCATGCAATATCATGGAGGAGGTTGCAAAGCACGAGCCAAGTATAAAAGGTGAAGAGTAGCTATGCGTCCCTTCGAGGACCTTCAATCTCACCATATAATGGAGGAGGCTACAAGGCACATAATAAATTTAGTGATATTGCACGAGGAGTAGTAATGCATCCCTTCAAGGACTTATAATCACACCATATCATGGAGGAGGCTATGAGGCACATGCCAAAAGTGACATGATTATGATATTGCACAACAAATGGGAGGAGCAAAGACCCAAAAAATGACTCACACCATTGCATGATGACTAAAATGGTCCATGTAAGCCAAGGCCCATCGTATATAGTTGGTGTGGCCCATGACATGTGGTATTTTATACATGGCTAGGACAACGTCTACTTGTCAAGTGGTCCCAACACTATATAAATACTGTGGCAAGCTCCTCGTATGCTTTTTTACCTAACCTTGCAACTTTATTGTTTTATGCTCTTAGTGTTATTTTTGAGTCTTCCTTCTCATTTTTTGCGCATTTTCCTAGCTCATTTTTTGTAAGACAATATGAAGCAAGGAGAGTTGTTTGTTGTTAAGCTCACAAATTTATTTTCGCACTATATTGGCATTGCATCAATACAAAGTGAGGACACATTTTTTGTGTGGTTACGTACCACTTTTTTAACCATATCTTGGATGCTTAGATGTCTAATCCAAAAAAATTTCAAGGCTCCCCAAATGCGGACACATAAAAGAGGAAAAGAAGAAGTTTGTCTTTAGGGTCAAGGGATTCAGTTTGTGCTGCCTTTTCTCTTAAAATTCCTTTAGTTTCTTCTCTATGCTTAGCAGCACGTGTAGAAATGCCTAAGAAATCTCGAGGCAAAGTTAAGTTACCATTGAGGGCTCCTGCATTATCTCAAATCATAGAGGTTTCTCCTTTAGAAAGGATCCTAGACTTTCTTTTTCAAAATGGCATGGAGTTATCTTCTTGTGCAATTGCAAAGGATATTTTCAACCCCAATTAGAATCTTGGCCATGAGGTTAACTCCTACAAAAAAAATTGTGTGGAGGACATTATCTCAAATCATAGAGGTTTCTCCTTTAGAAAGGATCCTAGACTTTCTTTTTCAGAATGGCATGGAGTTATCTTCTTGTGCAATTGCAAAGGATATTTTCAACCCCAATTAGGATCTTGGCCATGAGGTTAACTCCTACAAAAAAAATTGTGTGGAGGACATTATCTCAAATCATAAAGGTTTCTCCTTTAGAAAGGATCCTAGACTTTCTTTTTCAGAATGGCATGGAGTTATCTTCTTGTGCAATTGCAAAGGATATTTTCAACCCCAATTAGGATATTGGCCATGAGGTTAACTCCTACAAAAAAATTTGTGTGGAGGACATTACTGGGTTTAAAAGTCTAGCATTGCCAGTGGTTAAGAAGGATACAAATAAATATGTTTATATACCTATTGGAACCTCACCTTCAAAGAAGTCATTGTTAACAAGGAATTGTGGAGCTCATTATCTTGACATCTTTTGTGCAATATATGTGTTTTGTTCTACTCATTCTAGGAAATACATGCTTATGTCAAAATCAATTGCATTCATTGTATATACTATTGTTAAATATCCTATCAAATCTGATGAACAATAATTGGAGGCAGCAAAGTCTTCTAGCTTTCGTCTACTCAATGAGGTGGAAAATGAGAAGGATAGAGGAATGTATGGATCCTTAGCAAGAAGTATATATTGTTGATAAACTAGATGCCACCCAATTCAGAGGTGAGACAATTATTGAAGAAATTCGTACAAATGTAGATATTGTGTTTAACTCCCCTTCTTTCTATACTATTCTTTCTCTTTCAACTTTTCCTATTAAGGATAAGGAATACATACTACTATCAAACATCCAAAGGCTCTTTAATCTCAGAGAGGATTAATATTTAGTAATCATTGTAGAGGCTTGTGATGCTACAAATAGTATAGTTGATGTCAAGAATGAATCCAATGAAGTGTCACTTAAACTTGTCACAAAAATTGCAAAGATGACAAGTTTATTGATGCCCCTTTATATTTTTTTAAATAAGGCAAGAGATGTTAAGAAAGAGTTGGGGATTATTGATAAGAAATTTAACCATCTTCAAGACTAACTTGGAATTTCCAATTTTGGAAGAGAATAGTTAGAGTTTGTCAAAGAATTGCAAGATACCAATTAGAAATCCTTATCAATTAATATATGGAATCCAACTAAACTAGAGCATGATGAAAACCAATTCATAATATTATCTTTGATTTTTTAAGATACATTGATAGGTTTGAGTTTGACTTTCATTTAATATTTTCCTCTTTTGCAGTTGGAGATTTTAGATTCTAATAACTTCCTAAGACATGGAAAACGGTCAAGAGCTGGTGGTAGTTCATTGAAGGATGTTGCACTTGGGCATTACTTGTTAAGGATTGATCCTCATATTTTCTTAGTATTCCATAACATCTTCTCAAAGGAAACAACATGGGCTATACTATATATTAAGGCACTTACAAGGCTAGTTGGTTTATCTGAGTTACAATAAAATGCCCACAAGGTGATGTTTTTAGAGAAGACAGTAGCAATTAAGATCTTTGGTTATAGTCATGGTTTCTTTACTTCTAGAGTAGGATAATTTTTTGGCCCTCTCATCTTATGCTTTGGCAGCAAATCAAACAGATATAAAATCCATAGTTGGCTATAAGAGAAGAAAATTTCTATGTTGTTATAGAGGAAAGATTTCTGAGGAGGAAGAGGATGTGAAAGCTCTTGAGAGCTAGCTTTGTACTTTTCTATCTTAAAAAATACTATAAATTCTTAGGTTTCATTATTATCTTTAGTATTCATTCTTTGATATTGTGATAAAAAAAACCAATTGAATAGCTCCTCAAGAGCATTGCTTTTCATAACTCCTCCTTCATATCTTGTGTTTCAAAAAAAAATTGAACATGCTTGATAGTGAGATTTTTACATGCCTTGGCTATGAAAAGTTGCTAGGGGGCCTTGGTCCTCTACAAAGTAAGGCCCATGGATATGAAGGATGTGCTACAATATAAGAGAGTAACAATCATTTTACCATTGAACATGTTATCAAAGAAAACTTGGATTAAATATTTTCTATCTTATCAAATAAAAGGTGATATCCTTTTCTCCCCATGCCTCTTTTTTTGCTTGAACAAGATTTGTAATTGAACATTTGAGCTGTTTTGGATATGTGTATATGGTCTTTTGTTGCTTGAGGAGCTTTAGAAAGATATCAAGGTGTCTCTAAACCTCCATTCATGGTATGCTTGCAATATTTGTCATGATCCACAAAGCTCTCTCTAATACTCCTAAGTAATGCTCACATATTTTCAAGTATGATTTCCTAAAAAGCATTTACCTTTTGAGCCTAAGGCATTGGTCAAGACATCTCTTTTTTTGCCTAAAAGTGTTGAATTGTTTCTTAAGTAAACTTGACCCCCATGAAAATCTATTTTTGAGAGTAATGCCTCACATTTATCAATACAATCATCTGATAAAGACAATGACTTAATCGAGTATGCATAGTCGAGATGCAACCTGAGAAGTTTGTTAATTATTCTAATCTCTACATGTAAAGTACAAATATGAATATTTCTAAGAGAAATTGAAAGAATGGGATCCCATATGTCTTCTGTGTTTTTCAATTTACTCCAATCTATAGAGTTGGGGCTCTTCTTGTTGAGCACAAGCTGCTCCAATCTTTAGATCCAATACTTTCCATGCAATAAATAAAATGATATTTTATATTTGATCCATTGCATATTCCAAGCATTCATTTGATAGTTTCTAAGTCGGTGCTTATAGGCCATTCTATGTTAAAATTACCAACCCCATCAACCACCAATATTTCTCCTTCACTTTGAGACTTAACAATATTTGGAATACTTGTATGAGCGAATAACCATTTCAATGTTTGATGATTCTCAATTGGTACTTAAGCTACACCAACCCACCGAATCTCCATCTCAGACCAGAACTTATGCATTGGTGCTTGACTCTCACTAGTGTTGTAGTCTAATACCCTGTTCATAATGTAAATGCTGACTCTTTCCATCTATGGTCCTTTTTGAATTTGTGCTTCATCTAACTTCAAGGAAAACTTTAAAACACTATGACATTCTTTTATCATGAGTTTATACATGTGGACCATTGCAATCTATACTCTTCTTAGATCAACCCATATATTATTAAATGCATTGTATTCAAAACTAGATTTTCTTTTTTACTTTTTATATGTCATAGGTCCCTCAATAAGAATGTACTCCCCAAAAATATGTGGAATCTTACCATTCATAGCAATCCTTGTAATCGATATTGCAAGGGCCTAAGCTAACCCAAATACACTTATTCTATTGTATTTAAGACTTTTATACCATAATCTAGAGATAGCACGATAACATTTTCCACTATATCCAGCATCACGTGTCTCTACAATTTCATTTGGTTCTACTATCTCTTTTAAGTCCTTTACCAATTCTTTGAGAGTTGGGCCTCTCAAATCCACCTTTTGAGGTGCCTTAAGAATCCTCAAAATATCTTTTTTATTCATGGATTCTTTTAAAAAGTTGATTCTCTCCTCACTTTCTTGGATATTAATGCCTGATTTGTTAGAGACATATTTCTTTGCAAGATTTAGTATCCTTTTCTTTACTCACACACACAAGGTGGTTATATTTTTTAACGATCTCTTCCTCTCTCTAAATGAAGTTTCCATTAAGAGTGTTAGCTTGTCCTGTAATGACTTATTAGCATTTTTCAAAATGCCAATCTTGTTTTTTAGCTCAAAAATGCATGTTTTTACATAATAATACTTTTTTCATTTCATGCATTTGAGTCATGTATGTATAAAATGCATGAAATGAAAAAAATATTATTATGTAATTTGAATCATGTATGTGTAAAATGCAGAGCATAACCTTGTACAATAGCCAAGCATCCCATTGTAACCTTCTCCAACACATCTTATGTAGTCATGAATATTGAAAAAAGAATGAGATTTAAATACAGAAGGATCATTGGGATAAATATTTCCATCTACCCAAAAATCTACAGGCTTCTTTTATTTTATTCGCAATATGTTACCTCCATCTCATCTATCAGTACTCGATGACATATGCTTCTCCAAGATGTATATATCGGATCTAGTTAAATAGTAAGTTTGCATGTAACTACACCTGTGTTACTTGAAGAGATATTGCTAAACATTTTAGCAAATCAACCACAAATGAATCTCATAGTGATAGGAAGTAAACACAAAGAAGAGAATAGTGTATGAAAAGAAGACGTAGGAATAAATGAACGTGATTTTGGTGCAAATATCTCAAAATACAAAATCTCTCAAGTTTCAAGACAAAAATTATCGAAAGGGTGACCCTAACATAAATTAAAAGATGAGGGTAATTACCCCTTCAATAAACCAAATATTCTCTCATTAATCACATTTGAGCAACCAAATTTGGTGGTTTTATTCTTTGAAAATCTCAACTACTTATTAGCGACTTAATCAAATTTTTCTTATAAGTATCTTTTTGAAGTGTTTTTGGCCCTAATGAAAGAAAAGAATGGAGGGGTTTTTGGATTGATTAACTTGAGTGTTACTTCTTTGTTGTCTCTAATAAACAGCACTGTAAGAGTCCCCCTTCCTACGTAATTGATGCTTACTCGAATCAAGTTACTTGTCACTATCTAAACTTAGGACCCCAAAATTGAATAATTGCGATGCTCACTACCAAGTGTAATACAACATCTAAGGTCTATCCCATGTAGTTAGATTATTCACTCTACGGGCACAAGAAGCTTTATCAATCAATAGATATCACAAAAAACAATTTACCAAGATTATACAAATAATGCAATAGTCTAGCTAGCCAGGCAAGTTGCAAGACATACGAGTTCTGTAGCAATGCGCAATCAGCTAAGCGTTAAAGCAAAAGCATCAACATGTGGTGGAGTTTAAATTGTGTTGGTTGTTGGGATTGGACGTCCCCTAGAATTGATGGCAAGTGAACTCATAGTTTGGAGGTGTTGGGATAAAATTGGAATTGAGGAAAGAGTGGGCATCTTACATGGTTGCGATTTGAATACATATGTGATGTGATGAGGTGGTTGCACTCCGACGCATTGCACAACTCTACTTTAGCCCGCCGGCATACTCAAACGTTCAGCTGCTGTATTGAACAACACGTCCCCAAGAGGATTGCATCATAGCCCATCATGTTGCTTCCGCCGCCTTTGCGATTCCCAAGCGTAGTCGTAGTCATTCATTCATTATTTAGACTCAATGTTTGGTTCTTCAGCTTACCATGTTCTTTTCTTCCCCTGGAATCCTCAACTAGCATTTCACATGCATCCATATCCTTCCTCTAAATTCTTTCTATTCACACTAAAGATTACGCTTCGATAACATATTTCAATTACCAAAACATCAACACAACCCTCTCTATTTTTCTCCGATTACCTAAGTTAAACCATGTATGTTATGTTTCGGAAGCCACTAGCGTGCAAGCAAAGAATTAATCTTCCATCAATTTCCTACAACATGCTTCTTAATCCTATCCACAGAAGAGAAGCAGGAACTTCAAATGGTTATGGCTGGTTCTATTATCTTGGCAAAAACGGAACCGAAGTATTGGGTGATAGTTGTGCTCAACGATGGGACAAGTGCGAAGCTCCTACTATTGTTTCATGAGTTCAACCATCGGATGTACACGAGAATATCTCACCTGGTCTTCACCTCTCTCTCTCTCTCACATACCTTGAGCTTTGCCTGTCATTGTAGTCTCTCGCAAGGTCAAGAGTATCCTCATGATCCTTGCGTAGAGTAGAGTCTTGTTCTATAGGCTCTCGATCCAAGTGCCCCCCTTACCACCATAAGCCTCAGGTTACCATCGTGAGAAAAATATACGAAGAATGTAGGGACAAGAGAAGATAAAGAGAGCCACCAAGCGCTTCATGCCCATGTCCCTCCCACTCTCACAATTGCAGTACTCTCTCAACAACACTCCAGCGTTCAAGCATTAAAAGCAACAACTTAAAGAAAGAAAGCTCACACAAAGTTACCACACACTCAAGTGATCTATTTCATTATCATTCCTTCCTTTTTATGCATCCTTTTGAGGGTTTCCATCCATTTTGGTCCCTTGGACACATGGTACTAGGAACTCCTCAAGAGTGAGCCCGGCTCTCAACTTTTATAGATCACATTATTCAACTTACATTTATTGATGTAGATAAAATATTTACAAAAAATTTAATCCTTCCCGTTATTAGGCATTCCCTTTCTTCTCCCTTTGCATCAGATTTGTGATGGGGTTGACAACTACAATAGCCACAATGATTATCACGACCAAACACCAAAAGGCTCCAACTAGACAAAAGAGAAGAGCCAAGACTTACAAGTGTAAGCGTAGACGAAAAGTTAGCACAAAGTAGTGATAGGTTTCCAAGACACTATTGTATAGGTAAGGGTATAACTATGTGAGAAATCAAGGCATTTTTGTTTCGTTCTTTTGAGTGGATAGTTTCTTGAACATCTTTTGTCCCTTAGAAGTTTGCTCGATTGGCTTTGGCTCCTTGATTAGTTTGTCTCTTGTCTTGGATTTATATTTAGGTCTTATTCTTTCTTTCCTTGAGTTGGTGTGAGGATGTGACAAGAAATAAAATCTCAACCTTAAAGAACATATCAACAAATCAACAAAGCAAATATGTTCCTTGAATAGCTCAAGAAGGTAAGAAAACAATGAAAACACAAGAACACTCAAAATTCTCAATTATCCTCAAAGACAAGCAATAACCATTATTATTGAGGCTCTAAGTTCTTTAAACAAGATGTACTCAACTTTTACATCAAAATCCATCAACTTCCTTAAAAACGATGTGCGAAATTCTCCATTGAAAATTTAAATGTTTACTAATAAATTTGATTCTTTATCAACAATATTAGCTTCAATGTAAAGGCTTGTGCTTCAATTATCTTGGTTCAATATTCATTCTATGTGCTTCAATACATGAATAATACTTAGACCCAAGATTATTATCATGTTCAGCCTTCCAATCCATAATATTTCATATTTACTACTTGCATGGTTGAATCTCAAGCTAGGTAGGTCGAGTAGCCTTGGTTAGCTGAATCTACCTCTAACTCCCTAGTGCTTCTTTTAAATTCCCCCACATTCACTATGGGTTCATTAAGGCAAGCATACACCTAGGGAGCCCAACTCCCTTATGATTATACCTATCTCCTTGAACCCCTTGCACCATTCTCTTTCTACTTCTCATCATTGTGAGTGCCATCAATTAACCATAGAAGCAAGGCTTCCAAGGACCTAAGAAGAAGACCAATTACTTCAAACCCATTTGAGACCCTATCCTTCAAGAATAACTTATCTTGGATTCAACAATTTTGTCCAACCTACTACTAGTGTCTCCCTATAACCTTCCGCAACTACTTGTTTCCTCGACGATGATTTTTCTTCCCGTCTTCATCTACCAAATTTTCTTGCTTCATTGACTTCATCGGCAAGGAGAAATATGAAACTGTCTTCTAACTAACACCAAGTTTCCTTGCTTCATCTACTCAACACAAGAAGAAATATGAAATTATATTCTAACTAAGTACTATTCTATGTAAGGATACACACACACACCTAATAATTGCATGCTAGGCTATACACAATTTGGGTCTTTATGTGTGGGACAATACTCGAACCTTACTTAGAGTTCACCCCATTCCCCAAACCATCAACATATATCCTATGCACTAAAATAGAATATTAGCACTCCACTTAGGAAGCAAATGCATATGAGGATATTACTTCACGTGCAAAATTTTGTGGAGATTCTTGAATCCTAATCTATTTCTCAACAATGAATTCCCCCTCTTCTACAATCTCCACATACATCTCCCATGCCATACAAGACATGATCTTCAATAGCCTTGCATCACCAACCACCAACTCACTCACTAACTATATTGAGTATCAAGAAGCATTCTCCATCAAGAACTACCATTACTCCTCAAAGGATAACATTATGACTATCCCCAACATTCCATGTCTGTCTGCAGTGCAAGCTAAAACATGTAACCTATGGTAATGAGTGCCAAGGGCCTTCAACTCATCTAGAACGGGAATAATATTAACATCAAAGAGCAAAGAAGGATGCAAAGTCAATGCTCAAGCATACAAGTATAAGTGTCATAATTATTTTGAAAAGGATTAATTTTTTAGAGTACACTATATTAGTTTATGCATGATCATCTATAAAATGCAACTATTTTGGAAAGTACTACTTGTTTAGGTTGCACTATATTAAGTTAGGCACTATAATTCTTAAGATATACCTATAACGATCTTCAAATATATATTGCCATTGCATTATTATTTTTGTAACATTATTTGAGATCCGGGCTTCCTCCCATGCAAATTATAATATATCTCAAGGTTAATTAGGAAGACATGAAAAAGATGTGATATTATAGGTATGAACTTCTACTCACTTAGGATTAAAAGAGGTCCAATTAACTTAGGATGTAAGCACAAATCAAAGAGGAGTGATCAAAAGACTAAAAGTAGGTAGGGTACCCAACTTATTGGAGGAAATCCTAATCCTAACCCTAATGTATCAAAATCAAAAGGTAAATTAAAGCCCTCATTCTTATGTGTAAAATGCCCTTCTCCTTGCTTCCATGTTATCCTCTTGTGTACCTTGTTGAGACTAAGTGAGAGTGAGTGTGTGAGAGAGAGACTTGGAGAGTAAAGCACTTCTCTCTTTTTGCTTTTCAAAACTAGTGGATATATCTTCATGAAAAACTTTGTCTTGTTATTGAAAGGTCTTGTAGAGCTATTGTTCTACAAGAGGAGCATAATGTAGCTATTGTGGATAGCATGGTGAATATCCCACTCTTGAGAAGTCTTCACAATATTTCCTTTTAGCCACATATGAAGTATGATATTTACTATTATGTGAGGGGATGCTAGGGATCCGAGAACTTAGAATGAAACAACTCTAAGGTGATAGAAAATGTCCATGATCTCTTTCCAAATTTCCTTTTGAGAACTTTTGCATGGATATAGTTATTAGCAGTCCTCCAAAATGAAAAAGTAAGGTTGATTCCATGTAAATGAGATATGGATGTGGTGGAGTTTGTGCAACTTTTCATCAAAGAATCTTTTGAGAGCATGGACTAATAAAGAGAATTGTGTTCACTTTGTGATTCTAAGTTCATTTGTGGGTTTTGCAAGGCTATGCACCACTGCCACTTCAATCCACATGGCATCCAACTCCTACTGAACATTCATACAACACCCAATCTCTGCAGAGCTAAGTATATTAAATAGCACTAGATATACTCCAAGTCAAGTTCCTGTAGAATGTAACATAGGGGCTAGAACTAGGCATAGGGGCAAGGCATACTAATGTCTCTGTGGCCATGGCAGTCACACAAAAAATTGTGCTAGTAGTTTGGGATGTTGATTCCTCATAAGACCATTTTAGACCCATGTGGAGCCCCTCAACATCACTAATCGGGTCTTGAAATTGAGCTTGCTAGTCTTCAAACTAGACCCAACTAGAGAGCTCGTACGTCAAGGTTGATCCATCCACTATTGAAGAGCAGAATCTTGATTTTGTAGCCTATTTCTCAACCACCTTTTCTTGTAGTCTGTTCGGTGAGCCTCCTACACCATCTTGCTATTGTGTGTCCTCTATATCAATAGAAACGAGATTCATAACAGTCCCATGAGATTGTGTCTATGATTACTAATCTTCCACATTAGTATCAGCTTATCCTATGCCTCTTGAGCTAGCTACTTAAGATCACATTAGAGTCTCCAACAACATTAGTCCCAACCTACGTTGTAGCTCCTCAGTAGGAGGAGGAAATAGAAAGATAAAGTATTGCCCACACATCACCCTCATTAACTTAACAATGGCCCCATGAGTAGCCACGCCACTCGCTTGCATTCATGGAGGAACCTCTCCTACAAATATCCTACCTAGTTGATTTGAGGATGGTTGTTAAGGAAGAATATGGAGGACACCCACTTTGATACATTGAAGGTCTTTTCCTACAACTATAGGGCCTCCAAAAAAAACTTTAGGACATCATGATTGGCCTTATGCTCCTTAGACATATTACTAAGATGATATTCACCCAAAACCTTGAGGCCAAATAGTGCCTCCATCTAACCAATAGGAATAATAGTTTAGGGCATGCAATCACCACCCAAAGGCAATAGCAAGCGCACTGTTGCATGCACTACATTGAAAAATCACAATGTAGTCAATCAAGCTACACCACCATCTATTGATGCAATCGAGTAACAATGGCATTGGGCTCAGGGTGAGTAGGTGCAGTTCATGTGGTAAGGAGATGAATGCTTCTAAAAATAAAGACTTAACCTAGTCACAAACAACTTCAACCAAGTCCTTAGAAATTTCAGTAAAGCTATAGCTCTAAAATGAGATTACTATGCAAAGAAATCCAACTTGCAAGAAATCCTCTACTAGCCAATTCTTCCATTGGTAGGAATTTTTGTAATGAAGGAAAATAGAGGATGAAAAAGTCAGGTAATAATTTGGAAAGAATACAACTTCAAGAATTCAACAAGAACACTTAGTTTAGCATTAACTATTACATCTTTGTACATTTCTTGTACTTGTAGTAGCCATGGATTCCATGGATCTTAGACAAATGGAAGTTTATCAGTTTCATGTTTCATTTTATGTTTTTTAGGCTTTAAATGTTAGTCTAGTTTAGTTAGAGTAGGCCTTCTTTTCAATTTTAGGAAGGATTTTCTACTTAGGGTGTTAGCTACCACATTGTCCTTGCCAAGTCAAAAATTTATTTCAAAGTCAAATTCGTAGAGGATCTCAATCCATCTTCTTTGTTTCATGTTGAGATCAGATTGAGTGAAAATCTACTTGATACTTTTGAAGTCAGTCAGAAGAGTGAATCTTCTTCTGAGAAAATAGTGATGCCACAATTTTAGGGCATGAATGACTGCTAAAAGTTCAAGGTCATGTGTAGCATAGTTCTTGTTTTGTAAAGCTTAATCTAGCAATAAGAATACACCATCAAATACCCTTCTTAAGTAAGAACATATCCTAATGCCATGATGCTAGCATCAATAATGACCTCAAACTCCTTTATAAAATTTGGTTGCTTTAGGGTGGGGGTGGTAGTGAGACATTGCTTTAGCTAATTAAAGCTCTCCTACTCTTGCAATGTCCATGTCATTTTTGCTTGCTTTTTAAGCAACTCGATAAGGGGTGTTGCTATCAAGAAGTAATCTTCGATGAAAATAATGTACCCTTTGAGACCTAGAAATCCTGGAATTTTCCTAACACTCTAGGACGGTGTCCATCTTGGATGTTCTTGATTTTAGCAGAGTCCATTGATATGCCTTCCTTCAAGATGATGAATCCTAGGTATTCAATTGTCTTCTTGAAGAATGCACACTTTTTCTTCTTAGCAAAAAGCTTATTTTCACGATGAGTTTTTGAGATAATACACAAATGTCCTAGATGATCTTCCTCTATCTAGGAATAGGTGAGAATGTCATAAAGAAATGTGAGGACAAATGCATCTAGGTATGGCTTAAAAATTAAATTGCACTCGCCTATTAAAAGTAGCAAGAGTGTTGATTAGCCCAAAAGACATTATAGTGAATTCGTAATAACTATACCTAGTGTTGAAGGATGTCTTTGGTATGTCAGCATCCTTTATTTAGATTTGATAATATCCAAATCTTAGATCTGTGATCTTAGAAAAGATCCCAGCCCCTTGCAATCAATCCAACAGCTCATTGATCCAAGGAATATGGTACTTATTCTTGATGGTGATTTGCTTTAATCCCCTGTAATTGATACATAGTCTAGGGGTTTTATCCTTCTTCTTCTGGAATAGAATAGGAGCACCCTAGGGAGAGTTGCTAGGATGAATAAATCCTTAAAAATCAACTAGTTGCTTTAACTGCTCCTTCAATTCAATCACATCGAGAATGGACATTTTACAGTGCATTCTTACTATTGGTTTGGTTCTAGTGTCCGGACTTGATCTCATGATCTACATCCCTTTTAGGAGGTAACTTTGTTATAAGCTCCTTGGGAAAGACATCGATGAACTCACTTAACCATGAAGGTTTGTCTTCATCCTTGGTATTCTCAATCTTGTTGATTTTGACTAGGTAAACAAGAAGTCCTTTCCTTAATCCTTTTAGGATATGACTAGTCTTGGCTAACTGAATCTTAAGTTTATAGAAATTACATGATGTAGTGGAAAAAATTTGAGCAAGGAGTAAAGAACACACAACAAATATGAGAATGATAAAAACTACTTTAATTTCATACAAACTAACACAAAGATGGTTATGTCCACCAATGCGCTTTCATTGTGAAGCTTAGACGGCAATCCAAATAGATGATAGGTAAAGAGCTTAAGGATAGCTAGAAGAACTTTGACTGCGTAAAAAATAGATTAACGATGGCTTTGGTGGGGTCTTCCTTTTATATAGGCCTAGAAAGTAGTCTAATTGGCCTATTCGACCATAGTATGAACCTTTCATAATCGTCTAGGTAATATTTTAGAGAATATTCCCTTTATTGTTGGATTGGGGGTGGTAACCCCCAGACCCTCATCAAGGGGGCCGTCAGCCTCCCTGAGTCCCCCTTAGCTAGAGGCCTATTTTGTAGCACGGGGATCCCAAATTAGGGGTCCGTGGTGATAACTCCTACACTCCCCAACTTGATGCATTGTGCCTTGAGTTGCTACCAAAATAGCTACTCTATCTAACCCAAAGGCTAGATCCACAAAGATCGCCTTTTTTGCCATTTACTTACATAAGTTGAGGGCATATTTTTGGAGGCAATTCTGTGCATACAAGTGGCACGAGAGGCGTAAAAGAGCAAATTCTCATGGAAAATGAATTGAGGGCAGATCAGGGAGGAGCGTCAAAGTGGCTCGAGAGGCATAACAGAGTAGTTTTCCATGGAAAATGAAACGATTGTGGATCAATGGCTTGGAGTTTTCCTAGATGTATTTCAATGTTGGGAATCCAACGCAAGTGTCCATTCATCAATCCAAGGTTGTTTGACCCCCCCATTTAATAATTCCCCTAATTTTTGGCATTATGAAGCAGCTACATGATCCAAGAGGCACAAAGAGCGTGACAAAGTCTAGATTGATGTATTTCGATGCCACGAAGCTAGTCATCCAGTGGGATCGTGATTTCGAGCTCGTTTGCCCCTCCATCTAGGCTAGAACCACTTTGGAGAGGTGTGAACATGCAAAAAATAAACCGGTTATTTTAATAATTAGAGCTAATGACTAATTAATTAAAAAATCGTTATGCTCATTTTTCTCAAGAGATAGAAGGGGAGGGGGAATTTTTTTGTGCCCCCTCAAATCTATCGATTTGGACATTTTGCAGTAGGGGGAGAGATACAAAATGCTTCAAGGAATGATATATATAATTTCTTTTCTTCACACCACCACAAACACCATCAAAAATGATGGAATAAATAGAAAATTGGGAAACTAGTCTTTCTCTCTCCTCTTTGCATCTTGTTTCCATGGATATTCGATGTGAGGGGGTGGACTAAGATGAAAGATTTTAGACGTGTGATGGTGCTGAAGTGTTATGAAGCATAAATTGAAGGTTGGGGATGCATTAGCGGCCATGGAAGAGCGTTAGCAACTTCCCGACTTTGAAATGAGTGTGGATCTGTATTAAATTAAATGTGTAAGTGCTCATTTTTTATGTTTTATGAATATTCTTTTACTTATATTATGAGAAATGGTTTTGAATGTTTGAATATGGTTTCTTGTGCTTGAAAAATCAAAATTCTCAATTGGTTATTGTTATTCCTATAATAAAAATGAAAATCGAGAAAAACATGCAATGCGAAAATTGTGAGATTTTGAGAAAATTGAGGATGTTATGAGTTTCCATGGTTTTTTTGGTGCTCGTACGGGGTCATATGAAGTGTAATGTTGGTTCTTGGTTCATGCAAGCTCTACATGTCTAAAAATCACATTAAAAACAATAAAAAAATAATATAAATCATAGAAAATTGAGAAAATGTGGAAAAAATAGATTTTACACATGGAAATTTTACAAAAAGTTATGAATGTGTCTATGAATGTATGATGATGCTAGGGCATGAGATTTAGCCTTTTTTTATCCCCATTATTTATGTTAAAGTGCTTATTTATTGCTTTTTACACATGAAAAACACATAAAAATGCTCTTTATACTATCAACGAATGCAAAAATCATAAATGATAGGGAAAAAGGGATTACATAAGCTAAGTATCATGTGGAATGCTTATTTTATGCATATCTCGACATATAGGATTAGTCCATTTTAAGTTTTAGAAAGGCAGTAGTAGGTATGAACTACATCCCTATTGCCTTAGCAATGACACACTGTGTTAGAGTGAAAATATGAAAAGAATTATTGGTGCACAATCCACGTTGTTTGATCTATAAGTTTACTTATTTGTGAACTTAAAGGCATTCACTTTGCATTTGCATTTCCATACATGGTATCATGAGAATAATCTCCTAGATGCATAGCACGGGTTTTTGAATGATTGACCCATGTTGAGTGTGAGATTCCCTAAATCGTAGGTCTAGATAATAATTTCTTTGGGGCCTGATTTGGTAAGGATTGAATTATCTCCTAGAACAAACATTAGAGAGGACTATGTTGTGTATATACTTTATGTTAAAATGGCATATCCTGGACTAATCCTTGGGGTGTAGGAGAACCGTAGTAGGGCCAAAGCAATAAGCTGGGAGGATTCTCCTTGTGTGTGTGATACGAGGTGCTAGACACCGTTATGTTTGGGTGCTTCAATTTCTTGGAGTTGGGAAGGGCAACACGTTGGACTATGTTCTAGAGATGTTATCTACGAATGCATTCTTTGGATAAATTAGCTCATAGTGTCCATATGCTCCTGGCCATGAGTCATGGGGTTGTTTTAGGTGAGTTTAGGAGGCCCATCTAGAGCCCTAGATCTAGTGTTAGGCCCATTTTTGGTCCCGACGAGTGGTGCGCTTGCGGGGAGCCGCTAATAAGTGGAAGTTCTTGGATCTTGGTTAATAGAGACTAGTCTATTAGTTTATGCTAAAGAGCATCAAGATTGACCCATTATTTCCCAATAAACATCGTCGGGCTAAGATTCAAAAACAAGAGAGAGATGAAAGGACTAGACAGTGGGCTGAAATCATTAGGAGGTATTCCCCTCAACGTAGCAACCTGATACCCCTATGAGGAAATGGTCTTAGTGACCCTAGTGGCACAAACAATTTATTAGGAGGAGAAGGAAGCTCTAGTACTGCCCTTCTCCCAGTAAGTCAGCCCACTTTAAGTGGAGCGTCACAAAATCCTACAATAAATCTAAATGTCATTATGGTGCAATCTATTGCAATTCTTGCAGGAATGTCAAATTCGCTAGCTTCAGGTTTCCCCTTACCCATCTTCAATGGGTTAGTAGAGAAGTATGTGGAGCTTCACATTAGTGAGTTCCAGAAATTCATATTTAAGTGTCAAATTCAGGAATGAGGGACATCTAATGATGTTCTTTAATATGACCTTGAAAGGGAGGGCTACAATGTGGTACACAGCTTAAAAGCGAGTACCATAGCCACGATCGATCTATTCTTTGTAGCCTTTTGAAGAGAAATTTCCCCTAAAAGAGGTGGACAATATTGGCTACATAATCTAAATGTGACACATCAAGAGCCCCATGAAAATACTCGATCATATGCCAAGAAGATAAAAGAGGTCTTTCACAAGTTGTAAGCCTCTATCCATATTCCACTTGTTGCCCAATTGTCGTATTTTTTACATGGATTGGAATTTAATATCCAAGTGTAGTTGAGTAGTGTCCCTCTAATGGATATAGATACTACTATTACCCGAGTAGAGGAAGTAGAGTCCCACTTACAAGCAGCCTATGCATCGAGGGTAAATTTAAATTCAAGCCTTAGTCCTAGAAATAATTTGGTATCAGTTAGTGGAGATCAAGGTGTGATCAATACCTCTCTAACTAACCCAAATGGTGGAGGAAACATGATACAAAATGTGCCTTTGTTGCCAACTCCTCTAAATGTCATTAAGACAACTATGAGCCAAAGAGCTCCTTTTGTAAACCAAGGGTTCGTGCAGGTTGCAGCTCCTTTACAAGTTGTGCAACCTAGTGAGAAGGTAGCTCTTGAAGCTACTGGTTATGAGTCCTTTGCATCAAACACTGTAGAGTAAGTAAAGGATATGATGAAATATTATATGGATATGATTACTGAGCAATACCACCAAATTGCCATAGATGTTAATTTCTTAAAGCATCAACAAAACCTGATGGATACTAGGAAGCCCGATGATGGGGCCCATCACGATTCAACTATAAAAGGGTGTGGTGGATAGAATTTCCCTTGTAATTGTCCTAATGTCAAATGCAGTATATGCGGGAAGTTTGGTCATTTAGTCACTACATGTTGGAGTAGGGTCAACTCTCTCTAGCAAGGTAGTTAACAACCTGGGCCTGTGAACCATCGTGTGAATAACAAGAATGCTAAAGGAGAGGGCCCTAAGAGAATTTTGCAAAGGGGTAAAGCCACACTCAAGGAAATGCTTCGTGAGGTAAATTTAGTTAAAACTTTGCCAATCAGTGAGAGTTTATCTCCTAACAATGTTAGGTAGGTTAAACCTTCTAGCTAGAGTTCTCAGATTTTCCATCTTATCCCACACTTCCTTCTATGTCAATATAGCTTGTCAAATCTAAATAATTTTGCAACTTCAACTATGCAATAATGTTGTATCAATAGGTGTTGCAATGGACATGTAAAAGGTAGTTCTAGACAATCTACTAAAATCAAATTTTGAAGCCTGACATGAAATTGGATGATCTAGAAAAATTTTCTGAAAATTTTGTTCGAAGTATTGGGAAACTAAGAAAAAATGTGTCAACTTCTAATGAGAAAGAATTTATTACTAGGCATATTCATGAGCTTACAAGGACCACAGTGGAAGCCAAGATTGCCATTGGTGTTCACACTCAAGCTATACATTTTCTTGTAGCATTAGCCAAGTCATGAACAATGGCTACAAATATTAATGTTTTAGGCATATTCAAGGTGCATTGTGATGCTTGTCAAAGACATGATGCTAGGGAAAATCATTAGCAGCTACTTATTCCTATTCTTGTGACATTGCCCTTTGAGAAGTGGGGCATTGATTTTGTGGGACTTGGGCATCCTTTGTCTACTATGCAGAAGTGTTATATCATTGTGGCGTCAAATTATTTTACAAAATGGTCTTAAGCTCGAGCTACAATAAAGGACACTGCCAAGGAAATATTTAGTTTCATCATGGAACAACTAGTTTTCCATTTTGATTCACCTAGGTCCGATCGTGGGACACATTTTTTGAATAAGGTTATAGAAGCTTTGCCCTGAAAATTAAACATAATGAAACCACCCCATATAATCCCCAAGCAAATGGATGAATAGAGAGTATCAATGAGTAACTTGTAGGGATTTCATCCAAAACTAAGCCCTAGTATGTATAGGGGCTGACGTTGGACTTGGTACCTTAGTAGGTCTTTCAAGATCTAGCATAAGCTTGCAATAGGTGCCAAGGCAATCAAATGGGTAAAATCGTTCCTTACCTTAAACATATGTATTTAGAGTAATGTTACCACTAAGGTCGAGTGATCTAGTGGAGTAAGAGTTATAATATTTATGAGTGGCAAGATAGATATTTTACATGGGATATTGACAACACCTAGAAATAATGCCTAACATTGTAATTTTTTTAAGCAAATTTGTATATAATTAGCACATTGTTACCAACTTTTTACATCAATTTAATGTAGATGCGGTCAAGATTTCGTCTTTGGAGGATGTGTCTCTGCAGTCCGACAAGTGAAAAATCTTGGTTCGAAGGAGTTTTGTGCTAGAGGGTGGACTTAGGAAGGTAGAAAGAGAAGCCTACCAAATAAAAGAAAGAGAAGAAACAATGAATATATATGAAGACTATAGTATAGAGAGGTGTGTCAAATGGTGTTCTAACTCCTAAACTAATGAACAAAAAAAGAAAAGAAAGAAAAATAGTAAGTGCATATGATCATTGCCTTGCAAAGGCTTAGTAGGTTCTTGAGGACGAGTCAGACCCAGGGCCTGCTTGTCTTCCTTGTTGGGGTAAAAGGCCCTTGGGGCTGCCCGTGTATAGTGATCGCCCATATTCTTTATTCATATATATATATATATATATATACATATATATATATATACATATATATATATATATATATATATACATATATATATATATATATATACATATATATATATATATATATATATACATATATATATATATATATATACATATATATATATATATATATATACATATATATATATATATATGTGTGTGTGTGTGTGTGTGTGTGTGTGTGTGTGTGTGTGTGTGTGTATGAAAGTGCAATAAGGTTGTCATAACATTGTTGACAGCACCTACATTGTGTGTGCTCTTCTCTCCCGCGTCTTCTGCATCCCTTTCAATTGGTATTAGAGCAGGTCCTTTGCGAGTGCTTCCCGGCCTTCCTCGGCATCTACACGAGGTATGAGAGCTTGCTTCTCACTCAGTTCTCAGCCATTCTTTGACATGAAGAGCAGGGTTTCATGAAGAGGCAACCATAGCTTCCATCATTGAAGCTTATTCTCTTCACCTCTTGCTTGTACTTGTCCTAGGCTTGTGTAGGCCTATTGTAGACCTTCATTGGGCTCTTGCTTATCCCCTACCCACCTTGATTTGGCCCCTCAAGTACAATAGCATGCTCACATTTTATTTGCGCATGTTTGCAAAAATAGCTCAAAAATCACTCTTTTTGTCATATCTCGAGTATTCGGAACCTGATTCAGGCAAGGTAAGAGTCTAAGTTGGGGTTTTGGCACGCTCCGGACGTGATAGTGATGTTAGATTTGCCAATTTCGGATGAAAAATATTCTGCAACAGATTTTAGGTCTGAGACAACATGTATTTATATGCCTATGGCTTATGTGATGCTTCTATTGATGTCTATTGATACTAGATCACTTGTGGATGTTATGCCTCTTATGCAAGACGCATTTGAAGCTGATTTAGCTCAGCCATTGACTGTTTTGAATAGTCCCAGATCTGTCCAAAATAGGGCAACCACTTGTTACTTTAATTTTATGCTTACAAATCTTGACATTTGATGCCCGATTATGCCCAATTGGTACCTATACATACCAGAATGTATGCCTATGGATTTGAGCTTGGATTGAGCACTAATTTTCTCAGTTTATAGAGGTTATATGCTTCTAGAAACTTCAGGGCTGAAGCTATTTATGCTACAATTGGGCTATGCCTATTGGTCAATAGGTTGCTTCTGGCTACTCGGTATGATGTCATGATGTATTTGGACTATGCCACATGTCTTGTTTATGCTCCAGAATGATTTTGAGATGAGATTAGAGCTCGATTTGGGTTTGACTGTCACTTATTTGCAGTTGACATTCATCTATGACATGGTTTATGCCTAGGCTACCAAGTACGGGTTATGATGTCTTGGTGAATGCTTTATGCTTTGGCTGTGGATGGCAGTTGTTTGAGCTCCTCTCGACATTCATTTGAGTATTCCCTTGATTAGTTGGACATTGACTTGGATTTTTTCATTACAACTTGGCTTTTTCCGTTACGACCTTGGATGCTATATGAGATTTTATGCTCTGATTATGGATCTTGGCTATTACTTGGATGCACTTATAGATATTGAGCAGTGACTACTCCCTTGTTTTGGAAGTTGCCTATTGAGTTGTGATTGCTCATTTGCATTTGATATGCGGGATACTTACTAATCAGTGGACTTGGATAGTACTTGGGATTTACAGTTATGGCCGTCCTGCTTCTCTATTGTATGGTATTTATGCTATTTGGGCCGCCATTGCCCGTGTATGTCAGGGAGGAGCAGTTGATCTTTATGGCCACCCATGTATGCACATGGTCTGCTGCTATGTATTTTACAGAGCCTCTTACCTGGATGCTTTTACACAGATATTTGGGCTTTTATTAGATCTTGATTCTTGCATGTTTATTTGCCACTTGTTGTTCTTGGCTGGACATGTATATCAGTACATGGTATGAGACACTGCAAAGTTATGTATACTCCTATGTTTCAGGGATGCTTATGCATTTATGGCTTCGAGGCTTGCTTATGATTTTATGGTTGCCAGCTATAGTGGTTGGATATGTCATGCTTTTGTCTACTAGGCTTGTCCATGTGAGATCTTTTGCATCCATGGTTGATGCCTTTTTGTTCTCCCCTTCTGGTTTGGATGAGTCCCCTTTGCAGTATGCTATGATGACTTCCAGCTCTTCTAGTCATGCAGACAATCCTCTAGATGAGCATGTTCTCTCTGATGAGAATTTCCCTGATTCTTTGAGCTCCTTGGATGTATTGGACAGCCCTACTCATGCTATTACAGAGCATTTGTCCTCTTCTACAGGTTTTACAGGTTCTGTTTGCTTTCATTGTGGAAAGATAGGGCATGTGAAGCATAAATGCTTCAAGTGGATTAGAGAGAAGAAAAGATTGTGCCTCACTAGACATGAGAGCAGAGTCAGTGATACAGTAGGTGAGACCACTGTTGATAGTGGTATGGTGCATGTAGTTACCCATGATGATGTAGCTGAGCCTAGACTCCTGGCATCGTGTTACCCTACTGATTACTTTCTCAGCAATATGGCCTATACCTTTGATTGGCTTTTAGACAGTATGGCATCTTGTCATGTTACTCTGCATAGAGCTCGGTTCTCTTCTTACAGGGAGGTTGACGGATGTATTTCTTTGGGCCTTGCGTAGGATTGTCATGTTATTGGTACAGGGGATATACACTTGGCTTTGCCAAATGGGTCTTCTCTTATGCTCCATGATGTCTTACATATACCTACGCTCAGTAAGAGCCTGATCTCTGTCAATCAATTGCATGGTGCAAGATATTATGTCTCTCTTGGGGATGCTTCATGGAAAATCCATCGTGGTTTCTTGGTATTGGCCAGAGGTGCTAGATATGGCAGTGATTATGTAGTGCATGTCTCTCATGTGGGAGATTCTATGGTTGCAGTTACGTAGATACCACATGCATTGTTATGGCATTGTTGCCTAGGCCATATACGACACACTGAGATGGATGCTTTATATAATATGGGCTTATTTCCTACTCTTCCCCATGCTACTTGCCCTCATTGTACTCATGGTCTATACAGAGCCTCTTTGGCTTATGGTGATCATGTGAGGCATGCTCCTCTAGATCTAGCCCAGGTTGCAATATATGGACCTATGCCTTCCCGGTCACTCAGTGGAGCGTTGTATTTTGTGACCTTCATGGATCATGCTACCCGCTGTGTTTGGGCTTACCCTTTCGTACAGATTGAGGATGTTGTTACTATGCTTGACAAGTTTATGGATTCTGCTGGTAGCAAGCCTAGATGCTTGCAAATGGATTATGAGAGTCATGCTATCTCTCCCAGCTTACGGATCTCTTGTCAGCAATATGGCATTGATTTCTCATGCCCATGGTATTATGAGATTGCTCATGGCATGTGCCAAACTTTACAGGCAAAGGTTGCTTCTATGCTTACCACAGCTAGGTTTGTTGGGGGTAAAGGCGCCTCTACCTAGCCGCCCGTGTATTACTACACTGACAGTCACCGCCACTACACACTACAGGTGGCAGGCACCTATCACTGTCACTTGATTCTTTATTCTTTTAGTGAAAGTTTGAATAAAGGAAGGCCCGGTCACACATTGTGGCTATTGGATTTCCCATTTCTAGTCTCTCCCTTTCTTGCTCTTGCTCTCCTACCATAGCTCTCGAGTCCAACCTTCGATTCGTTGCTCCCTTTCAACTGGTATCAGAGCTTTGCTTTTTAACTCTTGAGCTTGGTTCGTGGTATTCTCAGCATCCCATCAACTCCATACTTGCATTGGGTCTCCTTCCCGGCAGCCATATCCGACTCCTTTGAGCTCCCGTCACTCCCCAGCTTCTCGAGCACCTTCCCGGCATTGTTGAGCACCTTCAGGGCATTACATCAGAGGTATTTGATCATTTTCTTCAAGGTTTACTTCAGTTCATAGGTCTCACAGGCTGTAAACAAGATTGGGGCAGCCACCATTGAAGCTCCCTTGCTTCATATCTCACTTGCCTTTGAATAAGACTTGTTGGAGCTTGCTTGAGGCCTTCCTTGGCTTTAATCGGACCCCTCCGAAGCTTGGCCACCATTTTTTGCATCCCCAAGACTAGCATTTATAGTTTTCGAAATCACACAGCCCTCCCATATGTGTCTTCAGCATTGACAGTCACAACAACAGCTCTCCCCCTCCATTGGCACTTGGAAAGGCTCCATTTCAGGCATATGAACATGCTTTGATGCTTGGTTTTGATGGTTGATGCATTGGCATAGCATTTGGACTGATTTAACACTGTTTTGGGACTGTTATAATAGTCCATAGGCAGTTTATGACAGTGTTACACTGACATTTGATGCTACAGCTTGTTTGGCATTGTCATTTGATGCTCGGTTGGTCCCGTTTGATGCCCGCATGTTAGGGGAATGTATGTCTATTGTTTGGCTACCATTTGGAGCTGATTTTGGTGCTGAAATTCTCAGTTTTGAATAGTAAATCACTGCTGTACACATTTGGGCTGAAGTCATTTTACTCATGTATACTTATGCCTATGCTTTCCGGGCTATGTTTCAGGCATATATGGTGATGTATTGACACTTGGGGCTCGACATAGAGCTTGGTTTTGATTCGAGATCATTGGTTAAGCTTGAGCTTGCTTTGCAAAGCATTTGGATACTTCGTCTTGGATGTACTTATGGCATGTATGTTGCTCATGTCTGACTGGTCTTGACATGCTTAGCCTATGCCATTACTACATGCTAGTTACATTGTTTGGAGCCTATTGCTACTGGAGCTCGGTCTTGGCTTACTTGAGCTATTTATTGGCTTTCCAGAGTTGTATCTTGGGATGTACTTGATGTCTTACATGCTTATGGATGCTACATACGGATGCTCTACCGCCTACATGTTCGGGATGTACTATTGATGTATTGTCTTGGACTTATGTCATTGGCACTGTGTCTTGCCTTGCCTTGAGCTCTTGAGCTCATACATATGACTTTTGTGCGAGTGGGGGCATTCTTGAATGCTTATCAGACATTGAGCAGGTGGTACTTTTATGCATTGAGCCGTTACATGCTATTGAGCAGTTACAGACACTTGAGACTTTGGGACTTCTTACCTTTTGGGATGATACATCATATGTCTTGGTTCACTATATGCTTATGAGCTAAGTCTTAGTTTTGGATTCGTATCTTTGTGAATTGACACCTACTTGTGTCAAGTTTTGGTAGTGGTAGGAACACTTTGCCCCGTTGCGTGGGAGGTGTGGCTATTCATTGGCAGATGTTTGTATGACATACTTGGGTGTTGGATTCATGCTTATGGACCGTCATATGCTTATGCTATGCCCGTATGATGCCGGATTTGGTATTGGCAGTATCTGATTGCCTTGGGATTCGATTTTAGCACTATTAGCTCTCTTTTACTAAAGTCTAAAATTCATTACAACAAGCATATATGTATGGGCTGACATGGATTTTTCATGATGAAACACTTTGAAATGATGTACTTTCACTAGTACTTGATGGGCAGTAGCTTTGGTTTCACTTTCTTTGCTATTTTTTCTCGATTTTGGTGATTTTTTTGTCATTTTCTACAGTAAACAACAAACAGTTTTGAATAGTCTACAATCTTCGAGCCTGCATTATGGCGAGTTCGTCCATTGATCATACTATTTTCAACATCACTAAGCTTGATGGTATGAATTACTCTTATTGGAAGAGCCAGATTTGGCAGGTGTTGGTGCAGAAATCATAGATCAAACTCTTGAGGTTAAGTGGGGATCCGCCTGCAACTATGCCAGATGAGGAATGGCTTGAGCTTGATGAGTTATTCAAGTCCACTATTGTATTGTCTCTCACAGAACAAGTTCATTATAATGTCTTTGAGGAAGAATAGAGTGCATGGCAGTTGTGGGAAAAGATAAAAAATCTCTATGACAAGAAAAGTCCAATGAGTCAGATGTATTGGCTGAAGCAGCTTATGGATCTACACATGAAGGAGAATGTAACTATGTCTGCTCACTTGAGCTAGTTCCATGCTATACTCAAGAACTTGACTTCGCATGACATCACTTTTGCAGAGGATGTCACTCCTCTTTTCTTGCTTGGTACTCTTAATGAGTCATGGGATGTATTCCGCACTGCATTGTGTGCCTCTACTGCTACCTTAAAATTATCTGATGTTGGGAGTGCTCTTCTGCAGTAAGAGGTTAATCGTAAGAATTTGGATGCCTCTTGTGTGTCTCATGCTATGACATTTAGAGGCAGGAATGATGGATATGGAAAGCATGGCAGTGGTAGTGGCCGTGGACGGGATTCTCAGAAATCTCAGTCTAAGTCTCGTGGGAAGTCACGTAGCAAATCCCGTGGCAGGAATGCAGATGTTACTTGTCACCATTGTGGGAAAAAGGGCCATATTAGGCCACAATGCCATGAATTGCGCAATGAAAGGCGCAAAGATAAGGGGAAAGACAAAGTGCAGGATAAGTCTTCTGATCGCAGCATGGTACCTGCAAAGTCCAGTGTTAAAATTGAAGAGATCAATGTTATGCAGCTTGAGAATGTTGATGATGATGATTATATCCTAGCAGCTTCTTCTAGTGCTTGGCAGATGATAGAGATACAGTCTATGTATGCATAGTGTTGGCTCTTGGACTCAGGTGCATCCTTTCATGTGACACCTTGCCGAGAGTGGTTTCATTCATACCGTACTATTTCGGGTTCTGTGCGCTTGGGTGATGATAGCTCTCTTGATATTGTGGGCATTGATGATGTTAGGCTGCAATTTCCTTCTGGCAGTAGTTTTGTTATGCAAGATGTACGTCATGTACCTGCTTTGACCCGCAGTCTCATGTCAGCTGGACAGCTTGATGACGTAGGATATCATGTATGTTTTGGAGACTCTATATGGAAGATCACTCATGGCAGACTTGTGATTGCGAGAGGTGCCAAGGCTAGCAGTCTCTACCCCTTGATTGTATCAGCTTCTTCCCTTAATCATGTTTTGTTTGTGGGTTCTATCCCACATGTATCTCTTTGGCATGCCCATTTGGGCCATATGTCTTTGAAGGGAATGAAAATGCTTTCTGGTTTGCAGTACTTACTGCCCCTTGATTATGCACGTTTTGATTCATGTGAGCATTGTCTTTATGGTAGGCAGACTAGGTCTATGCATAAGAAGTCTCGTAGGCCACGCATGAGTGAGCCCTTGGCATTGGTACATTCGGATGTCTATGGGCCCATGCCTTGTCAGTCTATGGGTGGTGCAAAGTATTTTGTTACGTTCATAGATGATTTTTCATGGAAATTTTGGACTTATCGCATTAAGTTGAAATCCGATGTCTTGGATGTGTTTCAAAGATGGCTTATATTGGTTGAGAACCAGTCTGGGTATAGGCTAAAATGCCTAAGGACAGATAATGGGAGTGAGTATGTCTCACGTGGTTTTGAGCAGTTATGTGATGAGAGGGGTTGACCGCCCCCTACACCCCCCCAGAATGGTTTGGCTAAGTGGATGAATAGAACCTTCCAGGAGCATGTACGCAGTATGCTTAGCCATGCAGGCCTACCATAGAGCTTTTGGGATGAGGCAGTTAGTATAGCTGTGCGTATCATAAACAGATCACCCTCTAGTGGTTTGGATTTCCAGGTTGCAGAGGAGGTATGGACTGGAAAACCTCCATCTTATGTGCATCTCTGTGTCTTTGGATGTGAGGAATTTTGCCATCTGCCCAGGGACAAGAGAAGTAAGTTGGATCCCAAGAGTGTCAAATGCATTTTCCTTGGTTATGGGGATGCAGGCGAGATGGGTTACCATCTCTGGGATCCACAGGCATGGAAAGCCATCCGTAGTCATGATGTAGTCTTCCATGAAGACAAAATGCATAGGCAACTTGAGAGAGTTGTTGAGATCCGTAGGGTCATATTTCAGGAGGAGCTGAGAGCTCCCGCATAGCCAGTTGGACAGCCTACAGCTGCAGCAGATGCTCATGGTCAGGGTATTGGACAGGCAACTGGGTAGGTAGCAGAGCCTGTCGTGAGACGGTCTACTAGAGATAGATATCCACCTAATAGATTTTAGCCCTCGATGCATTATGTCTTGGTTACAGATGCAAGAGAGCTTTTCACCTATGATAAGGCTATGCCAGGGGTGACAGTCACTCCTGCGAGAGGGCTATGCAGTCTGAGATAGACTCCCTGCATAAGAATGACACTTGGGATTTGGTTTCCTTGCCTATGTGCAAGAAGGCTTTGCCATGCAAGTGGGTGTACAAGCTAAAAAGTATCCCTGGACACCCCAAGCTGGCATATAAGGCTAGATTGGTAGCAAAGGTTTTTAAGTAGGAGCATGGTGTGGACTTTGACGAGGTCTTTTCTTCTATGGTTAAGATGACCACCTTGCGCTTAGTCTTGGCTTTGGTTGCTCAGCTTGACTTGGATTTATGCCAGATGGATGTCAAGATGGCTTTCTTACATGGGGACTTGCATGATGAGATTTATATGGAGCAACCTAAGGGCTTTGCAGAATCTGGCAGCAGCACCTAGTGTGCAAATTGAAGAAAAGTCTTTATGGCTTGAAACAGGCACCTAGGGAGTGGTATCATAAGTTTGATGCCTTTATGCAGTCGCAGGGCTATAGCCAGAGTGCTATGGATCAGTGTCTTTACACGAAGAAAGCCCGTGATGGTTCTTTATTGATTTTGGTACTCTATGTGGATGATATGCTGATAGCAGGGAAAGCTCATGATGAGTTAGATGCTCTTAAGGCTTAGCTCAAGAAGAGCTTTGAGATGAAAGATCTGGGATAGGCCCCTCACATACTTGGTATGCACATTAGACACGACATGCATCAGGGACTCCTCTACTTGTCATAGAGGGAGTACATTCATAAAGTCATTGAGCGCTTCCGTATGCAGGACGTAAAGCCTATTGGCTATCCATTGCCTTCTTATGTGAAGGCATCACAGGCTGATTGTCTGCAGATAGATGAGCAGAGGGACGAGATGGCCAAGATTCCCTATGCATCCGCAGTGGGCAGTCTTATGTATGCCATGATAGCCACTCATCCGGATATTGCCTTTGCAGTTGGTGTTGTGGCATGCTATATGGATACACCTGGCGAGAAGCATTGGGATGCCGTGAAGGTTATCATGAGGTACCTGAAGGGCACTGGAGATATGCGTATATGCTATGGCAGCTAGGATACAGGAGTCGTGGGGTACACTGACTCTGATTATGCAGGACATGCAGATAGTAGGAAGTCCACTTCCGGCTATGTATTCACCTATGCTGGAGGTGCTGTTTCTTGGATATCCAGGGTGCAGAAATGCATGGCACTTTCTACTATAGAGGTCGAGTATGTTGCAGCCACTGAGGCTTGCAAGGAGGCCATTTGGTTGGGTCGTTTAGTTGTTTGCTGACCTTGGTATTGATGCTATCCCTACACTGCATTCAGATTCTATGAGTGCTATTAAGTTAGCCAAGAATCCGATCTTCCATGCAAAGACTAAACACATTGAGGTGAGGTATCACTTCATACGTGGGGTCATTGAGGACAAGTCTGTTGATCTTGTCAAGATCTCGACTGACCAGAATCCTACAGATCTACTCACGAAAAGCCTCTCTACAGAGTGCTTTGCCTTCCTCAAGAGTTTGATGGGTGTGGGATGAGATGATGTCTCTCCTCATCCTGTTGTACATGTGTACATATTGCACTGTCTTTTTTCTTTTTCTTTTCACTCCTCACTGGGGTAGATTCGCCTTTAAGTGGGAGGTTGTTGGGGGTAAAGGCGCCTCTGCCTAGCCTCCCATGTATTACTACACTGACAATCACCTCCACTGCACACTTTAGGTGGCGGGCGCCCCTCACCGTCACTTTATTCTTTTTTCTTTTAGTGAAAGTTTGAATAAAGGAAGGCCCGGTCACACATTGTGACAATTGGAGTTCCCATTTCTAGTCTCTCCCTTTCTTGCTCTTGCTCTCTTGCCATAGCTCTTGAGTCCGACCTTCGATCCGTCGCTCCCTTTCAAGGTTGTCTTATGGCTTTTGGGCTAAGACCCTTATGACGGCAGTTTACTTGGTTAATCGGACGTTGTGTTTCTCTTTGGATATTATTACTCCGCATGAGGCATGGAGTGGCATGAGACCCTCCTATTATCACTTGAGGATGTTTGGCTGCCAGGCATCTGTTAGTATGCCACATGAGCCTATGTCACGCAGATGCCTACTCCTTGGTTATGGAGATGGTGACTTTACGGCTTATAGGTTTTGGGATTTAGATGCCCAGTGCAGGTTCTACGCAGTTCAGTGGGCCTAAGTCCTGAAGTATAAACAAAAAGCTAAATGAAAAATAATTGAAAATGCAAGATCAGGCTATAGGAGTCCTTGCCTAGTAGGAGTTTCTGGTCCAGTTATCCTAGGTCTAGTAGGCAAGTCAAACCACCACTTAGGATGACTCCTTTAATAATTCTTTTTAGTGGAGAAATTGGTTAGTGACTACCTCTAGATCTATGTCTGATTGTAGTTAGCATATCCCTTCTTGATCTTCATGCCTTGATATTGCCAAGGGGTAGGGTGAGAGTTGTATTTGTATTTTGTTGTGTATTCTTCTTTGAGCTAGCTTGATGCTCTTTATAGTTTATATATGTGTAGATCAGTTCATAGATTCAACAGGCAGAGTCACCCTATCCAATGGTCACCAATGAGAGCAGATTTTTGGAGTCGATTTCAAGCCTTCAAGTGATCTAGGAGGAGGCGTAAAAGAGCATTTTTTCATGGAAAATGAATCAAGGGAAATTCAAGGAGTGTCAAAGTGGCCCGAGAGGCGTAAAAGAGAAAATTTTCATGGAAAATGAAACGATTGCAGATTAAGGAGCTGGCGTTCTTCCAGATGCATTTCGATGCCAAGAATCCAATGCAAGTGTCCGTTCATCAGCCGCAGGTTGTTTGAACCCCCATTTAATGCACGTAACGTTTGGCATTATGAAGCATCTATTGGATCTGAGAGTCACAAAGAGCATGACGAAGGCTAGACTAATAGATTTTGATACCACAAATCCAGCTGTCCAGTCGGATAATGATTCCAAGCTCATTTTCCCCTCCGTCTAGACCGGAACCACTTTCGAGAAGTGTGAACATGTGAAAAATGAACCAGTTATTTTAATGATTAGAGCTAATGACTAATTAAAAGAGCTTTATGCTCTTTTTTCTCATGAGAGAGAGGGCGAGGGGTTTTTTTGCACCCCCTCAAATCCATCGATTTGGGTATTTTGCAACAATAGGGAGAGAGATGATGAATGCTCTGAGGAATGAGATGTAGAGTTTCTTCACTCTCCATTGCCACAAACCAGACAAGAAATGATGAAATAAATAGAAAATTTAGAAATTAATATTTCTCTCTCCTCTTTTTCTTTCCTCTCTACACCTTGTTCCCATGACTATTCTATGTGAGAGAGAGGGTGGGTTGAGATGAAAGATTTTGGGCATGTGATGATGTTAAATTGTTAATCAAAGGTTGAGGATACATAAGTGGCCATGAAAGAGCATCAATAGCTTTCCAACTTCGAAATGAGTGCGGATTCATATTAAATTAAATGCATAAGTGCTTGTTTTTTACGTTTTATGATTATTTGTTTATGCATATTATGGAAAATGGCTTTGAATGTTTGAATATGATTTCTGGTGCTTGAGAAATTAGAACTCTCTGTTGGTTCTTGTTGTTTGTATAAGAAAAATGAAAATCAAGAAAGCGTGTAATGTAGGAATTGCAAGATTTTGGAAAAAATTAGGGTTTTATGAGTTTCCATGGTTCTTTTGGTGTTCATATGGGGTCACATAGAGTATAATGCTGGTTCTTTGTTCATGCAAGCTCTAAATGTCCAAAAATAAGAAGAAAAAAAAAAGATAAATCATGAAAAAGGAGGAAAATTAGGTTTTACACATGGAAAAATTACAAAAATTTATGAATGTTCTATGAATGTATGGTGGTTCTAGGGCATGAGGTCCAACCTCAAATTATCCCCATTTTTAATGTTAAAATGCATATTCATTACTTTCTATACATGAAAAATACATAAGAAATACTCTTTATACCTACCAACAAATGCAAAATCATAAACGGTAGGGGAAAATGGATTGCAAAAGTTGAATGTCATGTGGAATGTGGATTTTATGCATATCTTGACATATAGGATTAGTTCATTTTAAGTTTAAGAAAGGCAGTAGCATGATTTACCTCAATGTTGCCTTAGCAATGACAGTGTGTTAGAGTGAAAACATGAAAAGAATTGTTTGTGCCCAATCCACGCTATTTGATCTATACGTTTACTTGTTTGTGTACTTAAAGGCATTTAGTTTGCATTCAAATTTCCATATGTGGTATCGTGAGAATCATCTCCTAGATGCATAACACTTCTTTTTGAACAATCGACCCACATTGAGTATGAGATTCCCTAAGATGTAGGTCTAGATAATCGTTTCTTTGGGGCCTGATTTGGTAAGGATTGAATTATCTTCTAGAACAAACATTATAAGAGAGGACTATGTTGAATATGTGCTTTATGTTGAAACGACACATCTCGAGAATAATCTTGGGGTGTAGGAGAGCCGTACTGGGACCACAACTATAAGTTGGGGAGTGCTCCCTAAGTGTGTGATATGAGGTTCTAGATACTGCTATGTCTTGGGTACTCCAATTGCTTGGAGTCAGGAAGGGAAACACGTTAGACTACCATCTAGATATGCTATCTACAAATACATTCTTTGGATAAATTAGCTCATACTATCCATACACTCTTGGTTGCAAGGCCGTGGGGTTGTTTAGATGAGTTTATGAGGCCTAGCTAGAGCCCTAGAGCCAGTGTCAGGCCTATTTTTAGTCCCGACACATAGGCCTCATTTGACATACAAGTCAAGACCCAACCAATGTCTATGCTCACATATGGCTTCTTCTCATAATGGGGGCCTTATAACTTAAAGCACCATGGATTATCGGTGGTGCCTTTCTCATGAGGGTGGGGCATTGAGCATATCTAACAAGTTTGCCTACTTTTTCATTTGATTGGACCATTTTTCTAAATAGATTTCAAAATGTGGCTTGACCTTCCCTACATTGTATTTTTGCTTGATTGGGTAGTAAACAAGTCCATTCATAATAAGTAGTCCTAAATTCCTAAAGGAATTACTTAGAAATTTTCTCTCATGGTCTCTTTCCCTAATTTAAACTAGAGATTACTAGTAGACTGAGTGGACATTGTTTCCTTCGTGTTTGCTAGTTCTCCATTGAGATTTTTAGAGGGCATGACATTTAATTTCATCCTTTTTGGACATTTAAGGAAAGTACATGAATGTGTAGCTCCATAGTTTATCAATATCTGGAAAGAAATACTGTGATGTTCGCGATGATAGAAAACCATCGCCCAATGCCCTAGTTGTCAATTGAAGCATGAATGAACCCTCTTTCAACTTCTTTGTTGAGAGACAAATCCAACTCATCACTTGGATAGCACAATCACAAGCTCTAGCTCTAGACCTTACTCCTTGCCCTACTCCTTATCTAGCCCTTAATCTATCTCCATGCCTTGCATGAAGTTTCCTTGCCTAGGAGGATTATGAGGAGTGTTAGCATAGGTGTGCATCCCCTTGATGGAGTATTGAGCATGGAAGTGACTTGGTTGGTTGCATTTAAAGTAACACAGCTTGTTATTCCAATTCATAATGTTATTGTTGTTGTTACTCTTGCAATTCTAGGAAGTACTAGCAAGATTTATGTATCCTTGATTAAAGTTTCCATGGCAATCATTCACATTAGCTCTTTTGGCATTAGGAAACCTATTGAACCTATTGTATTGCCTTAGAAGAGTAGAAACCAGAGCTTGTACCCTCATCAAGGTGTCTTCCAGGTTAGTGGGCCTCAAAACTTCCAATTTTTCAATGAGAGGTTGATTCAAGCCTTGACAAAAGCATACCACCTACTAGCTCATAGACATGTAGGATGCATACTTTTATAGTGTGACAAAATGAGAATAATATCTTCAAGAGTTAGCCCTTGCTGCTTGAGGCAAAAGAACTCCTTCATTTTGAGAGTATACTCATCACCTTCCTTCATCCTAATTTGGTGGTAGCTTAACCTCAAGTCAATTCGATAAATATCTTAGCATCCTTGAGTTCATCCGACAAATCATCAATGTAGGGGATTGGGTACTTGTTCTTTATAGTGCTCTTATTGAGGTCTCTATAATCAATGCACATTCTATAGGATCCACCTTTCTTCTTAACAAGTGATACGAGAGAAGCAAAAGGTGACTAACTAGGCTAATTTAACCCCATTTCTAGCAAGTCTTTAATATGTTTATTCACTTCTCTTTCATATTTTGACAACTTGTAAGGGGTTTGTTGATAGGTTTAGTGTCAGGTGTCAAATCAATAGGATGGTACATTTCTCTCTTAAGTGATAATGATGTAGGAGGTTGAAATATGTCTTTAAACTCTTCCAAAAGTTTACAAAGACATGGATCATACTCTTTAGGTGCAAAAGATTGTTGATTTTCATCCACCTTTGAGAGGAAAAGTGTGAATATACAAGGCATTTCATTGATTTCTCTAAAAAGAACTCACTTCTCTTCTATATTTTTGATTGTAGCATTCCACATAGTGTATGGATGCATGTATACTCACAAGCTTTGCTACCCCCACCTCTGCTAAATGTTGAAATGCATGGATCTATTGCATGTATATTCACAAGCTTTGTTGTCCCCACCTCTATTGAATGTTGGAATGCATGGATCTAGAGCATGGCTATGGCAGATGGAACACAAAGACAATATTCATGATGACATAGATTAGATAGACCAACTGTTACTCAAGTGAATTCGGTTCTAAGATGGAAGCTTAGACTCATAAACACAATCTTGAGTATGACAGTGACT
Source organism: Lygodium microphyllum (assembly GCF_053477565.2). Classification (NCBI taxonomy): domain Eukaryota; kingdom Viridiplantae; phylum Streptophyta; class Polypodiopsida; order Schizaeales; family Lygodiaceae; genus Lygodium; species Lygodium microphyllum. Next base: position 139,562,034 of record NC_141147.1, read on the forward strand.
ATGAATGAAAGGACAAAGTATAGTTCTATTCCGTCATTGAATTATAAGAAGGTACATCACTTTATAGGCTCATGATGGTTTCCTTTTTCTCCACTGTGCATATGGGATTCAGAACATCTCTTCTTGGAGCATACATCATTTGTCATTTCTCAACACCCCTTACAAATGATGAGTTCCTATACTTGCTAGCTTTTGCCCCCCCTACATGATGACACGACCTAGGAGACTGACTAGCTCTTAGGCAGCCTAGTCAAGTTAAAGCTTGAAACTTAGCATCTTTGGCAAGGGTTTTGTTTTACAAAGAAAATCCACTAAGGGAAATAAACAACCCTTCAAAACAGTCTGTTAAAGTTGTTGTTGATGGCAGAAGCATATTCTTCTTCTTCTCTTTCATTCATGAAGTGATTTTGATGGTTACCATTTTGTACCCGTTGTGCTCTTTTACGGTGAAAACATTCATTGGCTATATGGCTAGTCTTACCACAATAATGACATGCCATTCGATCTTTGTTGTTAGAGTTGAATCCTTGGCCTTGGCCTTGGCCTTTTGCTTCAGCAGCTCCTTTGGTGTATAAGAGATTTTCCTTAGATGATGGGACACCATCTTTTGCATTCTTGTTCTTCTATTTATTTTCTTCATCAAGAAGAGAGTGCTCCATATCTTTCTGCGATAAATTAGATACATTGCCGAGAGTAGAGACAAGATTTTCATAAGGATCTTGGTTTACACTAGCAAGGAGTACAACAATGGCTTCATCTTCATCTATTGTTTTCTTCAGAGTGGCAAGTTGATTTTTTAGACTTTTGAATTTGTTAATATGCATAGTCATTGATGCGCTATTTTTTATGTCAAGCTTATAGAACTGCATTAACAACTTGACCTTAGAGTTTTTGGCTTGACTTCCAAAGATCCTGCCAAGCTCATCCCAAGTCTTTTTAGCATCTCTGATGCCAGAGATATGGTGCAATACATAATCAGGTAGTCCCCATGCAATGATGCCTAGAGCCTTGTTGTTCATCTCTTGAGCTAGTCTTCTTCAATGGACCCATCTTCATCATATTCCTTCTTGCTATCTGCATCATCCTCAAATAGCTCCCATAAGTCCTTCCTCATAAGGTGGTACATGGTCTTCTCCTTCTAGGCATGAAAGCCTTCTCCATTGAATTGGCTATTTGCTCGAGTTCTACCATGTTGATCAGCTTCAAATAGTTGAGATAATACTAGAAAGTGAGTTGTCCAAGAACACAAGTAGATTAGTGTTAACCAACACTAGGTAGTATCAATAGATACTATGTAGTTGAATTCCCTTGCTGATTTGTTGTGATTTCCTTACTGGATATTGAGTGTTACAGTAGCTTAGAGTGCCATTAACAAGCTTGAGCTGGAAGAAGTGAGAAAATGAAGAGTTTTATGAGCTTGAAGGTCAATGGCTATGGTTGCCCACTTTAGGGTTTCTGTACCTAATTGGTTTTTATGATGTATTAGCTCATGAAAGCAATCATTTGACAAAAGATTTGGTGAAGAAGAAGCTTAGAGGATAGGCTTCAAAATCCCTAAGGTCGCAGGGTCAAACACAGCACATGTAGATGGCTAGAGCTATACAACCATGTAAAACCCCCCCTTTTGTGTGCTCCATAGGAACCCCCCTCTACCTAATATAATTTTCATTAATTTTATTTCAATTTTTTTAACCTCCCCCTCCCCCCATCGATGCTGCCAACTGGCATGACTTAGGGGAAGACAACCAGAAGAAGACGATGATGGACATGAGGGAGGAGGGGCACACATGTGCCACCTCTCTCTCCCTCCCCCAACTCCTCCACCTAGGTGGTTCGAAACTAGCCGCTGCCAAGCAAGCCATCAGGTGGAGGGTGAGGAGAGGGGCACCACCACCCCCCATACCCTCATCCCCCCCCCCCCCCCCCCACAGTGGGGAATGGGATACCCTGCTCTACCTCTATCAGAATTGGGCACCGATAAGAGAGAGAAGAAATTTTCGAAAGTTTACAAGCTCCCCCCCCCTTGAGAGGGGTTCCCATGCACTAATTGTGTGAGGCATATAATTAGCAAGCCATCTACCAAGGACACACACGCAAGGAGCAATTTAAAGTTACCTTGACCCATTGATCGAGCCCTTGATCAGAGGTTGTTTGAGTCTTTGTCTTTAGTAGGAAAGGTATCCTAGGATGGACCCCAAGTGAAAATTTCCTCACGTTGATGGAAGTCCCACAAACACCAATGGAGTTACCGGTCGAGGTGGTACAAAGACAATAGCCTGAGTTTGGGTGTAGATAATACATCATGGAATAACCATGTGCTATTGATAATCTTTCCTACATAGCACATAGTAGATAAAGGAAAAATATTTGTTTTGTAAAAGATCATACTTCCTTGCATTGAAATGATCTTACATTGAAATGATCGTGTTTTCTTACATGGAATTGAAAAATTTGGTGCATGATATTAGAGTTATTTTTGCAAAAGTGCAACTTGTAATTTGTTAGGCTATTCTTTTGACGGTAACAAACTAAGAATTCAACCACAAGATAGATAAAAAAACGTTACAAAGTCTAATTAGTTTTAGTCGAACCAATACAAGCAAAAAGGTCAATAGTTGGTACTAGATTCAAGAATCTCTCCCTAGACAAACTTTCTGGGCATGATACCACTTAAATTGATGCATCAAACATCCAAGGAAGGACCCTTCTCACTAATCAAATAACGTATCTAATGCTTGCAATTGGACAATAGCTAATTACAAGGAACTAGGTTACCCCTTACCCTCGCGAGGATTGAGAAAAAGATTTCCACCATGGAACCCTAAAGGGAAGAAACTCTTAATGGAAGCTGGAGGGGAATTGAAATTCGTAATGGATTATCAAGAGGGTGGAGCCACCCTCAAACAGTCCTTATGGATCTTAGATTGGATTATCTAGATCTTGCCGAAAACCCAACCCAAGAGCTATAGAACTTAGGAAAAATTTACCATCCGAAAACTATTGCCAATTGGATGTAAGTCCCGATTGCATAAATTCTCATTCTTATTGCATAAGAATGAGGGATGAAACAAGGGTATTAACTATCCCCATAGTGGGGCTTTGCAGTTGACATCATGGCAAGAAAAATCCAAAATTTGAATGCTAAACATTGAAAAAGGAACTCCATCTTAGCAGGTGTTTTGAGCACTTGCCCACATTATTTTTTGTGCTTGTAATTTTAGGAGCACCATTTGTGAAAGGATTGTTTAACAAAAGCTCTCATAAAAATATTGTATAATGAATCGGGTTAAGTTCCTGGAGGGGCATGCCAAGCCACCCCCAGCTGGTCGCCAACCCTATCCAAGGGGTTCTAAATAACCACGATGGAAATGCTGGACAAACCTGCCATGAGAGGTCTCTCCATGGATTAGTTTGATCATAGGAGGACACTTGGGTTCTAGGGGGGGCTCTGGCTATAAATCCCTAGCCGCCGGGTCATACTCAAATGATCTACGTGACTCAAGATGGATTCTCAAGGCCCCTATTACTAGTGCAAGGGAAGAATCTTGGAGGAAAAATGAAACATCACTTAAGGATTGCGGGATCGTACCTTGGACAGAAACTTGTACTTTAGATGGATTCTCAATATAATAATTACTTTTCCTTGAAAAAACTTTTCTAATACTATCTTCGTGTCAATGCATAAGATTACATGAAGGAACATGTATCTAACGGGACTAATTAAATGAAATTGTTTGTATATGTCCTCAGTAATGTGCTCTTAGGTAATTAAAGAAACTAAAAATGTTCATGTCACACCAAGGGAAGCAGGTGGGTGAAAATCCTTGATAGATATGCCCGATGGCTGGGTGGTCCCGGTGAGCTAGGAGGCTTCTCAAAAAGTCAATAAAGATGTTGACCTTAGGATGTCTAGGTTAGAACCCTGACTCATATTATTTTAGGGGGGCAGAATGGGACTTTTCTCTATGGACAAAGAGGTTGAGTAGTGTATCCCTCTCATTTCCCATTCTCTTTGAACCAAGTGTGATACGGGTCTACTTTGGTTCAGAGGTTCTGCGCAAAGAGGATCAATGCTAGAAGGCTACTAGAATGACCTATCTGTTAAAACTTAGAAAAACTCAAGTTGATACTCAGTGGGTTGGTAGATACACTCCATTGTGAGAGGAAGACTTGGGAGGTGCTATCTGACTAAACCTGTAACATTCTTCTAGAGTGTCAGGTGGCATCCTTTAGATTTCCCTCTGGATGGGCTACAAAAATGTGTCAAGGTTTGGACACATTACAACTGGTATCAAAGTGAACCAACAAATAACACAATCAAGATAAGAATAAATCAAGAAGAGTGAAGTGATTTTTTCACTAGAAAACATTTTTCTTTTACTCACTTCTGGATTGTTGTTGCTTCCAAACCTATGAGGCATGGAGCAGGTTCCTCATATTTCATATCATGTTCGGGGACTGCTATGAATTCTGCAAGTTATCGTAGAAGAACCGGCATGATGGGGATCCTAGATCACCTCTACAACCCTTCACCACTATATGTGGAAAGACATTAGACTTGGAGGGCAAGTTACTGCTACATAGATGCCAACTGGTTTGCCTATCTTCAAAACAACTTGAAGAGGCTAAAATGGTTGGAGGACTTGAAGATTATCAAGTTATTCGTCTTCCATGAGGCACGTGTGAACTTGATCCTACACATTGGACATCAACAAGTAAAACAAACTTGCTACATCTATGAGGAGATGGTCAAAGTCTTGTTGGTAGATAGAATTAAAGTAATGGGGCGATACAAACGTCATGGCTATCAAAAACGGGGATTTGCTGAAATTCCCATGACTTACCGCTTCTTGAGAATCCATTCCCCAAACCCATATTACTATTCTATCCCTGTAGCTAAATCCAATAAGGAATTATTAACCTCGAGTTGATGTATCTCTTGAAAGAAAAATCATCCCAACCTATCTCTATCTATCCCCAAATAATTGTACTTCAGGCTTATGGCTCTTTATGAATAGATGAGAACTTTTATGATTATCTGACTTGTTGTATAGTATTGATAAAAAATAATCTATGCATTGAGACAAGTTGTAAAGAGATGTGTAAATGAAATCTTAATGTGAAAGTTTGAATTGAATCTAAATACAACCCCAAACACAGAATCAGAATCTTGTTCCCACATTAAGCCCGACAGGGGCTCCAGAGAAGAAGTTTCTTCTCAAACAAATCAAATCACTAGAATTTGATGGGAAAGGGAAGATTGTTGAAGCCAATGTTGAAATATGGATTGAATTCATAGAGGATTACTTCAGTGCAGCAGGAACAACACCTCCAAACCAAGCTATGATTGCTAAGCTCAAACTCACCAGTGAAGCTAGGCTCTGGTGGAAGTAGTGGTGTAAAGATCAAGTAGTCACTGAAATCACGGTAACTTGGGATAAGATAAAAGAAGCAGTACAGGGAAGATGCATGCCACCTGCATACAGAACTCAGAAGATGAATGAGTTCTTTCATTTGAAAGAGTTGGGTTTGTTTTTGGAGGCATAATACTCAAAATTTGTCTCCTTGTTAAAATATGCCCCGATAATGAGTATCTCCCAACAAGTCTCTAAGTTCTGTGATGGATTGAATCCACCAATGAACACTCAATTGGAATCAATGCATCCTGGATTTACAAGATGCATTGATAAGAGTGGGACCCATTTCCCAAGAAGCTCAACCAAAATCCAAGAATAATAGACCTTGGTCTCACAAAGAATGGAATCTAGAGATTCTGGTCTCACAAAGCCCAAAATCTAGGGATGTCGAAAGCTCAATTTAAAAGGGCACAAGGACAAAGTTAAGGCCAGTGGAAGAAGCCAAAGGCAAATGCAGTTAGTGACTTTGTCCCCACACAAAGAAATGATTAAAATCTGCGATGTTTTTACTGCAAGGAACTTAGGCACTTCAAAAGAGAGTGTTCCAAACTTGGCAAAGATCATCGTTAAGGAAAATTTAGTGGGCAAGCCAGGGCTACTTGTGGCAAAATCAAGCTACTTACTTCATCATTGTCATCTTGGGGAAATATTATAGGAGGGCAACAAAGTGGGAGTAGTAGAAGATCCATGGAAGCTGAGATTGAGAGGGCATCAATTAATGCCACTCTCCATAAAAAGAGGCCGAATCGCCAATTTTTGGTGATCCAAACTCCATCAAATTACCAAGGTAAGAAATTCAAAACTGTGATTGACTGTGGTAGTACTCATTCTTTCATTTCACTAGCTTGTGCAAGAAGGTTAGGAATAGCCACTGTAGCTGCACCTACTTTGCTTTTTGAATTAGCAAATGGGCGAGAAATTACTTGCACTAGACAAATTACTAAGGTGGAATTTCTACTCAAAAAAGAGCCCACATCTATTAAGTTTAGGGTAATGAATCTAGGGGTCCATGAGTGCCTACTCAGGATGGATTGGCTAGTCCCCAATGATATGCTCACATTTGTTGTGGAAAGGGCCAAGTTTCCTTTCAAAATCCTAAAGGTGAGTTAGTTACAACTCAATGAGAAGCCAGTAAACCAAAGATCTAGCTAGCCAAGGCAACGCGAATAGCTCAAGGGATAAGGAAAGGATTACCCATCTATTTGATCAAGCTAAACAAGTTGGATCGGTAGAGGACTCCAATGAGGAACCGTCATGGTTAAAAGAGTATGTGGATGTATTCCTGGAAGAATTGATAGAATTACCACTGCCCAAGAAAGTTTATCATGAGATTAAGCTAATGCCAAGTGTTGCACTAGTAGTTGTAAAAAGTCCCTACAAGATGTTCATTTCTAAAGCTATTGAGTTAAAAGAACAACTCAAACAACTATTGGACCAAGGATATACGTCCTAGTAGTTCTCCTTAGGGGGCTCAAGTCTTGTTCCAAAAGAAGGATGGAACACTTTGTCTTTACATCAATTATAGAGGCATGAACCAAGTAACCATCAATAATAAATATCATATCCCAAGGATAGACAAGTTACTTCATTAGGGCTAAAAACACTTCAAAAAATGCACTTTTGTTAATCACGGGATTAAGGAAAGGGCCAAAGAGAGTTCGCCACATGTGCAAGAATATGGTATTCTTGTCTCCTCTTTTTTAGAGATAGTGGAGTCCATTTCATGATTCTCTCTTCTTTTTTAGCCAAAACCCCTAAAGTTTGACATGTTTTGGAGTCCCAAAGACGTTATTTACTTACAAATCTGACAAAATACGTGACAGAGATGTGATGAAATTAATAATGAGTTTTTTGAAAGTTAGGAGATCTTTCAATATTGTTTTTGGCGCCCAATACATACTCATTTGGGTTCTTGGCGCTACTTTTTAGCTCATTCACCCCTCTTTGAGCTTCTTTCTCTGCACTTTCATTCTTTTCATGGCTTCCTCCAGGCGCCCTTCTCGTTTAATACACTCTTGCACAGTCTATAGCCAGGGAGTAGATGGAAATTTTGAGCCCAAAACCTTTGCTGTAAACGATTGGGTTACCATGCTGCCATCTTGCAAGGGCTCTCATAAGGTGAAAAGAAGAAAACGAGATGATATAAAACATCACTGGAAGGGGCGTATCATTGCCTTCAAAATTATGCCCGAAGGCTAGTTTGTCAAGGTGCAACATGTTTGCATGGCCAAGGATATGCACTTGCCTCCAAACGAACGTGTTCCCCAACAAACACATTGTAAGTTATAAGTTGAATAACATATATAATTCTTTTCCATTTATGCAAGTTCTAACAAACGGTTCGTCATTGTAGATATCTTTCCGTCAACAAGTATTGAATGGCAACCTGTGGAAAGCCTAAGTGGGACTTTCCATGCCATTCATAAGGTATTGGTAGACATTATTTATGCCGATCAAACTGTGTCTTTTTTTGTGAATGCAAGGTTTTTATATATTATGCATAGTATGTGGTTCCCTCTAAAGTGGATAGGTATGGGAATATCGAAGATTTGCCATTGCCAAGTCTTTCATCTCTAAACTAGGAGATTCCTGACAAGGTAACGGTGCAGAGTTTCAAATTCAAAATATCTCAGGATATTAAAAAGTCCATGACAGCTAGAAGGATCTCAAGAAGAATACGTTTATCATGGTTTGTACCCCTCCATATCTTCGTGGCTTGCTTCAAAACAAAAAATTTACAAAGAATGAAGGTATCCTGGCTAAGTAGAAACTTTTCGGAAGAGGATTTGGACAACACTATAGGGGCGCATTGGAAATCTAGAGAGTGCGACCATAAGGGTGATATCTTGAGGTGCAGTGCATGCCCTCAATCTTGGCTTTGGCTTACAGTATCCGCCAAACTCTTGCTTTGGGCTTTGATTACAGGAGATACAAACTAAGATTGGGTATTTGGGTTCCCTTGGATTCCGATATAGATTACACACCATATAAACTTGCGGTGCACGTTTTGCCGCATGAAGAAGTAAAGAAGGTGAATGTTACTTCCAATTGGAGTCTGAAAGATGTGAGGGATACCTTGGAATTGCTAGACAATACATCCCCTAGATATAAGTTCAAAGTGAATGGTGTAACAATTGGTAAAAGAGCCGAGCACTCTTTCTTTTGTACGAGTTGTTTGTCTCCCACAATTGTGAGTTTTGAGCCTTGAGAATGAAAACTTGGCAAGAATTTATCTTAATAGACTGTCCTTAAGATATTTTTAATGGGAACTCATAAGCTATCATGAAGCAAGTTGCCTTTCGAATGTGTATAAATAAAATGTACATTACATTCGATTTACAAGTGAAAATTTTCATTACACAATGAGGTACAAAAATTCATATAAATGTACAAAGCCAAAATAATAAGGCTCGTGTATGCTTATGCTTGCTATTTTGATTCTTTATCGATTTCTTCAAAGATATTTTTTCTCACAGGGCCTTTCTTTGATTGTTGAAAAAAATTCACCTTTACAGGTAGTCTCTTTTCTTGGGGCTTAAGAGGGGATGGATCAAATTTTAGAGGAGAGAGCATTGGCATTCCTTTTTTCTTAGACTCTACAGTAGTGGTCCCATTGCCTTTGCCCTTGCCCTTGCCTTTACCATTGCCATTGTCCTTACCCTTTCCCTTGCCCTTTCCCTTGCTTGTGCCCTTGGCCATTGAAGTTTTGGGAGGAAGAGGGGAGTCAGGATCATATGGTGTGATTGCCTTGTCCAGAATCAGCTCAATGCATCTCTCCCTTATCCACCAAACATATGATTCAGGATAGTCTCTACACTGTAAGAATAAATGTTATAAGTTAGTGAAAAGAAATCATGATAAGGGTTACACAAACATCAAATGAAATTAACTTACATTCACTCCTTCTATTTGTAACAACTTTGAATCCACTGTTCTGCAAATGTTTGAGATAACTCTCCATCCACAAGAATGCGCATCGTTTTGCAATGGAACTTCTTGTAGAAGAAAAGTATAAGGCCTTTGAGGATCAGCAAGATCCTCGTATGTTGTATCCAAAAATGTAGAAACGAGTCTACCAGCATTGCAAAAGGAAGCTTTGTAAGTTCAAAATAATTTTTATAAATAAAATCAAAGTAAGTAATTTTCTTTCAACATACATTCGTGCTTGACCATGAACACCGCTGAGAGAATTCATAAAGATAATTTCCCTTGAAAGACAATTAATGTAGATGAGACTCCAATGCCCTCTACAAATTCATAAAAGAGGTGAGTAGAAGGGTGAAAGCAAATGAATATAAATTTTCCTCTACAGAAAAAGAAAAATACCTTTTTACATAAGGGAAAAAGATGTGGTAATTTGTCACACTATCGAAGCTACGAAAAAACGGTGAAATATAAGAACCAGATTTTGCAAATAGTTCCACAGAGAGAAGTGGATCAACAATATATATGGTTCTTCGGATATCGAGAGTGAGAGAGGAGACCAATGCCCTGTAGTCAATTGCAAAAGCTATTCAATACAAATTTCATCCAAAATATACTTGAACCTATAAGACTTAACTTACGCAAAAAAAAAAAGCCTTACCTTAAGCAACAAAAAACCACGGAGTCAGATAGTTGGACATCCCTTTTTTCCAACATGGGCTTGTCCTCGGGAGATATACTAAGATATTCCTCCTCAGGTTCCGCAGAAACATTCACAAGAATCTGCCCATATACTTTGCCCATCCTCTCGCTGTTGACGGGAGCAAGTGATGCGGCTTTCCTCTTGTAAACATCGTCTTCAGTTTCAAAAACCTCCTGATTTTTTTCACTCAAGAAAGACTCCTGCTGGGTTGCACCCCTTGTAGAGTAAAGGTGAGTAACATCCTCAACATTTAGCTTTTTCTCTTTCCTGGACAATTTTGGGGGAATGTTAAGGATTTCAAGGGCTTTTTGATCGTTGGAAGGCAAGGGCCTCAGCACTTTGTCAAACCTATACCTGACTCTACTGATGATGCTGAAATCTTTATTCATAAGGGTGATCCTATGAGCATGGGCGGCAGCAATGTAAGCATCGTTCATGAAATCAATAACAAAATCTTCTGCGGCCTCTTGCAGGGCAAGAATGGCTGAGAGTTGCCACTTCTTATTTAGACCAGAGACAGTTGCCACTTGAGACAATCTATCAGAGATCTCTTTAACGACCCTTATAAAAGCAACTTTTGGAATGACATGCTGTGTAGCTCTTTGGGCTTTCCTGATCTCACTGAAACATCTCTGCATATATAAGAACCTGGACTTCCTCTTTCTCTTTTGTGGCTTGGGAGGTTCAGTGGCTTCAGCAGATGTAGGCTCAGGTGCAATTGTAGAGGATGAATCTTTCACAGGGCAAGCCTCACCCTTTCCTTCCTCAACTTCAGGAGAAGAAAAATTCATGGAAGATGTTAGGCCAACACCTGGTGTAGGGGGGATTTCTGTGGTAAAATGCTCTGGGGCCTGTGATGGCCCAGCTTCAGGAAACTTGGAAGAGGGCTCCTCCTCAGATTCATCAAATTTTAACTTTCTTCTACCCCCACTGTCCTTCCCATTGAGATACACTCTTCTTGCAGTTTGCTTTGTCCTTGCCATCCAGAAAAGCAAAAATAACAACCAAAAGGACAATAACTGAAATAGCAAAAATCTGTAAACCCAACAGGCTAATTGGCGCGAAAAGGGACGAAATGAGCAATTCCGATACGGCGCGATATGAACAAAACGGTGAGAATGGAACAAGGCCCTCGCTTCGTATTGGAGACCACAATGCTGATACGGCACGATATGGAGGAAACGGAGACAGTGTATGGACGCCCTCGCTCCGTATTGGCAATGAAACAAGGGGGAGGTTACGAAACCTGCTCCGTATTGGCAGTGACACAAGGGTGAGACCAAAATGCTGATACGACGCGATATGGAGGAAACGACGATAGCGTATCGACGCCCTCGCTCCGTATTGGCCGATATGATGCAAGGGGGAGGTTACGAAAGCCTGGAATGATGGTATTCGCTCCTTATCGGCACACCTCGTTTTGACTAGCAAATAAAGCACTCAGCCAAAAGACCACCGATACAACGCGATAGATTAGAAATGGAGAAGACGCAAGACTTGTATCGCACCGTATCGGCAAGCAAGGCAGGAGAGTTCGAGAAATGAAAAGTGTACACGTAGGAAAAATAACCACTTATATACCCACGTCAATCATGACATGTGTCGGACACGTGTCCGATGCTGATTGTGCCACGTGTCTGCATTTACGGTCCATATGCTACATGTCAAGTAACAACCGGTCCACTTGTTTGCCACGTGGTTATCGGCCACGTGTTGGCCAACGGCTACTGCCACGTGTCGAAGACCAACGGATAGTGCTAGGTGGCATAATTCCGCGCCTACATAAGGGTGTGTCCCTTATCCGTATGGCTTTTTTCGGTTTTTTTGGGACCTCTGTTTCTTATCCTAATACGGCGCAAGAGCGACTGTTTGCCTTCTTCGCTTTCCTCTCTTCGCGTCGTTTTGGAGGTTCTGCAGAGTCTTCTTTCAGCTTTCCTCCCAAGCTTATAGTTCCCAAGCTTGTGTGACCACCGTTGTGGCTCTCTCGCTTCTTGCTGGAATCACCGATACGGCGCGAGGGGGCACATCCGTCTGAATCGTTTCTCTCTTATCGCGCCATATCGGCAGAAGCTGTAAACATGTCTGAACCCATAGAATTCCTAGGATCCAAGGTTCCTCCAGGAGCTGGTAAAAGAAGAAGCCTTTCAAAAGGCTCAAGGGTATCAACATGTGATGAGCCTGTGTATTCTTTTTCTTCTCCATCCTCTGCCACCAGTGTGAGAATGCCAAGTACATCTCCAGGGAAGCGAACGTCGGTAATGAGAGGTCAAGGAGTATCAGAGCTCGCTGATATCACTCCATCAGAGAGGCTACTTGATTTTATCCTTCAGAATGGAATGGATCTCTCATTCTATGGAGTTGTGAAAAATGTGTTTAATCCTGATTGGGACCTTGACAAAGTTCTGAAATCTTGTGAAAAATATATTTTGGAGGACTTTTTGGAGTTTGAAAATCTTACAGGTCCTTCTGTTGAAGTTGGCACAATTGAATATGTCCATGTTCCCATTGGGTCAACAGGAAATGAAAAGTCAGTATTTACTAAAAAGTGCAGTGCCCACTCTCTGGAGAGGTTTTATTCAAGAGACATATTTTGCTCCACTCATTCCAAAAACTGCAAGATGATGAGAAAATCTGCTGCTTTTATTGTTTTCACCCTTGTTAAATACCCTGTGAAAGCTGAGGAGCAACAGTTGGAAGGAGCAAAGTCTGCAAGCTTTTGCATGTTTTGAGGCTTCTATTGCTGAGAATTTGGATGTTGCTCACTTCAAAGCTGAGACTATCATTGAGGAGAGCCAAGGAGATACAAATCCTCAACCTAATGAGAGTTCTCACCATATTGTTCCTTCCCTACCATCTATACCTTTCAAGGACAAGGAGTACATTTTACTGTCTGATATTCAAAAACTTTTTAATCTCAGGGAAGATTATTGTCTAGCAATTATTGCAGAGGCTTCTGATGCTGCAAATGCGATAATTGACATAGAAAATGAATCAAAGGAAGAGATTCTCAAACTTGATAAAGAAACTCTAGACGATAAGTTTATTGATGCTGGTGAGACCCTCTCTCTTTGTTTTGAAAAGGCCAAAGAAGCTGAGAAAGAGTTGAGTATTACTGATGAGGACTTCAATCGCATTCAAAGCGAACTCGGGATTTCAAATTTTGGAAGAGAGGAGTCTGAATATGTTAAAGAATTGACTAACACCAATGAGACAGCATCATCAATTAATTTATGGAATCCATTTAAATTGGAGTACGATGAAAATCAAGTGGTAAGATAATTTTGAATTTGCTTTTACACATTGGTAGGTTTACATTTTATGCTCATTTAGTATGGGTTTTATTTGCAGTTGGAGATTGCTGATACAGATAACTTCTTGGGGCGTGGCAAAGGATCGAGAGCTGCTAGTAACACATTCAAAGACATTGCACTCGGCCACTACTTGGCTAGGATTGACCCTGATTCCTTTTTTGTACTTCATAGTAGTTTCTCAGAGGATGCAGCATGGCCCATACTTTGTATTAAAGCTCTTACAAGGCTTCTAGGTTTCTCAGGATTACAATATAATGCCCACAAACTAATGTTTTTGGAAAAGACTGCAGCAATTAGGATTTTTGGCTACGGTCCAGGTTACTCTGCTTCTAGAGCAGGATACTTTTTGGCGTTTTCATCCTACGCCTTAGCTGCAGACCGAACTGACGTAAAATCTATAGCTGGCTACAAGAGAAAAAAATTTCTACGTTATAGAGGAAAGATTCCTGAGGAGGAAGAGAATGTGAGAGTTTTGGAAAACTAGCTTTGTATATATTCTTTCTTATATATAAAAGTGCGATTGCTCATGTGTCATTGCCGTCTTTTATTTGCATTCTTTGAAGTTGTCGTCGAAAAAACTAGTTGAATAGCTCCTCCAAAGCATTGCTTTTTGTAACTCCTCCCCCATGCCTTGTGCTTCGAAAATAACTTGTGCGTACTTGATAGTGGGATTTTACCATGCCTTGGTTGCTATAAGTTGCTAAGGGGCCATGCTCCTCCACAAAGAAAGGTCCATGAATATGAAGAATATGCTGCAATACAAAGTAACACAAATTTTATACCAATTGAAAAACCTATCAAAATAAGCCCATATTAAATAATTATTACTTTACCAGATAAAAAGTGATATCTTTTTCTCCCCATGCCTCTTTTATCGCCTGAACAAGCTTTGTGATTGATCTTTTGAACTCTTCCGCATATGTATATGTTGTCTTATGTTGCCTGAGGAGTTTTAGAAAAACATCAAGGTGTATCCAGACCTCCATTCTAAGAAACGCAAGCCTCGGCGTGCTTGCAACATTTGTTGTGATCTCACATAGCTCTCTCCAACACTCCCAAGCCGCATTCACCTGCCTTCCTGAATGGTTTCCTAAGAATCGTCTAGCTTTTGAGCCTCCCATAGAGACATCGGCCAAGATATCTCTTGTTTTTCCTGAAAGTATTGGATTCTTTCTCAAGTGAACTTGGCCCCCATGAAATCCCATTTTCGATAGCAATGCCTCGCATTTATCAATACACTCATCTGATAAAGATAATGGCTTAATGGAATATGCATAGTCAAGATGCAATCTGAGAAGCTTATCGATTATTCTAATCTCTGCATGCAAAGTACAAATATGAACATTCTTAAGAGAGATGGAAAGAATGGGATCCCAGATGTCTTCTATGTTTTTAAATTTACTCAAATCTATAGAGTCTCTATTTGGGGCTCTTCTTACTGGTCGCAAACTACTCCAATCTTTGGATCCAATACTTTCCATGCAATAAATGCAAGGATATTTTGCATTTGCACCATTACATATTCGAAGCATACATTTGATAGTTTTCAAATCAGCACTCATATGCCATTCCACATTAAATTTACCAACCCCATCAACTACCCACATTTCACCTTCACTTTGAGACTTAATGATATTTGGAATACCTGTATGGTTGAACAACCATTTCAACGTTTGATGATTTTCAATTGGTACCTGGGCTGCACCAATCCACCAAATCTCCATCTCGGATTGGATCTTATGCAATGGAGCTTTGACCTCACCATTGCCATGGTCCAATGCCATGTTCATGAGGCAAATGCTAATTCTTTCCATCTTCTGTCCCTTTTGAATCTGTGCTTCATCCAACTTCAAGGCAAACTTTAGAACACCATAACTTTCTTCTACTGTGATTTTATACATGTGAACCATTGCAATTTGCACCTTTTTTAGATCAACCCATATATTGTTAAACTCATTGTAATAAAAAATGGCCTGTTTTTTTTGTTTTTCATAGGACATAGACCTTTCGATGTGAATGTAATCTCCAAAAACATGTGGAATCTTGCGATTCATGGAAATTCTTGCAGTCGAAACTGCAAGGGCTCGGGGCAATCCAAATATAGTTACCCTATTGCATTTAAGATTTTTAAACCATAATCTAGAGATAGCACGATAACCTTTTCGACTTATACCCACAGTATCACATGTCTCTACGATTTCATTTGCTTTCACTGTGCCTTTTAAATCCTTCACTAACTCTCTCAGAGTTGGATCTCTCAAATCCACATTTTTTGGTGACTTAAGAATCCTCAAAATATCTTTCTTATTCATGATTTCCTTCAAAAGTTTGATTCTTTCCTCATTCTCTCGGATATTTATGCCTAGTATGTTAGAGACATATTTCTTTGTAAGATTTAGTCTCCTTTTCTTTGCTCTCTCACATAAGCTGGTTATATTTTTTAATGGTCTCTTCCTCTCTCTAAATCCTACTGGAGTTTCTCTCAAGCGTGTTAGCTTATCCTGCAATGAATTGTTAACATTTTTCAAAATATCAATCTGACTTGTCAACTCTAAAATATTTGTTTGTGTAGTTTCTAGTGCTTTTTTCATTTCGTGCACTTGAGCTATATATGTGTAAGATGCAGAGTATAACCTCATACAGTAGCCAAGCATTCCATTGTAACCTTCTCCAGCATATCCATCCACCCACAAATCTATATGCTTCATTCCTTGTGTTCGCAACCTGTTGGCTTCAATCTCATCTATCAATACTCGATGATGTATACTTCTCCAAGATGTGTAAGTCGGATCTAGCTGAATAGATAGCTTGTATTTACGTGTGCTTGCGCCTGTGTTATTTGAAGTAGTATTGCTAGACATTCTAGCAAATGAACCGAGCAAGAATCTCACAGTGATAGGAAGCAAGTGCAACAAAAGGAATGGTAAAAGAGAATAGTGTGTAGAAAGAAAACGCGGGAGCAAACAAATGCGAAGTTTGTACGAAAATCTCGAAAATACAAAATCTCTCGAGTTCCAAGACAATAAACGGCCGAAAAGGTGACCCCTGACCTGGATTAAAAGATGAGGGCAATTAATGGCCGACCTCTTCAATGAACCAAATATTCTCTCATTAATCACATCTAGACCACCAAATTTAGAGGTTTTATTCTTCCCAAACCTCAACTAATTAGCAACTTAATCACTTTCTTACAAGTGCCATTTTTGAAGCGTTTTTGGCCCTAATGTGATCGATTGCAGGAGCAAAAATATTCTCCAAAATTGATTTGAGATCAAGGTACTACCAAATCCACATCAAGGATGAGGATATTCCTAAGATGGCATTCAATACCAGATATGGTCATTTTGAATTCACAATAATGTCATTTGGATTGACTAATGCCCTGTCACATTTAATAGGCTAATGCAAGATACTTTTAGACCATATCTTGATGATTTTATACTTGTCTTCTTTGATGACACCTTGGTTTATTCCAAGGAAGAGGAGGATCATGAACCCCAAGTTTTGCATCGTCCTTGAGACCATGAGGACACACCAGCTCTATGCTAAGAAGAAAAAGTGTGCCTTCCTCAAGAGATAGATCAAATATCTTGGGTTTATTGTGTCAGAAGAGGGAATCTATGTAGACCCTAAGGGATGTCCAAGAGTGGCCTCCACCAACCACTATCAAAGAAGTGCGTAGTTTTCTTGGCCTAACAAGATGGTATATGATCTTCATTAAGGACTATGCCTTTATTGCAGCACCCCTCACAAATCTACTAAAAAAGCAGGCTACCATAGTGTGGAAGCCCACAAAACAATCAAGTTTTGATCAACTCAAGCATAGCTTAGTGATAGCACCAATTCTGAAACTCCTTGACTTGAGCAAGAAATTCAAAGTTGTCACAGATGCTAGCTCACTTGCACTAGGTTGTGTACTAATGCAAGAAGGTCATCCTACAGCATATTCTTCGAGGAAGCTAAAAACCCATGAAAAGAATTATGCTATTCATGACCTGGAGTTGCTAGCAGTTATTCATGCTCTCAAAATTTGGGGATACTATTTGCTTGGCAACAAGTTCTCTTTGGTCATAGAACACAAAAGCCTCAAATGGATCTTTACCCAGGTTGACCTCAATATGAGGCAATGTTGTTGGATTGAGGTTTTGCAAGAATATAACTTTGAGATCAAGTATAGACCTAGTAAGGAGAATGTGGTCATTGATGCCTTAAGTCATAAGGCATTCCTCAATTCTCTTATTATGGAGGAACCTTCAACGGCGGAAACATTAGTGGCTATGGTGTCAATGCCTAGTAACCCTATCCTTGAATTAGCTAAGGAGGAACCTAGCCATGACCCAGAATATCTAAAGATGATAAAGGAGATTTTGGAAAAGAACCAGAACCCCTAGACTTAAGATCAAGTATCAAGAATTCTCTGTCAATGGGGGAGTTGTCTATTTTAGGACAAGATTATGCATTCCCTCAAGCAAGAAACTCAAACAGGTAATACTCTAAGAAGCACATGACTCCCCTTTTTAGGCCATCCTAGATATGTTAAGAACCTCAACACGATCAGGAAGAGCTATCATTGGGAAAGACTTAAGGGAGATCTACTCAAATATGTCATAGAATGCTTGTCTTGCTAGCGCATTAAGGCAAAGCATGTCAAGATGCCTGGGAAGTTGAAACCTCTTGACATTCCTCAAAGAAGTGGGAATTTATCAGCATGGACTTTGTTGTTGGGTTACCTTTAATTCAAGGAGGATACAATGCAATTATGGTTATAGTAGATATGCTCACCAAGGTTGCACATCTCATTCCAATCAAGACAAACTATAAAGCTTTAGATATTACCAAATTATTCATTAAGGAGACATTCAGACTCCATGGGTTGCCCAGAAGGATCATTAGTGACCGCGACTCCCTTTTCACATCTCACTTCTGGAGAGGGATATTTGAAGTCATTGGGACTCAACTCTGTTTCAATACAGCCTATCACCCTCAAACTGATGGCCAAATAGAGAGAGTCAACCAAGTCATTGAAGATATTCTTAGAGCATATTGCTGCCGCAAACCCAAGAAATGGATCCAATGTCTACCATTTGTAGAGTTCACCCATAATGCTTCTTACTAGCAAAGCATTCAAATGACACCTTTCCAAGCATTGTATGGGCATGACTGCCACACTCCATTGAATTTTTCAGATCATACCTTAAGGGTAGAGACTTCCAAGAAAATGCTAGAGGAAATGGGTGAGCATGTCAAGGCCATCAACAAACAAGACATTAGTGCCACCAAGGATAGACAGAACCCTATGTAGATCTGAATAGACAAGAGCAACTCTTCAAACAAGGAGATATGGTTTTTATTCGTGTGCGACCCAAGAAGAGCTCCTTATCATTGGGAGAGTTCAAAAAGCTATGTCCAAGGTATTGCGGACCCCACAGGATCCTCACGTGCCTAGGTCCCAATGCCTATAAACTCCAACTCCTCAAGAATGTAAAGGTTGACAATGTAAATGTACTCAATGATCAACAAGTTGCAATGCCAACGAGCCAAGGAGTCCTTGAGCTATGATAGAATGCTAGATATTCGAGAGAAGTGATTGAGGAGTAGAGAGTACCTCATCCAGTTGAAGGACTATCTAGAAGAAGATGCCACATGGATTGATGAGAGTACTCTCAACCAAAAATACCCCCAATTCCTTTCGAGATAAGGACATCTCAATCCCTTAAGGGGAGGAAGGATGTAAACCCCCCCTCAGCCCCCCCTTTTTGTGTGTTCCATAGGAACCCCCCCTCTCCCTAATATAATTTTCATTAATTTTATTTCAAAATTTTTTACTCCCCCTCCCCTTGTCAACGCCGCCAACTGGCACGAGGGATGGGAAGCAAATAAGAAGAAGACGATGATGGAGATGAGGGAGGAGGGGCACATGTGTGCCACCTCCCTCCCCCTCCCCCACTATCCCTCCTCCAACTCCTCCACCTGGGCGGTCCGAAACTGACTGCTGCCATGCAAGCTGTTAGGTGGAGGGTGAGAAGAGGGGCACCACCACCCCCCATACCCCTCCCTCCCACCTCCTTGATGGGACCTAAAATGGGCCGGCACTGGCTATGGCACTAGCCCCCCTTATTACGGCCTCGCGGGCCAGGAACCTCTAAGACTCACTTTGCACTAAATGCTTATGACGATTTTGCGTTTTGTATCCAATATGTAGTCCAACGTTCACCTTCCCTTCTCCTCAGAGGGAAATCCCATAACATATAGGCATAATGCCTCGTAATACACACATAGGGAAGCACCTCTTGGATGATTGCCGTGGCTCCACTGCGACTCTCCTACACCTCAGGGATTAGCCCCAAGATGCGTCACTAACATATAAAACATAACACACAAACTCCACTCTTTCATAATTCAGCATTCCAGGAGATTTTGATTTGTCTCACAAAACTTCCCCAACGAAAGCACCCGTCTAAACCTACAGCTTGGGTTTCCTGTCCTCTCAACGTTGGTCAAAGTTTATAAAACAAGTGCAATGCATTCTAGGAGATACCACATGGCATGCTTGATGCAAGGTGTATGACAATTGTGCACAACCATTTTATGATTAAAAACAGCCATGTGAGGTGCAAAAAACAACCCTTTCATGAATCTTAACTAAGCGTTATGTGTTGCACTGCTTTAGGGACTAGCACCGGGACTTCCGTGCTACTAGTCATCTATATTTAATTATGGAACGATCCCTAAATGCTATGCACAAAGAGGGAAATCTGAATTTGTATCTTTTCAACAATTAGCTCATCGCACAAACTTCATCCCCCCTCACCTTTTAGGTGTTGCTGCGGTGCATAGGTGTAAATGGTTGTTTTGTATCACTTTTGTATGTAAAAAGCGATAAAAATGGACTATAACACAAAGGACAAGGCCTAATTGAGGCTTGGCCTAACCATGCCACACATTCACACACATGAATATTATTTTTTCATATTTTTTGAGCTCGAGAAACCCAATTTTTTCATTTTTTGCTATTTTTCTCTATTTATTATTCATGGAAAATAGATATTTTCTAATTTGTTTGTATTTCCTCATTGTTTTGATTGAGGTTTAACGTTTTCTCCGATTTTATCCCATTTCCACCCATTTTCTCCAACTCAAAATCGAAAAAACCCACTAATTTCCATTAAAAATGACATTTTACGGGTTTTAAAAAATTAATAACAACTCTAAATCATTGCGGGCTCTGTATTTCTGTAATTTCAACCCTCAATCATGATGTAAACAAGGTTCAAATAAAATTTCATTGCATATGAACAACATTTGGACAATGAAACAGCAAAAACAATCAAATTTCTTTGTAAAATTGAAGCATACAGCGTGTCTTGCGTGTTGCGGGTTTTTTAATCATTATTCTGAGCAGCCCATAGACCGACCAACAACCATTCTTTAGTGTTGAACCTCTTTCCTTAGCCTCCACTTCATCTTGAAGCAATTCGATCATAGCCGGACAAGCATTCTTCACCCCTCCTCTTCTTGAATTCTTGCACACGAATTCCCTCTATGTAGGAGAGAGAGGGAGGAGAGAGAAATACTGGTTTTTGTTCTCTTCACTCAGTGCATCATTTCCTAATTTGTTTGTGGTGATGGGAGGCAAAGGATAGATGCCTTCCAAGCCTAATAGCACTCCTCGTGATTCACCCAATCAAAAATCATGATTTGGGGAGAAAAAAGGGGGCGCAAAAAACTGACCCCCCCCCCCCCCCCCCCCCCCCCCCAACATCATTTCAAAGAATGGGATTTTGAGCCTTAATCTCTTTTAGTTAGAGCTTCTAAACTCTAATACGCTTAACTAGCTCATGCTTTTGCATTCACACTTGCAGTCAAGTGGTTTTTTCAGATTTGAGGGGGCAAACGACATCGGAATCGAGATCCGTCTGGACGGGTGGCTCCATGACGTCAAAATCTACAAAGTTGGGCTCCATCACACTCTTCCTGGCTTCCATATCCAATAGCTACTTCACAACCCCAAACCTTGCGAGGATTAAATGGGAGATCAAACGATCTCGGAATGGAGATCTGATGCTTGTGTTGGATTCCTGACATCATTTTACATCTAGGAAAACTCCAGCTCGGTCATCCGCCATCATTTGATTTTTCATAAAAATAAGCACTAGCGCTTTCGAGACTTGCCGCTTAAAATCATCTTGATTGCCACCATTGCCTTCAACGAAGTCTAGTTTTCCCTTGATATTTGTAATTTTTGGCTATTTTTAAGCACTTCTCGGTATCAAAAATCATTTGTCATTAGCGACCATGGGATAGGGCGACTTAGCCCATCGAATCCCATGAATAGATCTGCATAGAAAGAACAAAAAGGAGTATCAAGCTGATACAAAAAATACACAACACAACACATCACAGCTCATACCCTACCCCCTGACAAAACCAAGGCATGAAATCCATGAGGAGTAGGCCTAGCATAATCTGATAGAAGGCCCAAAGCCAATCACTAACCAACTGTTGCAACACAGCCAAGCTAAAAAAAACAATCAAAGAGGTCATCCTAAGTGGTGGTCTGAACTACCTACCTAACTAAGGACAACTCAACTAGGAGCTTCGCCTAGGCAAGGACTCCTATAGCCTGATCAAGAAATATGTTCTTTTAGCATAGTTTTTCTTCTTTTAGGCTTTTATTTTTCCATACTTGGGCCTGTAAAAAGGAGGGAGCTGAGTGCAATGACCCAACGAGAACACGGCATCGGCCTCAGGTCTTGTCTCAGTACCCAAGAACCTACCAATCCCTCGCAAGGCGATACTTAATCCTTTTTTAATGCTCACTTTTATTTTTGCTCCAACCTGCTTTTATTTTTTTAATTTTATGGCAAGATGTCACCCCAAGGAAGACAAGGCATCGGCCCCGGGTCTTACTTGTCCCCAGGAACCTATCAGGCCTTTGCAAGGTGATAAACAACAGCTCAAGGATTTTTCTTTATTTCCTTTTCTATTTTTATGGGGGTCAGAACCCATTTTTACACACCTCCATATATTCATATATTGGCTTTCAAATATTTGGGGTTTTATCTATTTCCATCATTATTTTAATAGGCTTCTCTAACTGCCTCACAACTAACAGGAACTCCTAGAATGGCCACCTAGCAGGTCACTAGAATAGGGTCACTAGAACTTGTCAAGAATCGCATGGTGGGGGGACTTGCTTCAAGATGCTGCGCCGATCATACACAAAATGCACAAGGAGAAGCTCACTCAAGAGACAAGAAGAGAGATGGAGGCCAAAACGTTTTCTTGCTGGTTTTTTCTTCTTCTTCCACACACTTTTCAATGTACACAAAGTATAGATAAGATACAACATAAAGAAAAATGTCCTACTAAGTCAAACAATGCATAATCGACTACACTAATTGACTGGCGCTATAACTATGCCAGCTGTAAATAGGTGTAACAACCTGAATATAATAAGTAATGAGTCAGTGGCTATGTGAGAGTCATAATAACCACCGACGTGCTAAGTGTAGACGTGTGGACCCATCTAACCAGGCAGTCCATCATCAATGTCCGCATGTGTTGAGCTTGTCATCTCAACACTCCCCCTCAAGCTCAACTGCATCTCTGCAACTTCAAGTAAGCTTCGAAACTTTTGAAGCTTCTCTATACCCAATGCCTTTGTGAAGATATCAGCTATCCGATCCTGTGTGCTGACATACACCAAGTCAATCTCACCTGCTAGTACCTTCTCTCTCACGAAGTGGTAGTGTACCTCAATATGTTTTGTCCTGGCATGGAACACAGGATTCTTAGCCAACTGTATACTACTCAAGTTGTCACAATAAATGACAATTGGACCTTCCACCTACACATCCAAATCAGCCATTAACTTTTGTAGCCATACTACCTCACATGTTGCAATAGCGGCACCTCTATACTCAACCTCTGTACTCAACAAAGCAACTGTAGATTGCTTTTTGTTGCTCCAAGCAACTGCTGCACTAGCAAGAGAGAACATGTATCCATTGGTAGATCTTCTATCAGACATACTACTAGCCCAATCTGCATCTGTGTATCCAAACACCTATACATCTCTACCTGCCTCATAGAAAAGTCCATAATGTAATGTGGACTTCACATATCTCAATATGCGTCCGACTGCATCCAAATGTGGCTTTCTAGGTACTTGCATAAAGTGACTCACAAGACCAATAGCGTAGCTCAAGTCTGGCCTTGTAATGGTCATGTAGATCAAACTCCCAACTATCCTCCTGAACATAGTAGGGTCTTCTATCTCATCCCCAACATTAGCACTCAACTTTACATTTTTCTCCAACGGGACTGAAAGTGGTTTGCATGCTGCCATACCATACTTGGATAACATATCCAAGCCATATTGTCTTTGGGACAACCATATACCATCATCACATCTGATCACCTCAATGCCAAGGAAGTACCTTAGCTCACCTAAATCCTTCATCTCAAACTTCTTCTTCAAAAAGTCCTTGACTTCGCAATCCCACTATCACTATCACCTGTAATAATCAAGTCATCCACATAGATGACTATGATGACCAAACCTACATCTCCCTTTCTCACATAAAATGAGTGATCAGCATCAGAAACATAAAAGCCAATATTAACAACATACTCTCTGATCTTGTCAGACCATGCTCTAGGTGCTTGCTTGAGCCCATAGAGCGCCTTCTTCAACCTGCACACATACATGGGATGCTCTAAATCTTCATAACCTGATGGCTGATCCATATACACTTCTTCCTGCAAATCACCATGCAAGAAGGCATTCTTCACATCCATTTGCTACAACCTCCAACCTTTAGCTGCTGCCAAAGCAATCACACATCTGACAGTTGCCATCCTAGCAACTGGACTAAAGGTTTCATCATAATCTATGCCATGTGTCTGGGCATAGCCTTTTGCAACCAACCTAGCTTTGTATCTATTAATAGAACCATCTGCATTGTGCTTAATCTTATAAACCCACTTACATCCAATAGCTTTCTTTCCCTTCGGCAATGATACTAGATCCCAAGTCTTATTGGCCTCTAATGCAGCCATCTCCTCATCCATTGTTGCATCCCAATAAGCATGACCAACAACCTCCTCAAAACATGTGGGCTCAACATCCTCAGCTAGTTTCACCATATAAGCATAATGGTGAGTTGCATAACCTTCAAAACCAAATCTTTTAACAGGGTATCTCACCCTGCTAGACCTGTGTACCATTGGATCACTCAATGGAGTCTTTGCATTAACGCGTGCTCTCTGCACACCTGGAGTCCTCACTGAACGAATGCCAAGCTCATCATCTAGGCTCTCTAAGCCACTGGAGTCTCCATCAAGAACTGCATCAATGCCTTCTAACACTTTAATTTTTCCTTTGTCTTTACCTGTAGTGCTACTAGATGCACATGAAGATGTAGAGGTACTCCTTAGTCTCCCAGACCAAGGACTACCAGATGATGTCTCTGGTCCACTAAGAGTTCATGATTCTTGCTTTTCAGCCTGCACATGAGTGTCATGATCATCATCATCATCCAATGCATCACCACTAGATGCATACCAGCTGCTCATTTCATCAAAGATGACATCCCTGCTCACTCTAAACTTACATGTGACAGGGTTATAACAACGATACCCTTTCTGCTCTAAAGAGTATCTAATAAAGACACACTTTTCAGCCTTTGGATCCAGTTTTTTCCGCAACTCATCTGGCACATGAACATATGCAATGCAGCCAAACACTTTCAAGTGCGATACATCAGGCTTCTTGCCAATAAAACATTCTTCAAGAGTCATACCATGAACTGCAGCTGTGGGAGTTCTATTTATAATATAAACAGCAGTATGAACAGCCTCAGACCAGAAATGCTTAGGCATATTCTTTTCAGCCATCAAGGCACGTGCAACTTCTGCAATTTGCATGTTTTTCCTTTTTGCAATCCCATTTTGCTGTGGGGTATACCTGCATGTGAATTGTCTCTTTATCCTATGAGACCTTAGAAAATCACTGAACTCATTTGAGAGGTACTCTCCCCCTCCATCTGACCTCAATCACTTTACTTTCAAGCCCGTTTCTCTTTCAATTGTAGCCTTGAAAGTTCTAAAGTGCTCAAACGCTTCACTCTTTTCCTTCATAAAATATACCCACAGCTTTCTAGAACAATCATCAATGAACGTGACAAAGTATGAATTGCCTCCAAGAGATACATTTTGTGTAGGCCCCCAAATGTCTGTATGTACAACATCGAGGATATTTTTGCTTACATCTCTGTCATGTGAAAAGGGTTGTCTTGCCTGCTTACCAAACTGACATGCTTCGCATACCTTATGGAATTCTGCAACTCTAAACGTAGGCAAACCTTAACCAACCCTTTGGACTACATTAATTTCATCCTTTGTACATTTGCATGTCCAATGCGTTTGTGCAAAATTTCAATATCTGCAACAACACCTTTTCCTTTAGCATATATAGCAGCATTCATTGTAGGAATTCCAACATCCAGAGTAAACATACGTCCAACTCTACTTCCCTTTGCAACTAACCTGCACTTGTCATTGAAGTATTCTACAAAGCAGCCCTTTGCATTAAATCTGACTTGCAGCCTTTGCTCTACCATCTGACCCACTGACACCAAGTTCTTTGTAATAGATAGCACATGCAATACATCTGAAAGACTCTTTGTCTTACCATCATGCAAGGACAAGGGAACTTTTCCAATGTGTGAAATTGGGTGGCATGAATCATCACCCGTCTGCACATAACCTGCATTTTGCAAATCTTGCATCTCTCCAAACCATTCTGCATGGCTGGTCATACGATTGGATGCACCTGAATCAACATACCAAACATCATCATGCGTTCCCTTTCCTGTAACAGCATTCAGCATATGCTGCATAACAAATAGACGTTCATTTTTGTCTTCATTCTGTCGTGAAGACGATGCATAGTTTCCTTGCTGCACCTTACCACTCCGAATATCATCTTTCTTAGCATAACATTGGGCTGCAATATGACCTGTTTTGCCATGGTAGTGACACACAATACCAGAGTTGTTAGAACCTCTGTTCTGCCATCCACCTCTTCCTCTAAAGCTCCCCCTACCTCTAAAGTTACCACGACCTCCTGAAACCTGCATATCGCTAAATTGCTGATTCAATCTATTTTGTTGGTTGTCACTACCACGTCCTGTACCACGGCCTCTTGAAGAGAACCTGCCACGTCCCCTTCCTGAACTGGAGTAGAAAGCTTGGACATGTTCACCACTTCTTTCAGATGTCTCAATCTGCATGTTGATCTCTTCAGTGATCATAAGGGAGACCAACTCATCGAAATCTGGAAATGGCTTTTTGACATATACAGAAGTTACAAAAGACTTCCAAGCCTTTTCATTGTTAAATCCACCCAAGATAGACAACACCAAATCATCATCATCGGGCATTGCACCAATCACTGCCAATGCATCTGCAATGCTTTTTACCTTCCGTGCTCATACTCATTGATAGACATCTTTCCTTTCTTTAATGTATTCAACTCTTGCTTGAGTTGAATCTTTCGTGCCTTTGTATTTACAGAAAACATACTTTCAAGTATGGTCCAAGCTGCATATGATTTCTCTGCATTTCTAATGTGTCCCAGTATATTATTGTCAATTACTGCAGACAACCAATACATTACCTTCTTGTCTTTTGCATTCCATTCCTTCTGTGCCTTTGTCTCTTATGCAGTTGGAGGATCACTCACCTCCGGCTCCTTTTCTTCACCTGAAACAAACTCGTAGAGACCTTTTCCAACAAGGAAATTCGTGACACGGAACTTCCATGAAGGGTAGTTGTTCTTATCGAGCTTCTCAATGATGGGACTTCCACTGTTCTCTGCCATTATCACAAAACTAATACCAAACAGCAAGAAAATCTTCTGCAACCCTCGACCTGTAGTGCACAGCAATACATCAGACAGTCTTTTTCACTGACTCCTCAATAATACATGCAATCTGCAACCTGTTTGCAGATAAACCTTGTGTTTACTCACTAGTAAACACCTTTGAACTTACAGATCTGAAATTTGTAACCTGCGCACCCACTTTTGGTCAATACAGTCGAAGTCACAGTGTACCCTGAAACTGTTGTCCGCAACCTTGAGGCTCTAAAATGGGCCCTGAAACGGCCTCAGATGCCCAAAATAACTATGGATAAGGCCTAAAGGGCTTTCTTGTAGAATATACAGCGCTCTTCACGCACACCAAATCTCACTGCAATATGAGATTTTTGCTCTGCCCTGCTTCCGGTGCCTCCACAGGCACTATCCAAGAGAGAGAGTGGAAGAATGGGAGAGCTTCTTACCCGTGGCTTGCTTGCTCGAACCTTGCTTCTTCTCCTTCACTTCAACCTTCAAAATCAGCCTGTCTCAGTGGCGTGGATCTGATACCATGTCAAGAATCGCGTGGTGGGGGGACTTGCTTCAAGATGTTGCGCTGATCACACACAGAATGCACAAGGAGAAGCTCACTCAAGAGATAAGAAGAGAGATGGAGGCCAAAACGTTTTCTTTCTGGTTTCTTCTTCTTCTTCCACACACTTTTCAATGTACACAAAGTATAGATAAGATACAACATAAAGGAAAATGGCCTATTAAGTCAAACAATGCATAACCGACTACACTAATTGACTGGCGCTATAACTATGCCAGCTGTAAATAGGTGTAATAACCTAAATATAATAAGTAATGAGTCAGTGGCCATGTGAGAGTCATAATGACCACCGACGTGCTAAGTGTAGACGTGTGGACACATCTAACCAGGCGGTCCATCATCAATGTCCGCATGTGTTGATCTTGTCATCTCAACAGAACTCCCATCTAAAATAGATCTTTCAATGCCTCGCAATGCCTTGCAGGAGGCAATGACTACTTAGACCTCCCTCAAACATACCTAACCTAAACTTGGGACTTCATGCCTCAAGTGCCGGTCCCCAACAAAAAAGAAAACCCTCACCCACACATATATCATTAATTGTTTAAGGGAAAAACTAAAAAAGGGGACGAAACCACTTGGAATGGCCATAAGAAGCTTCTTCGCAGCAAAGGCTCCCTCCAACGACTTCTTCAACCTGTATGACGCAATCACTAAAACAACAAAGCATTAAACGTACCTGCACCAAATAGAGATAGGGCCCTCTTAGCACACTTCACTGCGAACTAACGGGCCCTCTTGGTCTAAAGAGATAGATTATTATAGCTTGCAAACAACTGGCCCTCTTGGCCTAAAGAAATCAAACATTAGCTACTTAAAGCAACTGGCCCTCTTGGCCTAACGGAATCAAACAAAACAACTCATAAAGATCCCTCCTTGGAAGAAGGC
Organism: Lygodium microphyllum; assembly: GCF_053477565.2. Taxonomy (NCBI): domain Eukaryota; kingdom Viridiplantae; phylum Streptophyta; class Polypodiopsida; order Schizaeales; family Lygodiaceae; genus Lygodium; species Lygodium microphyllum. The sequence goes on from NC_141147.1 coordinate 139,590,754, forward strand.
AGATATATGCAAATACACTCCATTCCAAGGGGGAAAAATAGGACTCTCAGCCCTAAACTAAATGCATCAAATTATGGTCCATACCTCCTGCATATATAGCAAGAGGCATATGCATAACATGTCTTCGAATCAACCTATGGGTCCAAGATAACAACGGTAGATGGGCCTCGGCTACTCTTCTGATTACCCATATCAACCATCACCTGCCATATAACGTGTGGTCTGATAACATCCCCCACAAGTGACCAGGTCCTGTCTCCTTATCAATAGCAACATCTGGACTAGGACAACAGTTGAAAAAGAGGTCCTCTTCATAAGCAAAATTAGCTAAGGAATTTGCAAATTTATTCCAATAACGTGGAATCAGGCTGAAGAGATATGCTCTCAAATTCATCAAGTAGAGTTATAGCAGTTCGATGATACAAACGAAGGAGAGGATTCCGGACTGTGTATGTCCCATTGAGTTGATTCAAGATTAGCTGGGAATCCCCTTTTATTAACAACCGCCTAGTGCCACCTTTCTTGGCAATATTCAGTCCCATAATCAAGGCTTTGTAGTCCGCCATGTTGTTAGTAAATCCTACCCCGAGATAAGCAGCTAATTTCATTGTAATTCTACGTCGAGGGTCTCGGATAACTACTCCAACGCTTCCTTTTTTATTAGGGCCCCTGGATGCTCCATCAAAGTATAAAGTATACATCCATAATGGGTTTACAAAACTAGCCATTAAGAACTCCCCTATTCGTAATTATGGTAGTCAAAGTTCAACATATTTAGAGGATGAATTGACAGCTCCATCACACCTTCTTCATTAAACTCAACAGGGATGCTTGTCAAGATTCGTTAGTGATGGTAGAAAACTTTAATTTCCCACACAAAGGTACCGTCTTCTTGCTCAATCACTTTATATCCCTTGCTCTACCATATAAGCCTCCCCTGATGCTATCTTTGCTCTAGATATGGGTGCTCAAAATAAGAGATTAATCGCCCCATCAACCAGTTTAAGCTCTCCTGCAGGTCTCTAATCAGCCCCAACATGGACCTGCAATGCATTTTTTTGTGTTAGCATACTTAGAAATAATAAGGTTTAATCTTATTAAGATTAACCTTATTCTTAAATTCCACCCCTTGTAGATCAGCCAATAGAAATGTGGACTTATTTTTACCTATCCGAACTATCTTGTAAGGGCCATCCCATCGAGGTTCCAACTTTCCTGGAAATAGCTCTCTACGCACATTGTAATATAAAACTAACAGCCCTTTCTTAAAGGTATTTTTCTTCGCTTTCAGATCATGCAACCGTTTTATCCGTCATTTAGCTACCTCCTGGTACAAGAAACTCTGCAATTTGAGCTCGTCTAAGTGGGCTATAGTCGTAAACCGCTCAAATAGGGCATTTTCATCACCTAGAGAATGATTGATTGCAAATCTAATGGTCGACAACTCAATTTTTAAGGGAAAGACACACTCCTCCCCATAAAATAATTTGAAGGGGGTGTGGCTAGTGGCTCATTTAAACGTCATATTATACACCCAAACCGCCACATATAATTTTGTATCCTAGTCCCGCTTCTTTTTGGAGACTCTCTTGGATAGGATACCCACGAGCTGCTTATTGGTACTTTTGACTTGTCCATTTGCTTGTGGATTATAGGAGATCGTCTTGTTATGCTTGATTTTCCAAGCTTCAGTCAGACTTTTAATCACTTTATTTAAAAAGTGAGTTCCACGGTCCGATACTATTTCTTTTGGCGGACCAAAACGGCAGATGATTTGCTCGAGTAGGAAACTGGTAGTCTCTTTTGCATTGTCATGCCTCATCACCCGTGCTTCTGACCACTTTGTAAAGTAATCAGTTGCTGCTATAATATATCTCTTGTGACTAGTAGACGACGGGGTGATAGGACCCACAAAGTCAATGCCCCACTTCTCAAATGGAAGAATAGCCATGATCGGTGTAAGTGGATGCTTCCTATTCTCTTGACTGTCATGTCTTTGATATGTATCACATCTCTTAACATAGTCAAATGAATATTGGAAGATGGACGGCCACCAATATCCAGCTCTTAAAGCTTTATGTGCCGTTAATTGCCCAGCAAAGTGCCCTCCACAAGCGGAGTCATGGCACTCTTCCAAGATGAAAGGAACCTCGTCAGGCATCACACATCGGTGATAAATATCATTAACACCTTGCTGATATAATGTGCCTGCGATAAAGGAAAATTTCAATGCCTGCTATTTAATTTTCCTCTTCTCTGATTTTGATAAAGTAGCTCTAGTCTCTCCCATAGAAAGATAGTGCATTATAGCAGCATACCAGGAGGGAATAGATGCCGTATCAATCTTGAAAAAAGTCTCCATATCACTTCCTTCAACCACGACCTCTTTTGGCTCTCCGAAATTCACAAGACACTCTACAATGCCCTGAAGCTTCAGCGGCTTGCTCTTGATCTCATAATCAAATTCCTGCAAAGTGATTAACCTCTTTGCTAAATGGTCAGGCGGTTGTAACTTATTCAACAACAATCGAAGCCGGCCTTCTGCCTTCGTATAAAAAACCACCTCTCATAAAGAATGTAGTGCTTGAACTTTTTGGTCCCAAATACCATCGCAAGGCACAAATTCTCCATATAGGTGTAGTTAATTTCCGATATGCCTAACTTTCGACTAGCAAAAGCTATTGGATGATACCACTTTTCCTCCCAAATTTGGGCCAAACAACATGTGATACTATACATGGTTGCTGCTGAAAATATATAGAACATTGTTTGTCAGCGGAAATATATATGGTTTGTCAGCGGAAATGTTCTTTCTGCCAAGGCATTGATAAACCTCCGATCTATCCTACTGATGAACATAAAGCTATGCACTTCCTTTGGAGTATGTGGCGGACTCATGGCAACTATGACCTTGATCTTTTCAGGATCAGTCGCAATCCCTACGGAACTGATCACATGGCCTAACAAGAGCCCGTAAGGGACTCCGAAGATGCACTTTCGTGGGTTAAGAGTTATGCAAAATTTTCTGCAATGCTCAAAACACTTCCACAAAATGATCATTTGTCTATCCCCTATGGTGGCTGCCCCCAGATCGTCAATGAATACTTTCAGCTCCTCTAGGGAGATGTCACCAAAGGTCTTGTCGGCTATTCTTTGCCACAAACCAGGTGCATTACACAACCCAAATGCCATCACATGGTACGCAAAGGTACCAAAGACTGTAATAAACATCGTTTTTAGCTTGTCTTGCTCAGCGATCGCCATTTGCTTATACCTTGCAAAGCAATCCATAAATGAATAGACTTCCCTACCCGCTAGTTGATCCAAAATTTAGTCAATAAACAGCAATGGATAGTAATCTTTAAGAGTCTACTTATTCATCTCTCTAAAATATACACAAAGACGGATTTGATTATTCTTCTTCTTCTTGATCACAACTGGTGAGCACCATTCAGTATGTTGAACAGGGAAGATCAAACTTACTTTCCACAACTTCTGTAGTTTCTCGTACAACCCGTCTCGTAATTCAAAGGCATACGTCTTACTTTCTGATGTACCGGGCGGGTACCTTCCTTTATAGGAATAGTATGCACAGCTAGACTGGGAGGAATACCCCGAAGTTTGTCATAGCTCCAAGCAAAGATATCGCGGAACTCTCAAATTAAGGACAAATAATCCTCTCTTTCTTTCGAACTGAGCATGGACCCTAATTTAATTGGCCGTGAATCATTTAGCATACCAAGATCTAGCTCAATAACATCTGCATCCCTTATGTGATCATGAGGCTTAATCGGCTCATTCAAGGTTATCTGATAGATATCCTCTATAGTGGACCCTTAGATCCATCACTCGATGATGTCTTACTACCAAATGGATCATCTACTGTTTCTAGTTCAGTGGAGGATAGTGGAGCTCTCTCACTCTAAGGAGAGTTAGGGTAAGCATCCACTATTACTCGATGGGCACCTCGGCCTAGAATCACTCGAACAGTGGGTATATCGACTTGACAGTCTGTCCATAGAATCCATGGCCTGCCTAGCAAAACTCGATAGATAGGACGTCCTGCAAACCTTATCACTTGAAAGTCTAGATAGCATTCCACGCTCACAACTGTAACGTGGATCTTAGTAATGCAACCTTCTGGTTGTCTTAGACTATCATCAGTCATCCTAAGAAGTGTGGAGATGTCTTTTTGGATCGCTAGATCTAACCTCTCCATCAAGTCTGGACTTATGATATTGACAGAGGATCTAGTGTCCACGATAGCATGCTCCACTAATATTCCATCCACATATGCTGGAACCCTAGAGCAATGCTTTTCAACATGATCGAACCATTCTTCCTCCACTCTAGCTATGCCCAAAGGTTCTACTATATACCCTATATGCAGGATTTTTTTGAATTCCTTGCGTACTCCTGGAGAAAGTTTAATCAATTGCAGGAGATTTATGTATGGTTTGACTTCACAAAGGGAACTTGCTAGATCAAAGTCGTGGTAATTAGCCACAATTCTCTTCTTGCGCCAAACCATTCTCTCCTTTGGTCTTTCCATTGGCTTTGGTGCCTCTTTTTTAGCATTTACCTTCTTTCTTGGCAATCATTTATCCTCCTCGAGATCGAGTTTACTACCAACAAGTCTTAACGGTCCACCTTCCTTATTAGGATTCAGGGCTCGCTTTTCCCTAGTATCTTGTTTAGGGCTTCCCTCGACAGGTTTTACAATTCCTTTTTCACCCTCTTTAATCTTTTGACCTCTTGTTACGACTCGTAGATTAGAAGTTTTAACATCATTGACACGTATAGCCTCAATAAGACTGACTCCACTGCCATGAGGTAACTCCTCTACAATAGCCTTTCCTCTTTGCAGTATTTGCCTTGGTCCATCGTCTTGCTGGAGATTATTCCCTTGTGTGCAATGGTTAACTGAACCCGGTTGTTTACTCCCTTGTTGGAGAGAACTGATCTTACTCCAACAGGTAGCAGCTAAGTGGCTAGACTTCCCGCAAATATCACATTTGACATTTGGACAATTCCTAGGGAAATGTTGGCCACCACACCACTTACAACTAAATCTTGAGGGGCCACCCTCTTCAGGGCGTCGGCTCCCTATCAAATTCTGTTGCTTCTTAAGGAAATTGACATCCATAGCTATTTGTCGATATTGTTCAAAGATCATATTAGTATAATGCTTCATCATGTCCTTAACTTCACCAAGGACATTATAAGAACTCAACTCATAGCCGCGATCATCAATCTGTCGCCCCATGGGCCTAACCACTTGATTAGGAATTAGCCATTGACCAATTGGGACAACATTAGGATTCATTGTTTGGTTTCTACCACTGTTTAGCAAGCCTGCCTGACTAGCCATAGGCATAGTCATGCCAGGAGAAGCTGGTAACATAGGCAGATTTGACATAATATTCCCTCTGCCACCCGTATTTAACATGGGGTCCCCTTGACTCCCATTGGTCAAGGCCAAATTATTACCATTCCAATTTATCCTTGCTACTGCATAAGCCACTTGAAAGTGCGACTCTACTCCTGCTTGGGTAATGGCAGTGTCAATATCGGCCAAAGCAACACTATTCAGGTGCATCTGGATATTAAAATCCAATCCATGTAGGAAATATTGAAACTGTGTAGCCACTGGAATGGAAATATAAGCGTTAAGTTTGCAAAGAACTTGCTTTAGTTTCTTGGCATATGCTTGGACATTCTCATTTGGCTCTTGGCATGTTATGTTCAGGAACGCAACCAATATTGCCCACCCTTATCAGGGGCAAACTCCCTACGGAAATCCGTAAAGAATTGGGCACTGCTAGCTATAGTTCCAACTTCTAGACCATGATACCACACTACCACTCTTCCTTTTAACGTCATGTTGAAGAACATCATTAGGTGTCCTTTATCTTGGATTCGATAGTTGAACATGAGCGTTTGAAACTCCTTAATGTGGAGTTATCCATCTTCTTTTACTAACCCATGGAAAATGGACAATGGTGCTCCTAAAGCCGGTAAATCGGGTGTACTTGCTGGAATTGTGATAGGTTGTGCCATGGCTACAACTGGATTGACACAACAAGAGTTTGTGTAGGCAACACTACACCCCCAGTTGTTGTGGGTTGATTAAATGGAAATAGGGAAGTATCAAGACTTCCACTTGCACTCAAAGAGCTACTCGTAACACCTAGGTTACTAGAACCATTGCCACTTATGCGTAATGGGCTGCTCCTTTGAGGAGAATATCGTCTTACAAATCTCCTACTGCCGTCCAGCCCTCTGAGCACGTTCTGCTTTTTGTATTTCGGCTTGACAGTCCTTGTTAGAGGACATAAACCAACTATTTGGTCCCTAAAAACCCTAGATTCAAGAACCACCACTTGTTGGTAGCTCCCGGTAGACGCACCACTGATGGGACCTAAAATGGGCTGGCACTGGCTATGGCACTAACCGGACCTCGTGCATACGAAAGACAACCCCACCACACGGCCTTGCGAGCCAGGAGCATCTAAGACTCACTTTGCACTAAATGCTTATGACAATTTTGCATTTGTATCCAATATGTAGTTCAATGTTCACCTTCCCTTCTCCTTAGAGGGAGATCCCATAACATATATGCATAATGCCTCGTAATCCATACATAGGGAAGCACCTCTCGATTGATTGCCGTGGCTCCACTGCGACTCTCCCACACCTCAGGGATTAGCCCCAAGATGCGTCGCTAACACATAAAACATAACACACAAACTCCACTCTTTCATAATTCAGCGTTCCAGGAGATTTTGATTTGTCTGACAAAACTTTTCCCAACAGAAGCACCCGTCTAAACCTACAACTTGGGTTTCTTGTCCTCTCAGCGTTGGTCAAAGTTTATTAAACAAGTGCAATGCATTCCAGGAGATACCACATGGCATGCTTGATGCAAGGTGTATGACAATTGTGCACAACCATTTTATGATTAAAAACAACCATGTGAGGTGCGGAAAACAACCCTTTCATGAATCTTAACTAAGCGTTATGTGTTGCGCTGCTTTAGGGACTAGCACCGAGACTTCCGTGCTACTAGTCATCTATATTTAATTATGGAACAATCCCTAAATGCTATGCACAAAGAGGGAAATCAGAATTTGTATCTTTTCAGCAATTAGCTCGTCGCACAAACTTCATCCCCCCTCACCATTTAGGTGTTGCTGTGGTACATAGATGTAAATGGTTGTTTTGTATCATTTTTGTATGTAAAAAGTGATAAAAATGGACTATAACACAAAGGACAAGGCCAAACTAAGGCTTGAGCTAACCTTGCCACACATTCACACACATGAATCTTAGTTTTCCATTTTTTTTAAGCGTAAAAAATACAAATTTTTCCATTTTTGCTTTTTCCTCTATTTATTATTTATGAAAAATAGATATTTTCTGATTTATTTGTATTGTCTCATTGTTTTGATTGAGATTTAACATTTTCTCAGATTTTATCCCATTTCCACCCCTTTTCTCCAACTCAAAATCGAAAAAACCCACTAATTTCCATTAAAAATGACATTTTACGGGTTTTAAAAAATTAATAACAACTCTAAATCATTATGAGTTCTGTATTTCTGTAATTCCAACCCTCAATCATGATATAAACAAGGCTCAAACAAAATTTCATTGCATATGAACAACATTTGGACCATGAAACAACAAAAATAATCAAATTTCTTTGTAAAATTGAAGCATACCACATGTCTTGTGTGTTGCGGATTTTTAAATCATTATTCTGAGCAACCCACAAACCGACCAGCAACCATTCTTTAGTGTTGAACCTCTTTCATCAGCCTCCACTTCATCTTGAAGTAATCTGATCATAGTCGGACAAGCATTCTTCAGCCCCTCCTCTTCTTGAATTCTTGCACACGAGTGCCCTCTATGCAAGAGAGAGAGGGAGGAGAGAGAGAGACTAGTTTTTGTTCTCTTCACTCAGTGCATCATTTCCTGATCGGTTTGTGTCAATGGGGGGCAAAGGATAGATGCATTCCAAGCCCAGGAGCACTCCTGATTCACCCAATCAAAAATCCATGATTTGGGGAGAAAAAGGGGACGCCAAAAACTGACGCCCCCCCCCCCCCCCCCACCCCAAAATCGTTTCAAATCATGGGATTTTGAGGCTTAAGCTCTTTTAGTTAGAGCTTCTAAACTCTAATACACTTAACTAGTTCATGCTTTTACATTCACAATTGCAGTCAAGTGGTTTTTTCAGATTTGAGGAGGCAAACGACATCAGAATCGAGATCTGTCTGGACGGGTGGCTCCGTGACATCGAAATCTACAAAGTTGGGACCTGTCACGCTCTTCCCAACTTCCAGATCTAGTAGCTGCTTCACAACCCCAAACCTTGCAGGGATTAAATGGGGGATGAAATGATCTCAGAATGGAGATCTGACGCTTGCGTTGGATTCCTGACAACATTTTACATCTAAAATCATCCTGATTGCCACCGTCGCCTTTGATGAAGTCTAGTTTTCCCTTGATATTCATAATTTTTGGCTATTTTTAAGCACTTCTCGACATCAAAAATCATATGTCACTCCTTCTCCCTATAAAGACCTTCCCCCCCTACGGTGGGGAATGCGATACCCTGCTTGCTCTCCCCCTGTTGAACTATGCAGCTAAGAAGAGAGAGAGAAGAAATCTCTAGAAGTTTCCTAGATTTTCCCCCCCTTGAGAGGGTTCCCACGCACTAATTTTGTGAGGCATATAATTAGCAAGCCATCTACCAAGGATGCATGCGCAATGAGCAGTTTAAAGTTACTTTGACCCATTTATCAAGCCCTTGATTAGAGGTTGTTCAAGTCTTCGTCTTTAGCATGAAAGGCATCTTAATGTGGCCCCCAAGTGAAGATTTCCTTACGCCAATGGAAATCCCAAAAACACCAACGGAGTTACCAATCAAGGTGGTAGGACAAACAATAACTCAGGTTCGGATGTAGATAATATATCCTAGAATAACTAGGTGCTATTGATAATCTTTCCTATGTAGCACATAGTAGATAAAGGAAAAAGATTTGTTTTGCAAAAGATCATACTTCCTTGCATTGAAATGATCTTACATTGAAATGTCTATTGAAATGATCATGTTTTCTTGCATCAAATTGAATAAGTTGGTGCATGATATTAGAGTTATTTTTGTAGAAGTGCAACTTGTAATTCATTAGGCCATTCTTTTGATGGTAACAAACTCAAAATTCAACCACAAGATAGATAAAAAAACGTTACAAAGTCAAATTAGTTTTAGTTGAACCAACATAAGCAAAAAGATCAACGCTTGTCAATAGCCGGTACTCGATTCAATAATCTCTCTAGACAAACTTTCTGGGTATGATACCACTTAAATTGACATATCAAACATCAAAGGAAGGACCTCTCCACTAATCAAATAACGTACCTAATGCTTGCAATTGGACAAGAGCTAATTACAAGGAACTAGGTTACCCCTTACCCTTGCAAGAGGATTGAGCGAAAGATTTCCTCCAAGGAATCCTAAAGGGGAGAAACTCTTAATGGAATCTGGAGGGGAATTGAAATTCGTAATGGATTCTCAAGAGGGTGGAGCCACCCTCAAACGGTCCTTATGGATCTTCGATTGGATTATCTAGATCTTGCCGAAAACCCAACCCAAGGGCTATAGAACTTAGGAAAAATTTACCATCCGAAAACTATTGCCAATTGGATGTAAGTCCAATTGCATAAATTCTCATTCTTATTGCATAAGAATGAGGGATAAAACAAGGGTATTTCCTACCCCCACAGTGGGGCTTTGCAGTTGACATCAAGGCAAGAAAAATCCGAAGGTTGAATGCTAAGCATTCAAAAAGGAACTCCATCTTAGTAGGTGATTTGAACACTCTCCCACATTATTGTTTGTGGTTGTAATTTTAGGAGCATCCTTTGTGAAAGGATTGTTTGATGAAAGCTCTCATAAGAATCTTGTATAATGAATTAGGTTAAATTCCTGGAGGGATGTGCCAAGCCACCCCCAACTGGTCGCGAACCCTATCCAAGGGATTCTAAATAACCGTGACGGGAATGTGGACCAAACCAACCACCAGAGGTCTCTTTGTGGATTAGTTTGATTGTAGGAGGATGCTTGGGTGCCAAGGGGGCTCTAGTTGTAAATCCCTAGACTCCATGTCCTACTCAAACCATCTACATGACTCGAGATGGATTCTTGAGGCCCCTATTACTAGTGCAAGGGAAAAATCTTGGAGGAAAAATGAAATAGCACCCTTAGGGATTGCAGGATCATATAATGGTCAGAAACTTGTACTTTAGATGGATTCTCAATATAATAATTATTTTTCCTTGAAACAACTTGTCTGATACTATCTTCGTGTCAATGCATAAGATTACGTGAAGGAACGTGTATCTAACATGACTAATCAAATGAAGCTATTTGTATATGTCCTCATTAATGTGCTTTTAGGTAATTAAAAAAACTAAAAACATTCCTATCACCAAGGGAAGCGGATGGGTGCAAATTCCTGATGGATACGTCCAATGGTTGGGTGGTCTTGGTGAGCTAGGAGGCTTCTCAAAAAGTCAATAAAGATGTTGACCTTAGGATGTCTAGGTTAGAACCCTGACTCGTACCATTTTAGAGGGCCAGAATGGGACTTTGCCCTATGGACAAAGAGGTTGAGTAGTGCATCCCTCTTGTTTCCCATTCTCTTTGAACCAAGCGCGGTATGGGTCTACTTTGATTCAGAAGCTCTACGCAAAGAGGATCATCTAAAGATCGACGCCAGAAGGCTGCCAGAATGACCTATCTGTTAGAACCCAGAAAAACTCAGGTCGATCCTAAAAGGGTTGACTGACACACTCCGTTGCGAGGAAGACTCAGGAGGTGCTATCTAACTAAACCTGTGACATTCTTCAAGAGTGCTAGGCAACACCCTTTAGATTTCCCTCCCAATGGGCTACAGAAACGTATCAAGGTTTGGACACGTTATAGAACAACTGACGGTGCATTTTGGGCAGTGAGTTGGAAAATTCGTAATGCTGAGTAGGGAAGAGGCCAATGCCATGGTTTGATGTGCTAGCATAAGGCGCCCTGAGTATGAGAAGATTTTCCCAGTTAAAGGCACGAGCTATCTCCTCTTCTTTGGCTAGCTCCAGGGCCTCCAAGTGGGCAGGGTGCTGCTGGCTATGGCTACCATAGAAGGTCAAGTGAAGATAGAGGTGAAAGATGAGACCTTTAGCTGGACTTGAGCTAAGCAATGATGAAGAGCAGCTGGTAGAGCAGAGAAGGGAGATGGGTAGAGCTAAGCCATGCTCACCATGGCTCTGATACCATGTTAGAATGCATGGATCTATAGCATGGCTATGGTGGATGAAACACAAAGATAATGTTCACGATGACACTGAATATGACTAAAAGGACAAATTATAGTTGTATTCCATCATTAAATGATAAGAGGGTACATCACTTTATAGGCTCATGATGTTCCCTTTTTCTCCACTGTGCATATGGGATTTAGGACATCTCTTCTTGGAGCATACATCATTTGTCATTTCTCAACACTGAAAGGTTTGAATCAACCCAAAAATATACTTATTCAACTTTGTTGAGTTAGAGATGCCCTCAACATACATAGAAAGGTTTAAGAATTAGCAAGAATACTCCTTAATTGTAGAGGCACATTATCTAAGATCATACCTTTTCCTTTCCAACCATTCTTTTTCCATTGGAGATATGAAAACCTATGTCATGGTGGCTGATTTAAAGTCCTCCCATGTTTAAAAATATTGCCCAATTTTCCTAATGTATCTCCACCACGTATGTGCATATCCCTCTAAGTGTAAGGTTGTATAGTAAATCTTTGCCTCATCATGGCATGGATAGAGGGTAAAATACATTTCCAACTTATTGATCCATTCTTCAAGCTCCGTTGGTGAGGGATTGTCCCCTTTGAATTGTGGTATGTCTTTTTTCTCTTTGTACTCTCTATCATAGTGGTAATGATGCCGTTGTTGTTGGGTAAACCACTTGATTGCTACCTTAGAGATGGATTATCCAATATTGGTTGTCCATAGTTATTGTTAAAGGATTGCTGACCATTCTTATTTTTTCCAAAAGAGTAATGACCAAGCGAGTTAGTTTCATGTGGCTGATGATTATGAGTGGGATAAATAGGTGAAATCATTTCCTCAAGATCATCATCATGCTGGACTTTGTTCTCTCTTCTTGAATCTTCATGAAGGTGTTGACTTTGTCTATTCCTTGCATTAGGCATTTAAGAGTTTTGTGGATAAAACTGTTTATAGAAAGAGTCACACCCATAAATGTCTTCTTCTTTATCAGCATGCTAAGCTTTTTTAGGCTATCCATTATCCTTTGAAGAGTCAAAATTTGGTCTTCTTGTATTTCAAGAGTTGGAAGGAGGCTGAACTACCTCCTTTTGGACCACCTTGTTCAAAGGTTGAGCTACCCTTGACTTCACATTGTTATTTGAAATTGATGCCCCATTATCATTGAAAGGCGGAGTGCTTTGCCACTTATTACCCAAGTTGCTGAGAGAATAGTGATCATCTTATCAAACTTAGTGTCCAATAATTAATTATGTTGCCTAAACTTCTCAAAGTGGTTGACCATTTATCTAAACTTATTATCAATTGTCTAGTTCAATTGAATGATATCCTCATTCATGCATTTAATCCTAATATGAGAAAGTTGTTGAAACTCATTCGAATCATGTGATACATTTGCTTCAAACATATGTATCACAACAATAGGGTCTCTTGGCCATTGTGATTCTTTATGTATATTGTTATCATTTCTATTATTTTTTCCATGATTTATTTCTCTAATGGATGAATTTATCTTTACTTGATACTCACGTAAGTCTCCAACATTTGCTCTTTCTTTTTATTTTGGCCATTGGAAGGGTTCGAGTAAAAGAAGATTGTATGTCAAGAAATGGGCTATAACAAGAGTTGTAACTCTTCAATCCTTGTGTTTATGGGCTCAAAATGAAGCTTATATTGTAGGCAAGACATGTTTTCTGAAATTACAAGTTGCAATTGGATAAGTGTCCCAGACCAAAATAGTGTACCCTGCCTAGCTCTCCAGGAGTTTTTAGTGATGTCACTGATGAGAGCACTCCATCACCAAAGTATTTGAACACTAATCACTGGTTGATACTTGCTTATTATTCTAGCCCATGAAAAATATCATATGATTTCTTGTATGAATTAGTTGTCCCCGTCCACATTGATCAAGCACTCTTATTGGACATACCATTTTTCCTAGAAGAAATCAGGGAAGTGGTCTTCAAAATGAATCCCAACAGAGCCCTTGGTCTAGATGGCTTCTCAATTGAAGTATTTTAGAAGTTATGGCCCAATTGTGGACCAGATCTAGTGGTCATGCTTGATTTTATATAAGACAAACTAGAGTAATGTTAGAGTGCTTTGATCAAAGTTTGATTAAGCTAGTACCCAAGCTATGTCCAAGATAAAAAATTAACGTATGCTAACAATGCTTAAATTTTCTTACAAACTCCTTGCTAAAGATCTTGCCATGGGTATCAAGATCTAGTCTTTCAAGGTCATATATTCCAAGAAATATGGATTTGTGCATAGGAGGAGTATACACTATAAAAAATACATGACGTAGTAAGTGTGCAAGGAATAGAGAGTACACAATAAATATGAGAAGAGAAAAATCTAAGCAAGGAATAAAGAGTACATAGTAAATATTAGAAAAAAATACTTATTTAGTTCTAAAAAAACTAATGCAAAGATGACTTTATCCACTTGTGCACTTCCATTCTGAAACTTAGATGGTAATCTAGACATATGATAGGTAAAGAGCTTAAGGCTAGTTGGAATGCTTTGATTAGGTGAAAGAGAGATTGATAATGGCTTTGGAGGGGTCTGCCTTTTATATCCTAAGAAGGTAGTTAAATTGGCCTCGAGTTGCTACTAGCTTTATCTACCAAAGAGTAGACCCATGTCAAATTTTAACCATTCGATCATATAGACCTCATTTTTCCCTATACAAGTTAGGACCTAATCAATATCGCATCTCACACATATCTTCTCCTTATAATAGGGGCCTTATAACTCTAAGCACCATGGATCATTGGTGGCACCTTATAAGGTGGGGTATTGAGCATATCTAATAGCCCCCCCAACTACATGCTCGGTTTGATGGTAAGTCTCTGAAGATGAACTCAAAGAAAATTCTTTGTAAGAGCTTTAGTGTAGATATTTGCACCATTGTACTCTATTGGATAGTAGACAAGCTCCATTATACCATCCTTGATCAAATCATGTACTCGATCTCAATATGTTTAGTGCATGCATGAAAACTAGCTTTTTGGCAATGGTGATGCAACTTTGATTATCATATATTAGCATTACTAGATCTTCACCCTACACTTTGAAAACCTAATGTTCCTTCATTCCCTTGAGTACTTATATTTGAGCTTTTGGCTTGAATAAACAAGAAGCTTGTGAATGAAAAACTTGAAATTAGATTTAGTATTAGTATTATTGTAGAGATTTAAATTAGTTAAATACTAAAATACTTAATTTACATTAAATAGTTAAATAATTAAATAATTTAATATAATTAAATATTTTAATAATTATATACATAAATAATTAACTAAGTAGATGATTAATTAATTAATTAAAATATTATATATATATATATAATTTTACTAATTAAATTATTAAATAGTTAAAAATTAAAGGTTGATCATCATATTGTGTCAGATAAATTCACATACTTTAGAATGATTATAGTAGTTAAGATTTTATTTATTATGTTAGAGACTTTCTCACACTTCAAAATAAACTCATAAAAATTTAGAGTTATTTTATTTTGGCACAAATTTTGATGAATTTGAGTGGTGGTACTTTCTCCTATTGTGCATATGGGATTCTGGTCCTGAGCCCTCATTGCTCCTCACAAAGGGACTGAAGTAGGTGTGATTGCAAATATCTCAACACCCCTCCTCAATCATAGCAAAAAATACAAAGTGTGTAGAGGCTTTAGTGAAAGCAATACCTGCAAAGTGTGGGCACACCATAAACATGGAAAAACACCAGAGACTGTCGCAAAAAAGGCTAAGTGTGGGTACCACAAACATGATGGACATCCAAAGGCTATAGCAGGGGCCTCACAAAGTATACAAAGGCTATAGTACAAGGATAACTGAGGAGTATACAAGTTTATGTCTGAGGCATTAGGGCTAGGAAATACATAGCTAAAAAAGTATGTCTGAATAGAAGGACTGATGAGGTTTGTCCTTCTCCTGGTGGTTTTCTTCTTCTTCTTCCTTTTCTCCGTTTTCTTATTCTTCTTTGACTACAAATAAATAGGCCTTTTGGGACCTCAATTTGGCATGGAAAAACTTCTCGATGTGTCCGGTCCTTCTACAGAAATCACAGAAGAGCTAATCCTTCTTGCCTTTGTACTTGTTTTGTCAACATATAATGCATGCTCATCTCTAGAGGCACTTGGTTCTTCCTTAGTTTTTAGCTTCTTTTCCTCCTCTAACAGTGATGCCTGGAAATCAACAAGTTTAGGGTTTGGCATATTAATTAGAGTTGTTGATACATTATTATATTCAGGAGGCAAACTCTTAAGTAGAACACTGATGCAAACATCTTCTTCCATTTTAATGTTGATTAATGCAAGTTGGATTAGAAGTCCTTCCATGTAATTTAGATGTGTGGCAAGTGATGTGTTGGACTTCATTTCAAGCCTGAAAAACTCAATCACGAGAATATACTTTGATGATTTAGACTGTGCATCGAACAAAGTGTAAAGTCTCTTCCATGTATCATTTGAAGTCTCACAGTTATCCACATGGTGGATATAGCTGTCGTCTAGCTCCAGTTTGATAATGGCCCGAGCCTTATCATCATTCTTTTGCCAAGTGATAACAAGATCCGCATCACAAGGCTTCTTTTCTTTTCCAGTGGTAATGGCCCAAAGGCCCTTCTTCATCAGGATTAGTTTGATGTGGGTTTGCCAGGTATGAAACCCTACTCCTTTGAAATGGGAAGTTGGAGAATATTTACCCATGTTTGACTTCAGAGACCAGTAGCAAATCAGCTTCAGACTTATCAAATTTAAGCAGCAAAAGAGTTGGTTGAGATGTGTCAAGAGACACAAGTGTTTAGATCACTAACAATGAGTGTCAATAGACACTATATTTCTTCCCTGAGTCTTTCAAACCTGCAAAAATCCTTCAAGTTCTTTCAGATCCAGATCTTCCCCTTCTTGATTTGATGCTGGGACCTTCAGGTCTGAGTGGCAGTGGGTTGTTCCAGTGGCAGAAGAGAGAAAATGATGAGATTTTTAAGCTTGATGAAGTTTGGCTATGGCTGTCCTGTCAAAATAGGGACCAGTGACTGGTAAATGAGCTCTCACGAGCTCCATAGGTTGAATCTACTCAAACCCTTTGAGATGGAGGACCCTCACTAATGGGTCTAACTCCCCCCTAAGAGGGTTTGTACTCATTTTGTCCGAGTTGAGAGATCTAAGCCTTCAAAGTGATCGTTATCAAAATTGCACCCAGATTTGGGAAAATGCAAATGTTGGGCATGGTCTGCATCAATCTCCTTGATTTTTGTGCCAAGAAGTTGCGCCTTGACCTGAAGAACAACTCTTGAGAAGAAAGCTTGAAGAGACATAGCTTGATTGATGAGATATGGCTGCTCCAACAAAGGTAGGTAGGTGCTATCCACAGACACAATTATGATAGCAACTCTGAAAAGAGGCAATGCTGAAGCTATAGTTGCCCAATCTCAATGACTGAGATGCCAAGGAGGAGCTCTAGAAGTATAGAAACACTTCTCCAGAAGGAAATTCAAAGATATTTGGCATGTAGAGAGAGATATGAAAGCTTCAAGCTGATAGGGTGTTGTTGGCTATTGCTGCCATGGAAGCTTCATTGAAGGTAGGAATGCAAATGAAGTTGGAGATAGGGTCCAGTACTCAAACTGAGCTGAGCTAAGATAGAAAGGATCTAAGAGGTCTGAAAGGAGAGTCGGACCATGCTCAACTGAGCTCTAATACCATGTGAAATATGCAAGATCTAGAGCATGGCAGATGCGGAAGCTATGGAGGTTGAAAGAGGAAAAAGAAACTCATGAAGACATTGACCCTGACTATGACAAATTGTTACACAAGTGAATTAGGTCCCAAGATTGAGACTTGGGCTCATAAACATAATCTTGTGTATCGATAGTGACATGACACTTTACTAGAAAGAAAAGAGTACTATCATTGCATTAAAAAAAGAGTGCAAGTACAATGCTTTATAGGATTTGAGTGGTGGAACTTTCTCCTACTATGCATATGGGATTCTAGTCCTGAGCCCTCACCGATCCTCACAAAGGGACTGAAGTAGGTGTGATTGCAAATATCTCAACACATTTTATCTATAACCGTGTTTGGATCCATTGCTCGTCATCGGCTCTCTTGCTCAAACCTTGCCATGATACCACAATCTGTTGTGGAGCACATTTTGTCAATACGCTCCACACGAAAATGCCATCCCCGTGACCACGCTGCATTGTATATTTTGTATTGTATATTGAAACACTCAATTAGTTGTTGCATATAAAATATAGATATGACAAATCCTAAACACGTCATCACCTTTGTACTACATTCCCTCGAGAATTTGCACTCCTCGGTTGAGACCTCCTCCCTTTTGTGAGACGATGTGGTCAAAGCTCCATGCAACCATCGCGTTGACATAAACTGTGGCATCTCCTCCATGCCCTCGGGATATCAAATCGGTCAATGGCACGTACTACATCAAAATTCAGTTCTCGCTTCCTCTTGATCTTCCCTCTAGTGAGCCATGTCTCCATAGAGGCATGGTGCAACATACAAAGTGATTCACTTTCTCCTCCATTGCAGCATCCATTCTTTTTTCTACCCCATTTCCAACCACCACATCTCCGATCAGTCTATCATCGTCCTTTAGTGACCATAGAATATTGCTGTCTGAATCCATCGTTGGTAGCCATTGTGAAATATGCACTAGTGCCTCAGACTCCAACCAACCTTCAGTCATGCTACCTTCTGGCCGAGCTCGTTGTCGCATAAAGCCTTTCAGGGTTCTCATGAAGCACTCCAAGAAGAACATCCATCGCATATGGACAGGTCCAACAATCTCCACTTCATCTACAAGATGCACAAGAATGTGGATTTGTATCGTGAGCATGCTAGTAGGCATGTATTTCTCAAAGAGATAGACCGCCTCCACTACTCCGCGCCTCGCAGATTCAATAGAGGACGTCTTAATCTCCTTCTGTGAAATCCACTGCACTAAAGTCGATAACTTGTAAATCACCACACGTATTTCTGGAGTAAGTCATCCTGTGATTGCGATCCGCAGTACAAACTGCCACAAACGAGAAAGCATTATGAACAACGACTACAATCCAAATAACAAAATATGCACGCCACTTAGAATCCATTCTTAGTACAAACCTGACATATCTTATGCCAATCATGGGATTTTAGCCCTAATAATTGGTCATCTTTAGAAAATACAGACTTGAGAGAACGCATTGTACCCGCCGGAGTGCGGGGGATAAGTGGAAAGTGTCTAAGAACTTTTTGAGGGATGGTTTGCCCTTGCAAGTCTTGTCGATACCTATGAGTACCACACTTTGGACATGTCTCCATAGTCTCGTATTCTCCTCGAAATAGTATGCAATCATTGATACATGCATGGATACTGTTGTAGTCCATGCCAAGCTTTCGTAAAACATGTCGTGCATCATCACGAGACTCAGGCATGGTATTTACAAGTGGTAATATATGATACTTCAGTAACCTATTAAAAAATAAAAAAACACCTTGAAAAAACACAAAATTTTTTAATGATAGTGCCGAAAAGAAATCAACAAAGCATATATACAAGGTACCTGAACAACTCGGTCACACTCCCATCGCTCCACTCGTATTTTGCTTGCACACTTACGAGTGCAAGCAATGTCTTCAGGAAAGATACTCGGCACCCATCTTATAATGGTATGGATGCTTCCTCTCTAAGCGGATCAAAAGTCTCAACATCCATGGGCATCAATGCATTGATCATTGCTTGCATCTCAGGCTCCAAGATTGTAGGTAAGTCTGGAAGGCTACATGTCTCCTCTAGTATTGATAGTATAGATTGGGTAGTACCTTCCAAGTGGTGGATAGACTCAATCATTCCATCTATCGCACGCCCACAATCTCTTCTAACTAGTCGCAAAGGGTGCCCTCCTCCTTGGGACGAGACGTCACCTCCCTGGATAGAAAATTTGCCAACCACAACCAATGTTTTTATATATGGTATTCAATTAGCTTGCAAATACAATGAATGATTGATATACATTTTTCTTACTGTTTGCTCAAAATCTGAGATTGCTTGATCAATGATCTCATATTGAAACTTGCCAAAGTGTCGTACGTGTTCTATAGACAATCGATGTTTTCGTCTAATTGCCGGTTTACATTGAGAGCAAGGACATAGGACACGCTGATTAAGATACGCCTTGCAATCTTGAATCCCATGACCTTCATCATTTTCCATTTTGTCTACATTACGACAAACAATTTGTTTTTGTTATCATTCTTTTTTTCTTTCTTAAATTCTTTGAGAAGGGGTTTCTTCTCTTGTAACTCAGCAAAATTAACGTATGTAAAGTCTCCACCCACCCACAAATTAACGTATGTGGGAGTGTTTTCCATCTTGTGGTATTGCATGGGACCTCGCCATCACTCTCTCTTTGTTTTTTATCCATTCATTCTCTTCTCTCCTTCCATCTCTCTCTTTTTCTCTTTCTTTATTATGTTGTATGTTTATTCCCTCTCTCTCGTTCCTTCTTCCTTTTTTTCTTCCTCTTCCTCTCCCTCTCTCATTTCCTTTAACAAAACATCTCTCTCTCTCTCTACCACTACTACTACCACTACAATAAACAAGAAAAGAAGAAAAAACTACTACTACTACTACAAAAAAAAAAAACTACTTCTACCACTATTACAACAACAACAACAAACAAGAAAACTAAACAACAATAAACAAGAAAACAAAAAAAACTACTATTGCTACTACAACAACAACAACAACAATAAACAAGAAAACCACCACTACTACTACAACCATGACTATGACTACGACTACAACAAACTACTAGCACTACCACTACCACTACAATAAAGAAGAAAAGAAGAAAAAACAACAACAACAACAACAACAACAACAACAACAATAACAACAACAAACAAGAAAACTACTATTACTACTACTAGTACTACTACTACAATCACAACTACGATGACTACAACCACGACTACGACTACCACAACAACTCTCTCCCTCTACTACTACCACTACCAGTACCACTACCACTATCACTACCACTACAATAAACAAGAATATAAGAAAAAACAACAACAATAACTACTACTACTACAACAACAAATAAGAAAAGAAGAAAAAAACTACTACTACTACCACTACCAGTACCACTACCACTATCACTACCACTACAATAAACAAGAATATAAGAAAAAACAACAACAATAACTACTACTACTACAACAACAAATAAGAAAAGAAGAAAAAAACTACTACTACTACCACTACTACAACAACAACAACAAAAAGAAAACTAAATAACAATAAACAAGAAAAGAAAAAAAACTATAACAAAAACAACAACAAACAAGAAAACCACCACCACCACCACCACCACCACCACCACCACCACTACTACTACGACTACGACTACGACTACGACTACGACTACGACAAACCACTACCACCACAATAAACAAGAAAAGAAAAAACAACAATAACAACAACAACAACAACAACTACTACTACTACAAACAAGAAAACTACTATTACTACTACTAGTACTACTACTATAATCACGACTATGATGATTACGACCACAACTACGACTACCACAACAACAACAAATAAGAAGAGAATAAATTAAACAACGACTACTACTACTATCACTAACACTACCACCACTACTTCTACGACTATCACAACAACAACAAACAAGAAAATAAGAAATTAAATAACAACTACCACTACCGCTACCACTACCGCTACCTCTACCGCTACCACTACCACTACCACTACCACTACCACTACCACTACCACTACCACTACCACTACCACTACTACGACTACCACAACAACAACAAACAAGAAAAAAAGAAAAGAAGAAATAAAACAACAACAATAAAAACAACCTCTCCCTCCCTTTCTCCTTCCCTCTCCCTCTCCCTCTCTTTCTCTCTTTCCCTATTATGTTTAATATAATCTCCCTCTCTCTCTCGTTCCTTCTTTCCTTTTTTCTCTTCCTCCCTCTCTCAATACACATGATTTTTAACAAAAATAAGTAAAAGAAAAAGAGAGAAAACAAAAACAAAGCAAGAAGGAACAATGCACTCACCATAAAGGCCCAAGGATGGATTCGGCAGCTCCTCTTCGCGATGGCGGCTCCTCTTCACCCTCTATACACTTCTCTTCTTCGCGAACAGTGACAATGGCGGTGAGAAGCTTTCCTTCTCCCTCTTTCTCTCATTCTCTCCCTCTCCCTCTCAAATGCAAGATGGAGTTTGCTCTCCCTTTCGCTCTCTCTTTTGTTCGTTCGCACAAAATAACGCACTCAGATTTCGACCCATGTTTTTTTGTTTGAGCACCGTCACTATTTGCACAAATAGCGACGCTGTTATTTTTCATCGGAAAGTGTCGTCACTATGCCTCCATATCCTTGTAGTGAAGGTTGAATTTTAGAGTTTAAAAACGTGTTTAATGGGACAAGTATAGTAAACAGAAGTGTTGATCCAATATGTTTATATGCATAAACAATTCTGTGTACATGACGAGAACTATATTGAAAAATAGCAAGTTTCTAAATTTTATCATTGTTTATTCTTTTACATCAGAGTTGTTTTTTATCATCTTTGTAGCACTGTTCTAATTCAAGTTTGTTCTATTGACATGTCTATATCCATCGACTTTGCATGAATGGTAGCATGTGGAATGTTTGAGTGACAAGATACATGTTTGGCATGAAGACATAGGTTCTTTAATCTATGATAATAACTCTGCAAGTCAACTTGCAACTCAAAATATCTTTTTTAATAATTCATTATATGTAGTAGAAAGTCAGAGATTGCAGCATGTCCCATTACCTCCACTATCTAGTTGAGAATGGTTGATTAGTAACTTGGAGTTGTCAGGAGCATATAAGTCCAAGATAAAATTTGATATCAATAGTGCTATGAAACCTACCACATACTCCAGAGATGTACATCCTAGTTGATTTATTCCATTTTCATTGTTTGCACATTTGTTTGGTTCATGTGAAGTTTTGAAGAAAATGAAGATTACTTATCAATGAAAGTATATGTCCGTTTAAGGAATGGATGAGTTAGCTACTATTGGGCAAGTTATGGCAGGTCAAAAGAATAAATTTTGATGAGATGATCGATTGTAGGGTCAACTAATCAGATCTTACATTCATATAAATCTTTTTTTTAAATTTTGTATGCCTTGAGTTAATTGATATAGGTATTGCTTAGATGAAATTTTGTGTTATTTACTTTTACTTACCATATTTTTTGTTTTAATTATAGGTATTTTATAGCTAAACAAACTCTATGCATTCACATTCGATATAGAAGATGGCAACTTTTGCGCAAGGGGAGTGGATCAACTTGGATTAAGATAACCAAGATGAGACAAATACAACTCTCAGAGGATGTGCATATCTTGTGAAATGGTCGTAAGCCTTTAGTAGTGAGGGTAGAGAGTCATTAGCACATTCCTTTTCAGAGACAAGAAATCCAATTAATGTCAAATGAGCCTCTATGCAACTTCTATTCCACGTTGTCAATATTCATAGTGAACAATCCTAGACATGTAAGCAACATGCTTCTCCACATATCCTCAAGATAGTAGAATCCTTGTAAAGATTCTTATAAAGAGCGAACAAGAAATTTTTAAAAGCTTATGTGTACTTTCAATTTTGATAAATTTGATTTACTGTGATCCAAGCATGTGAGCATATATATTGTAATTAGTCAATAACGCTGGTTGAAATTAGAATTAAATTGTAGTCTGGAGTTTTGTAGCCTTTGGAATATTGTCTTTGCATAATGATATATTGCAATTCATCTCTTCTACTCATTTCTTTGAGCACTTTCTTTGTTGTTGGAAGAAATGAAAATAAGTGTTAAAAGCATTTAGCATGCTCGAGCTCTATAGCCTTTGGAATATTGTCCTTGCATAATGATATATTGAAACTCATCTCTTCCACTCATTTCTTTGAGCACTTGCTCTATTATTGGAAGAAATGAATATAAGTATTGGAAGCATTTAAATTTCAAGCTGCAAATTGTTAAATGAAGTCAATGCTTTTGTTTTAATTCCCTATTTAATAGACCTACAATGGTCTATTGAGTGACAATAGTAATTTGTAACCATATTGCTTGAGTTCATGTAGCTAATAAGGCATGTGCTATATGGTTAGCATATGGAAAAACTATGCATCACACAACAAGTTTTAGATTTCTTATTTGTGAATGAAAGATCTCAAAGAGTCAAACTTCTAGTAAAGTTTTGTCAATGAGCTCATTAAGATTTCTCCTAGGAAAAGTAAGTTGAACACATAAAACAAAGCGAGTAAATCAAAGCTATCCTAAGAATTTGATCTAAAGGGATTTTAAAAGTCATTTATATTTTTTTCTTATAAAATTCCAATATTTTCTCTAGTTAGACTTGAACATACTCAGTGATTCAAATATATCTGAGGATATAATGAAGTGTTTGTATATTTGAGTAATTTGGATGGTGGCTTTAAATTATTGAAATAAAGTATCTATGGTTAAGATTTTAATTTGAAAATTTAAGGTTAAAAATTTATAAGAACCTTTATTAAAAATCCACTTGATACATAAAAGTTAGATCTCCAAACTCATTTTCACTTTCATTCTCTACTTCTCTATATTTGTGCTCTCCTTCTTTCTCTCTCTGAATGCCATGGCTACTACTCTTGCCTTCGCTACATGGATTAGCTCCACATGCTATACACCTATAGGAGACCAAATTTACCCAAGGTTTTGTATGACCTTGAATCTAGAGAGCTCACTTTATACGGTAGATCCTAGCTCTAGCATAGTGGTATCATTTTGTGATGTAGCAAACCCTCTTACTTGCTCCATTCCAAACTTTGCTCTTAGGTGAATTCCTATAGATGTTTTGTATAGTCTACATACTAGATTAAGCCATGCAAAGTTCATAAACTGATCTTTGGTGTATGTGGGGCAACATCTCCATGTTAGAGCTATATCCACCTCATCCCAAGACCACATAATGATGGATCTCATCAAGCATGATGTAGCCTTTGCCATCTATGTTTTGTGCACCGATGTGCGAGAGGATAGTGAGGAAGACATTGACGCACCCTCTTAGCTACCACGTCTATGATATTTTGAGAGGGAGCTTGAGGAAATCCCTCCTAATCCAAGCAAACAGTATCATAGATCTTAGCTATTGTACACCCACTTCCTTGCTCTACTAAGATACTGAGCAATGAGCCACCCCTTTCTTCTCTCCATGTCATCACCATCAAGGGGGTTGAATACCTATTCATGCAAGATGCATTGGAGATTCTAGAGATAAGAGATGAAGAACTATACTATATCATGGTGCAGGATGCCCAATACATATTGATAAGGTAGGTCGACATGATGGCATGACATCTCTATTATTGTGAGCATCCAAAAGCAAATTAAGGATGTGATGCCAAAGTATGACATCTTTGATGAAAAATTTAAGTACTTGAGGAAAGCCGTTTTGGTCCTTGAGCCAGCTACATGGTACCTTTCCAAAAGAGAGATGAGGGTGGCTCTATTGTAGGAGCTGACCTGGATGCTCCATTACAATGGTAGATAGATGATGCAGAGAGAAGGTAATGTTTTTTAGCGCACTTTACCCATAGTGTCTCCATGGCAGCATGTGGACCCACCATAAGAATTTTGACCAGGATTGGACCCTTGAAGGAGCCCTAGCTGAACGCTCACATCTAGGGGACCTAAATCTAGGTTTTCAATGCCCTAGAAATGAGCCTCTAACGACCAGGCCTCTTGTAGGGGTCCGAACTCACATGGTGGGTCCACATGTTCTAGAGGCCCTGTGGGTGAATTTGCATGCAAAATTGAAGTATATATCTTTAGCATTCTCCATGCATAGTGAGTCTAATACTAAACTTGTGTGACATAGGACATTATCTATATAGATGAGTTTTCATCTAGGCAAGGTGGGTGATCTAGTAGCCAAGGAAAGGTGTGGGACTCAACATTGAAGGAGCACATTGGCTAGCTTGTTAGTGACCTAAAAGTATTTCATAAGACATGTTCTCTTGCTTTCGTTGAGAAATTCTTGAAGCTAACGTCACTAACAAAGGATGGCCCCTTCAAGACCATCCCGACTAACTCCAGTTTAGAGAAACTAGTGTTGCTTTGACATTCAAAGTTGCTCTACTTATTAACAAGTATTAGGGCTTGCCCACCTTTTTTCATGGTGGCCCATGATATGGTTGTGAGAGTTGAAGAACCTATTGTCATTAGGCATGAGATTTTGGGAAAAAAATTATTATTACCTATGATAAAGAATAGCTTTGACCATGGGGAGCCTAGCTCCAAGAAGCCTAGGATACATTAGATGTACTTACTACCAATGATATCTCTTTTGTAATGTTACACAATTTGTAATCTTCTCTTGTATTGATGAAAGCTGATGTTGTTGGATTTGTGTGCAATGAAATTTGTGATCCGCGTCATTTATTATTGTTTATTATTTGAATGTAATGTTTATTTGTTAGATTTATATGCAACATGATTTGTTATTTAAGTTTAATATGTAGTGCTTTATTGAATTTGTGCAAAATATTTATTTATGCAAACACATATAAGGATAGTTTAAATAAATAAAATAAAAAGTGACTAAACAAAAATAAGATGTACCTAAAAATTTGTATTCATATTCATAACATTTACAGAGGATTTGGTATAAGTAAGATTTTACAAAATCGTTTGAGAAGCTAGATTCCATAGATGTTTCACTCGACAACCCATTTTTTTGCTGCTCTTTGCCACGACTGTTTCTCCATTACTAAAAGAGCATTCTTATCTATAGATCCATGTTAGTAAATGGTGACCCCCCTTGCATGCACCATTGCATGGACCGAGTCTCTGAACAAGTCAATGAGGAAGGCTTTAGCAGGTTCTTGTAGTACAAGGTGGGCCTGGGTAGTCCACCGATCAAGTTGATCTACACTTGAACTATCAGGGAAGTGCCTCCTATTATTTCTAATCAATATGTTATTCGTTTTATTCCACACCACCTTCTAGAATGTAGCCTTTGGTATCAAGAGGTGCATAGTCTTTTAATAATGGTAGATCTCTTTTAGAGGGCCACTATGCTTGGCTTCCATCGATGCTTGCAATGGTAGTGTGGTAGTGGTGATGGTGGAGTAGGGGGAGATTGCTTCTGCACAAAAGTTCTAGGGGGGATCTCCGAGCCACTTTCTTGGTGTGTGCCATGTCTTCTAGGAGCAAGAACTTGAAACATAGAACTCAAATGTGTAAAATAAGGTGAAACTGTAAACTTTTTAAAAATCCATAAACTTTAATTAATGTATCTTGGTTTTGGAAAAATATGACTAGTGATCAAATTGACTTGAAACTTTACATGTGGACTCTTATAGGACACATCAAACACCCAAAAAAAGGGCCCCATCAGAAGCCTTTGGGACACTTGGTGGAGGCTTGCATGTGGGGCCTTCATTTTCCATATTCAGGGCTCCACACGCAAGCCTTTGGCCCCAAAGGCTTTTGAGGGAGCCAATTTTTTATTTTCCATGAGTTCTTGCGATGGCCAACATATGGGTGAAGTTTCACCAGATTCCAATTTATAAAATTGGCTATTGGAGGACATGTATTACCAATTGGATCAATAGTGGCAACTAGTGCAAGTGAAACATGTGTACCACCATTTCTGGACAATGGTGGACCATCATTCTCCATAGAAAGGCCATCATTATTGACCACACTAAGGCCACAATTGTTGGCCATGGTAGTGCCACCATTATTAGCTATAGTAAGGCCATTGTTGTCAGCCACCAGGGGCCATTGTCACACACACTATGCTCACTAGATTTGGAAGAGTGTTAAGCTCTTTCTCTTGTATGCACCTTCTTAATAGGAAGCTTGGAACATGCCATGGTTATAATGACATAGGATAGAAAAGTGGAGTGTAGAGTGAATAGTAATGGGAAAAAAATAAAAGGAGAGACTTGACTTAAATACGAATCTTTTAAACTTATTATAGTTTAAATAAACTTTAAAATTTACTTTAGTATAAATGAACTTTCAAACTTACTGTAGTATAAATGAGCTTCTCTCTTTCTCCCTCTCTCTCTCTCTCCACCCCACCCCACCCCACCCTTCCCTCTCTCTATCTCCTACCACCCCTCTCATACCCCTCTCTTTCTAGGCTAGTAAATGTTCCAAGGTTTGGAATTTTCCAATCTTTGCCTTAGCATTTTGAAATTGACTTTTTGTAAGTTAAATTTAAGTTTTTGAAAGTTCCAAAAATATATTGTATCTAAAGTCAAATAAAGGACTCAAGTAGAGATAACCTTAAACTTCACCCTTTAAGATAGGCATTGTTACATCATCCTTTCTACTAAGAAGTGTGGTTTAAGATTAATAGACCCAAAAGATAGAGCAACTGATATCAAACATTTAAAAAACATAGCTCAAACCTTTGAAATTTTAAACAAATTTTGCCAAATGCTTTTTTAGCCAAATTCATATAGACAAACTATTTGAAGCTTAAGATAGGAGTGTTTAAGACATCTCATATTTAAGATAGGGGTATTGATGAGTCATATCCTTAGTACCTATACTCTCTCTTGGACTCTAAAGAGACTCTAAATCCATCAAAATTGTACTCTTTATCTAGGTCTTCATTTATTGCCATCTCTTTTTTGGGTTGCCAATCATTTTGCATGGTGTTGTCTAGTTGTGATGTTTTCATATCTTGCTTTTCTCACTTCATATATTGCCCTACTTACAAATTCTACTTGAGAGGTTTTTAAATTTTTTTTTCTCGTATCATATCTCTAATCTCCTATACCACCATTGGAATAATTTTCTCATAGAATTGTAATCATTGATGCCACCTCCATGATTAGTTGTCTTTTGAAAAGCACATTGAGTTTGTTAGTGAGATCATTCCATGCCTTGAGTTGACCATATTGCTAGACTCCCCTAATTTGCAAAGTACAAACCATGTGCCTCAAGTATATGCTACATAAGAAAGAGAGATTAGAAGTACAAACTAATTCACAATGATGATATATTTTTGTAGCAGTGATAATACTGACCATGTAGTGTGTTGTGATGTTTGAAGTCCATGCCTCCACCATAGAGTTGTGAAATTCATCAATTGTCTCTTTAAATGTATTGGCATCACCATCCCTAGACCTTAACTTTTGTAAGAGATCTACTAATCTATCTAAGTGTATCCACACTTCTTCTTTTGAAATCCTCATTTGTCCACCATTGCTCCAATCTGAGACAACAAGGTGCAACTATTTCCATGCTTCATACTCCCCTAGTTGTTTCATAAGTATATTTCCTTTCTCATCTAGAGGTGGAGATACAAAATTTCTAGCCTTGGATCTGCCAAACTTAAGAATGGTTTGCAAGGGCTATTTCCACTCTTGCTTGATTTTTTCTGGTCCTTTTTTATTTCTACTTGGCCCTCATGCAATCCAACTTCTGAGAGGACTTGTTTTACATTTTTGCATGTAGCATCGGCATTTGACACATGCTGCATCTTGTATGCGAAGCATATATATTCTTATAAGAGCTTCTCAATTATTCTAACCAAACAATGTAATGTGAAAAAGTGAACCCTTGTCGATGGTATTTTCAAAATAGGGCACCAACTTGCATCCACTAGGACTAGCACTTCATTTCTCATGACTTTCTGACCATGTGTTGGAGCACCGTATTGTCTAGTCTTGGTAAGACATTCTTTCTTTCCATCTTTCCATTTCTTCCTAGTTTACATATAGTATATGCACATAAATTTTTCATTTGCCGCATTCGATAAACCAAACATACACTTTATTGTTTTCAAATCACTTGTAAGATGCCATTCAACTTGATAGTTCCAAAATCCTTAGACATGTAAATTTACTCCATTATTTTTCTATTGAATAACACTCGGTATATTAGTGAGGTTTAAAAAAACTTTAAGTACATCATAGTTCTCCTTTGGTACTTCAAATGCTATAAGCCACCATATTTCATTATCTAATTGCACACTGAAGTATAAATGATGGTTTTTATTGATATCAGGATCCAATTCTTGATTCATAAGTATTATACTCACACATTCAAGTTTTTTCCCCTTGATAATCTTACTCTCGTCAAGTTTGAGGACAAACTTAAGCTTGGCTTTACATTCTTCCATAGACATATTGTAGAACTTGTGACCATAGCCACCTACACCTTACATATATCCAATATATAAGGTGACCATAGCCAACTTGTGACCATATCCACCTACATCTTACATAAATCCAATATAAAGTTATTGGATGCATTCAATACAAATGTAACTTCTTTGGAACCATACTTCAATATGTATGTGTGTTCGAAATGTGTAGGTTCACCAATCAATTCTAAAACTTTCTCATTTAGTTACTTTCGAGCCTTCTTCTCATGAAATGGTTTTAGTAGAGGTATTACTAGCTTACTTTTGAAGACTTGATTAAAATTTGTATGTAATTATTGATCAAGCATATTGTATGACTCAAAACTCGTTTCCACCTTGTCATATAATCCTTGAGCATCTTTTGTAGTAAACAAGTTGCTTACATCCCTAAGACATTCACTTGCAACACCATCTACAATATCCTTGAATTTACGATTTTTCAATGTATTTTTTACTATATCCTTGCTAAGAACTTTAGCAATAGTATCATTTTCTACATGAGAAAACGTATTCCTCATTGTAGTAGATTGAGCATATATTCGTCTATGATATCGTCCACCTCCTTTGATTAATTCGTTTAACTAATCAGATGCACTTACGTGCTTCTTTAGTTTTTAAAGTGGGCCTAATCTCCAAATTTTTTATGAGCTTCCTCTTTATGTTTCTATTCTCCTTCTCCAACTCCATAATTTTAGACTCTAACTCCATATTCGATACTTGTGTAGCATGCATAGTATCTTCAATGACAAACATTGCTTGTTGTAGGCTTTGATTCTCCCTATCCTTCTAAGCTAATAATCTATCTTTTTCCATCAAAGACTGCACATATTTTTGTAATCTTTTTTTTTGTATTTATTAAGGCTTGATGAACCCCTACTAATCCTTGTGTCACAAGTCTACATGTGTATCCATATATTCCTTCATAAACAAACTTTACAAATGGTGTAAGACCATTAAATTGTAGTGGCCTTTGAGTTAGCAAATTAGGTGGATAAATGCACCATCAACCCAAAGATCCATATTTATTTTTCCAATATTTCTTTATTGTTGCATCATCTATTTCCACAATTCCTTTGAACAATGGTACATATTCATCCTCCAAGTGGAAGTGAATATCTCTCTTTCTCTTAGTATGTCCTACAATTGTGTTCTACAAAGAAAAATGTATTGATAATTTTGACTTGGATTAATATTCAAAGCACACAATTATACCCCTTTGATTCACTATATCTATATTCTTTTTTACCTAATTGAATGTTGAAAATTTCTCTTAATTTCAATCATGATAGATCCTAATCAATCCCTAATTAGCCTCATAAATCCCTATTTAGTCTCTAGTCTTATCCTTTGTTCTATCCAAAAAACACACACACATACACACACACACACACACACTCTCTCTCTCTCTCTCTCTCTCTCTCTCTCTCTCTCTCTCTCTCTCTCTCTCTCTCTCTCTCTCTCTCTCTCTCTCACAACAAGAATTGGTTAAAGATGATTAAACATGTTACACAAAAACTTGGATGGTTAAGTACAATAATATCATCTTATCTTCTTCCCAAATTTACTCTCTCACTCATGTCCAAAAGAGATAATAATTTACAAGGAAACTCTCAAGTCAAAAAGGTATATTTGGATAAAAATAAAATTAATTATAATATGTATATTAACTTATACTATTTTTTAACTTTTGTCCTTTTAAAAAGTGATAATAAGAATGATTATAATATATATTAATATTAAAAATTCATGAGGGTATTAAAGAGTTGTATATCAATTATTAGCTCTTTTTTTGGAGAAAATAGAACCACATTTGTTTAGTTGTGAGGATTTTGAGAAAAAGTAACCTTATCCTATATTTTGGGGATAAAATAATAGGTAAATTCCATTAAAAACACAAATACGAGATTTTCTTGATTGTAGAAGATCGATCTCTTGTTATGATATTATTTTAGAATATGTTTTTAGAGAGGGAGATGAGTGAAACCCCTTAAGAGGCAAACAAGAGAGTCCATATTTCTTCTAATGTGGCACTTTTTCGAATAACATAAGGGTTATTGCCTAGACTCTCTTGGGTCCACTTCACAATGAAAGGTCTTGGAAATTTCCATGAGAATTTACTTGAATTTTTCCATTTTCTATGTAAACTAAAGTCTCCTTTTTGGAATTATCTAGCATCAGTCTTCAAGCAACTGCTTGGGCTAGATTACTTGAGTCGAAGTTGACTTGTATCACACTTGGTTTATTGAGATGGAAATCTTAACACGTGCAAACTTTGATGATGAACCATCTGGCTAGATGGGTCTGCATTTCTATACTTAGCACGTCAGTGGTTATTATGATCTTCACATGGCCACTAACTTATCACTCATTATATTTAGTTTGTTGCACCTACCTATGGCTAGCATAGTTATAGTGCCAGTAGATTAGTATAGTCAGCTATGCACTGTTTGACTTAATAGGCCATTTTCCTTTATGTTGTATCTTATATATACCTTGTGTACATTGTATTATAAAAGAAAAAACTAGCAAGAATATGTTTTGGCCTCCATCTCTCTTTTTCTGTTCTTGAGTGAGCTTCCTCTTGTGTGTATGGTGTGTGTTTGGTGCAATAGCTTAAGCAAGTCCTCTCACCACACGATTCTTGCTATGATATTAGAGCAACGCCATTGAGAGAGGATAGTTTTGAAGATTGAAGTGAAGGTGAAGAATCAAGGATTCAAGAAAGCAAGCAATGGGTAAGAAGCACTCTTTCGGATAGTGCCTAATGAGGCACTGGAAGCAGGGCAGAGTGAAAATCTCATATTGTTATGAGATTTAGTGTGCGAGTAGAGCACTGTATATTCTATAGATAGTGCATTTAGGACTTTTTGCAAATTTTTGGGCCATTTGAAGCCATTTCAGCCTTGTTTCAGACAACAAGGTTACAGACAGCAGTTTCGAGGCAAACTGCAATTTCGACTATGCATAGGTTACAAATTTCAAATCTGTACGTTTTGAGGTGTTAATCAGGAGGTAAACATAAGTTTTATCTGCAAAAAGGTTGTAGATTACATTGTTGTTGAGCTATTAGTAAAAAAGGTTACTTGATGTATTGTAGCATACTTGTTATAATAGGTAGCAGAAGACTTGCTTGTTGTTTTGTATCATTTTTGTAATAATGGCAAAGAACAGTGGAAACCCCATCATTGAGAAGCTAGACAAGAATAACTATCCATCATGGAGGTTTCGTGTGATGAACTTTCTTATCAAAAAATGCCTTTATGAGTTCATTTCAGGTCAAGAAAATGAGCCAAAGCTAAGTAACCCTATAATTGCAAATGAAAGGCAAAAGTGGATATATTGGCTATATGTAGTTATTGACAATACTATACTAGGGTGTATGAGGAATGCAAAACTTCACATGTAGCTTGGACAATTTTTGAAAACATGTTTTCAATAAATATAAAGGCACGAAAGATTAAACTTAAGTAAGAGTTGAATACTTTGAAGAAATGAAAATTTTCTATCAATGAGTATGTGTTGAAGGTGAGGAGCATTCAGATGCTTTGGTAGCGATTCATGCAATGTCTAATGTGATGATGATTTGGTTTCATCTACTTTGGGTGGCCCTAATAATGAGAAGGCTTAGAAATCATTTTGTTGCTTTTGTATATATGTGGAAGCCATTTCCAAATTTTGATGAATTGGCCTCTCTCATGATTACTAAAGAGATCAATATGCAGGGTGACTCATCTGAAAGAAATGGTGAACAAGCTCAAGTATTTTACTCAAGTTCAAAAAGGGAATGTTCGAGAGACTATGGTATGGGACGTGTAAGTGATAACTAGCAAAATAGGTTAAATCAGCAATCAGGAAGAGGTGGATGGCAGAACAAAGGTTCTAGAAATTATACTATTGTTTGCCATTATTGTGGTAAAACACAACATATTGTAACCCATTATTATGCTAAGAAGGATGATATGTACAGTGATAAATTGCAAAAGGAAACTATGCATATTCTTCATGATAGAATGAAGATAAAAATAAGTGTCTTATCATTTGACGAGTCATGATAAATGGTTTGGAGAGATGTAAGATTTACAAAATTTGGGTTATGTCTAGGAGGGTGATGATTCATGCTACCCAATTTTGCACATTGGAAAGGTTCCCTTATCCTTGCATATGATGGCTAGACAAAGAGTATATTAGATGTATAACATATGCCATCAATCACAAAGAATTTAGTATTTGTTGGCCAAATACTAGAGAAAGAGTTGTAAGTATAATTTAATGAAAAATGTTATTTTGTAAAATAATTTAATGATAAGTGTAGGTTGGTCACAAAAGAAAGTAGAGTTGGTTGCATATTCACTTTTGTTGCTAGAATTCATACTATGAACACTACTACATATGCTAAATGGAAAGGAGCAGTTATAGTCATTGAAATATGGTATAAATACATTGGACATATAAATGTACAAAGACTAAAATTACTTATAGAGTTTCTTGCTTTTAGAGTTGTAAAATTTCATGGTGTGTGAAGCATGTTAGTTTGCTAAGCATGCAAGATAACCTTGTTCACATGACAGAGATGTGAGTAGAAATATACTTGATGTTATGCATACAAATGTTTGGAGACCTACACAAAATGTGTCTCTTGGTGGTAGCAAATACTTTATCATATTTATTGATGATTTCTCAAGGAAGGTGTAGGTGTATTTTGAAGGAAAAGAGTGATGTATTTGAGCACTTCAAATCTTTCAAGGCTATTATTGAAATAGAAACATACTTGAAAGTTAAGTGCTTGAGATCAGATGGAGGGGGAGAGTACCTCTCTAATGAGTTTAGTATCTTCTTGAGGTCTCATGGGATAAAGAGACAATTTACTTGTAGGTATATCCTATAGCAAAATGGGGTCATAGAAAAAAAAAACATATTGTAGAAGTTGCATGGGCATTGATGGGGCTGAAAAGAATATATCTTTTTTTTTTCTGAAGCTATTCATACTGATGTCTATATTATGAATAGAAATCCCACAACTACAATTCATGAGATCCCCTTGAAGAATACTTTATAGGTAAGAAGCCCAATGTATCACACTTGAAAGTGTTTGGTGATGCATTAGATGATGATGATGATGATGATGATGATAATTATGTGTAGAAAAAAAAGCAAGAATCATGGAGTCTTAGTGGACCAAAAATATCATATGATACTACATCTATAGTTAGCCCATGGTCTAGGAGACTAAGGAGTAGCCTCACATCTTCAAGTGGATCTACAAGTGTTATAGGTTAAGGCAAAGGAAAGAAGAAAGTGTTGGATAGTAATATACATCTACTAGTCATTTGGGATTTTATGGAGATTCTAGTGGTTCAAAGAGTTTGGATGATGAGTTTGGTATTCCTTCAATCAAGACATTAGGTAAACAAAGAGCACATAGTAATGTAAAGGCTACATTAACTAATCTAGTGGTCTGCAAGTCTAGCAAGGTCATATACCCTATTAAAAGATTTGGTTTTGAAGGTTATGTAGCTCACCATTATGCTTATATGGTAAAGGTAGTTGAGGATGTTGAGCTCACTTGTTTTGAGGATATTGTTGGTCATGTTCATTGGGATGTAGCAATGGATGATTAGATGATTGCATTAGAAGCCAATAAGACTTGGGATTAGGTACTCTTACCTAAGGGCAAGACGGCTATTGGCTCTATAAGTGGGTTTATAAAATCAAGCATAATGCAAATAGTTCAGTTAGCAGGTATAAGGCTAGGCTAATTGCAAAAGGCTATGCTCAAATATATGGCATAGATTATAAAGAGACATTTAGCCTAGTTGCTAAGATGACAACTGTTAGATATGTCACTACTTTAGTAGCAACCAAAGGTTGAAATTTGCAACAAATCGATGTCAAGAATACCTTCTTGCATGGTGAATTACGATAAGAGGTGTATATGGAGTAGCGAGCATGTAATGAAGATTTAGCAGGTTAAAGAAAGTACTTTATGAGTTGAAGAAAATACCTAGAGCATGGTCTGACAAGATCCAAGAGTATCTTGTCAACAAATGGATGTCAAGAATACCTTCTTGCATAGTGAATTGCGATAAGAGGTGTATATGGAGTAGCGATCATGTTATGAAGATTTAGCAGGTTAAAGAAAGTACTCTATGAGTTAAAGAAAATACCTCGAGCATGGTTTGACAAGATCCAAGAGTATCTTGTCAATAATGATTTTTATATTTGTGATGTTGACCACTCACTTTATGTAAGAAATTGAGATGCAAGCTTAGTCATCATAGTCATCTATGTGGATGACTTGATTATTACAGGCGATATTGACATTGGGATTACTGAAGTTTAGGACTTTTTTAAGAAGAAGTTTGAGATGAAGGATTTGGGTGAGTTGAGGAAATTTCTTGGTATTGAGGTGATCAGATGTAATTATGATATATGGCTATTCCAAATGCAGTATATCTTGGATATGTTATCCAACTATGGTATGACAACATGTAACCCTATTTCAATACCATTGGAGCAAAATGTGAAGTTGAGTGCTGATGTTGGGGATGAGATAGAAGACCCTACTATGTTCAAGAGGATAGTAGGGTGTGTGATTTACATGACTATCACAAGGCCAGACTTGAGCTATGCTATTGGTCTTGTCAGCCAGTTTATGTAAATGTGTAGAAAGCCTCATTTGGATGCAGTTAGATGTATATTGAGGTATGTGAAGTCCACTTTATATTATGGACTTTTGTATGAGTCAAGTAAAGGATGTATAGGTGTTTGGATACACATAAGTAGATTGGGCTAATAGCATGTCAAAGAGAAGATCTACCAATGGATTCATGTTTTCCCTTGGTAGTACACATGGAGCAATAAAAAGCAATCTATAGTTCCTTTATCAAGTACAGAGGCCAAGTATAGAGGTACTGCTATGGCAACATGTGAGCTAGTATGGCTGGAAAAGCTATTGGGTGATTCCCTATGACAATATAAGCAACATATAGCTAGTTATTAGGAACCCAATGTTCCATACTAGGATAAAACACCTTGAGGTACACTACCACTTTGTGAGAGAAAATGTACTTGCATGAGAGATTGACTTGGTATATGCCATCACATAGGATCACATAGTTGACATTTTCACAAAGGCATTGGGTATAGATAAGATTTAAAAGTTTCAAAGCTCACTTGGATTTGTAAAGATACAGTTGAGCTTGAGGGAGAGTGTTGAGATAACAAGCTCAATACATGCAGACATTGATGATGGACTATCTAATTAGATGGGTCCATACATCTACACTTAACACATTGGTGGTCATTATGATCCTCATATGGCTATTAAATTATTACTTATTATATTTGGTTTGTTGCATGTACCTACAACTATATAGTTATAGTGCCAACCGATTAGTATATTCAGTTATGCACTATTTGACTTAGTAGGCCATTTTTCTTTATGTTGCATCTTATCTATACTTTGTGTACATTGTATTGTGTGTGGAAGAAGAAGAAAAAACTAGCAAGAAAACATTTTGGCATCCATCTCTCTTTTTGTACACTTGAGTAAGCTTCCTCTTGTGTGTATGGTGTGTGTTTGGTGCAACAGCGCAAGCAAGTCCCTCCCCCATGCAATTCTTGACATTGTTCAAGGAGAACAAGAAACGAGGGGGAGTATGAGAACATCAACCCCTCTACCCATAAAGGTAAAGTCTCACTCCATTCCTCTAAAATAATATGAAGTCAAGGGTCCTAGTTGATTTGAGGGTCAATTCCTCCTATATTCTAACATAGTGAATATGTGAGAAGCTCTCGGCTCACCAAGACCACTCTACCTTAGAGTGGATCCATCAGGAATCACATTCTTCTGCTTTCCTCGGTTGAGAAATTTTAGTTATCAACTTACTTAACACATTTAAGTTGTACACATTAAATTATCTTCCTAAATAAATCCTTTAAACCATAGTATTGTTTACATAAATGAGAATCACAACACACAAACAATGAAGACAACCTTTGAATGATAGGTTATTTATTTAATTACATTTCTTATACAATTTTTCATATTCTACCCATACGAAAGAATGGCACAAAGGCCATTATTTACCCAAGATTTTCACCCCTAACTAGTAGCGGGGCCTCAAGATTCTCATCTTGAGCCACACAGACATTTGGGTGGTTCCTAGGAGTCTAAGAGTTTACCAGCTAGAGTCCCCCCTAGCACCCTCACTCCTCTTGCCCAAGGACTTTCCATGGAGTGATCTCTCACCATCGCGGTCAGTCCAAAAACTCTCTAAGGTGGCAATATGTTTCCCCCCTTGGGAAGGGACCCACAACTAACCTTGGGTAAGGTCTAGTGTGCTTTTCTTTAGATCCTATTGTAGAATTAGTGTATTAAAAACTTTCTATTATTCAATCGATTTCCTAAATGCATTAAGTCAAGCTCATATGCATTGCTATAAACGCAAGCAATTCCTTTCAAATATTTCTTAACAATAGGCAATTGAGCAAGATTTTAACTTGGAGGAAACCCTTTCCCCACTAACTATCTTGTTACTCTCAGGTTTTTTTCAATTTCCCTTCGGCTTGGATTTTCAAGCTTTTCTTTCTCTCAATCTTCGACAACTTTCCTTTTTTTAAAAATCAAAATTTCCTTAGTATCATAGGTCTTTGAGTATGATCTTTTGTTCATAGTTCTTGTCAAGGATTGGTCCTTAATCCCATCAAGAATTCTAGATATTATCCTAAATTGAAAAGAATTTATTAGATTTTTATTTTTATAGTGGGGATTCTTCTTCCTCAAGAAGTACCCCTAATAGATGATCTTGATCATCTATTTTATTCTTCCTAACTTGCTTGTTATATGTTAAAGTTATTGTTCTTTATTTATAAACACTAAGGAAATATTTAAGAAGTTCGTAAGTGTAATGAGAATTATCCATGATACGATCTTTTTGCCATTCTTCATGTTCATATTGTAAAAACTAAAGAGCTACTACTAATGCAACTTCAATTATCTTAATTTTACATAATTATAAACATAAAAAGAATTTCTTTCTCAATGTAGCTTTTTTTTCAATGTTTTCATGAAAAAAACGAATTATTCTTAGTGCAAATTTTTATCTTCCTACATTTTTATGCAAAAAATTTATTCTCAATGCAACTTTTATCTTTCCATGATTTTTTTAAATATGATTTATGAATACAAAAATAGTTGTATTCGTGATGTGACTATTCATTTGGATCTTAAGATAAATATCCAATGCAATATGATAAAATTTACCCTAGCTTTGCATTTATACAATTTTAATAATTCTCTATGTGTCTATTTATACATTTCTAACCATGTACTGAACAAGCATAAATTTACAAAGGAACCTGATCTTGTGCCACATGAAGTGGCATAGTGACCATGTTTGTGACTGCGTTAGTAGCTATTGTGCTTCTTGCTCTAAAATATATCCTCTTGGGGGAAACAAGAAGGCATTTGTGGCACTAGCTCCGACTTTTGCAGTCTTGAGCTCCAAACGGATTTTTGCGGTTCCTTGTGGGTCGCACTCTTGCTAGATAGGAATGACTTTTATTAAAGATGTCGGGGTGGTACTCCTCTCATGCTTCAGGATGTCTTTCTTATTCTCATTTTCCCTCTCTCTTTATTCTTCTTCACTTCTTTCACTCCCTTATTCCTCTCCTTCTCCTCACCTCTTCTACTTCCCTCCTTTTCATCTTCTCTATACCTCTTCTACTCTCCTTCCTTTCTCCTCTTTTTCTCTATACCTCTTCTACTCTTCTTACTTCCTCCTCTTTCTCTCCCTTCTTCTCTCCTCTTCTCTCCTCTTCACTCTCTTCACTTATTCCTCTATACTCCTCCCTTCTCCTCTCCTTCTACTTTCACTTCTCTCTTCCTTTTTTCTCCTCCTCTTCTTCTCTCTCTCTCTCTCTTCTTCTTCTTCTTCTTCTTCTTCTTCTTCTTCTTCTTCTTCTTCTTCTTCTTCTTCTTCTTCTTCTTCATCATCATCATCATCATCATCATCTTGTTCTTCTTCTTCTTCTCTTTCTCTTTCTCTTTCTCTTTCTCTTTCTCTTTGTCTATCTGTCTGTCTATCTCTCTACCAGCGGACGTGTAGAATGATATTAGCCTTTTCATTGGCTATCTCTAGCTTATATAGGATTAGTATTTAAGGTATCAAGCCTTTCAACAATCGTTAAATTTCTTCTCCTCTACAAATGCCAAGACTTTAGTGGAGTGTCAATTCAAATGGGTGGTGGCATGTAGGCCTTGGTAGAATCACGTGTGATGGCAAAGTAAGTGGCGGTGAGGTCAGTGAAAATTGTGACAATGATGTGCAGTTAGCCAGAACTTGTGACCTCTTTTTTTTTATTTTCTTCTTTTATCAAGGCTTAATTTATCCCCCCCCCCCCTTCACAGGCAAGGGAGGGGATTGAGTTATTATATCATTTTCCCCTTAGGGTAATCCAGATTTCCTCATCTTAAATTTAGGGGGTAGGTTGGGTTGCAAGACCTTAGGATATGACTCTTCATGCTTTTCATGGTGCTACATTGAAGTCCAAGATTATAAGGATAAGGTAGAATGGATCTTATTTCAAGCGTAAGTTTTATCACATTTAAGGAAGATCTTCACCCTTTGGCAATTTAGACATTCATTGACATACTTAAGTACTTCACCCTTGAGTCTTTGCTAGTAATAGCTTTTCCTGATAGCATTAATAGTTTTTGCATACCCCAGTCGGGTGTCCTGAAAAAGGAGAGTCATGTGATTCCCAAAGTATCCTCCTCTTGAGATTTTGACTTGAAGGAATGCATAGTCTCATTCTGAAACAAACATTCATTTTCATATGTAGAGAATTCTTGATACTTAGTCTTGATTTTGGGATCTTGTTCCTTATTCTGAACTTCCCAGAATAATTGTTGATAGTCTGGGTCCTTATATGCTTCATCCTTAGTCAACTCGATGATAGGATTAGTGGGCATTGATACCATTGTAGCCAGAGTTTCTGTCCTAGATAGTTCTTTAGCAATAAGAGCATCAGGGAAGGCTTTACAACTAAGGGCATCTGCTACTACATTTTCTTTACCGGGTTTGAACTTAATTTCAAAGTCATACTCCTATAGAATTTTGATCCACCATCATTGCCTCATATTAAGATCGTGTTGAGTAAAAATACACTTAAGTCTTTTATGATCTGTGACTAAGAAAAACTTATTTCCAAGCAAGTAATGTCTCTATAATTTGAGAGTGTGAATCATAGCTAACAACTCCAGTGAGTAGCATATCTATTTTCATGGGCTTTCAATTTTCTCGAAGAGTAAGCTATAGGATGACCTTCCTACATTAGTATACATCCCAATGCAAGAGAGTTGGCATCTGTGACAACTTCGAATTCCTTGCTTAAGCCAGGTAGTCTTAAGATAGGAGAAATTATCAAACTATGCTTTAGTTACTCAAAGCTAGATTGCTCAATTGGCATCCAGATAATGGCAACTTGCTTTTTGAGTAGGTCTATAAGAGGTGCTACAATTTGGGTATAGTTTCTAAGGAATATTCTATACCATCTTGTTAGACCTAGAAAACTTCTCACTTGATAGTGGTTGGGGGTGGCCAATCTTGAACGTCTTTGAACCTTGGTAGGATCTATTGATATACCTTCAGAGTAGACACTATGAATCCCAAGTATTCAATCTTCCTTTTGAAGAAGGCACACTTATTCTTATTGGTATACAACTTGTGTGTTCTCATTGTCTCTAGGACAATGCGAAGATGTGGTTCATGATCTTCTTCCTCCTTAGAATAAGTTAGTATGTCATCAAAGAATACAAGAACAAAATCATCAAGATGAGGTCTAAAAATGTATTGCATTAACCTATTGAAGGTAGCTGGCGCATTTGTCAACCCAAATGACTTCACAATGAATTCAAAATGATCGTCTCTTGTGTTGAAAGTGGTTTTAGGGATATCTTCATCCTTGATTCTAATATGATAATATCCTAGCCAAAAATTGATCTTAGAAAAGATCCTTGCTCCTTGTAGACGACGATCAAGAAGCTCATCTATCCTCAAGATTAGGTACTTATTCTTTACTGTTACCTAGTTTAGCCCTTGGTAGTCGATACAATGACAGAGAGTTTCATCTTTCTTCTTTTGGAATAATACTAGGGCTCCCCATTGGTGAACTACTTGGCCAAATTTACCCTTGTTCTAGTAGTTATTTGAGTTGCTCTTTTATTTCGATGGCTTCAGGAATAGACATTTTGTAAAGTCTTTTTGCCCACTGGAGCAGCTCCTGGAACAAGTTTGATCTCATGATCGACTTCTCTTTCCAGAGGTAACTCAGTTAGCTCTTCAAGAAATACGTTGGCATATTCTTTTAACTAGGATGGTTCTTCTTCTGTCTCTAACCATCTTGATTTACCTTGTTAAGCTTGATCAAGTAAACATGTAATCCTTTCTTCAAGCCTTTCATAATGTGAGAAGCTTTTGCTAATTGAACTTTAGGTTTCCTTATTTCACCTTGTGTAGTTGCTATTTCACCATTCAAGTCCCAAAATGTGACTTGACCTTTTCCACAATGGATATGAGTATCATTGGAAATTAGCAAATCCATTCCTAATAAACATTCATAAGCTCCTTACTTCATTACTCTGAACCTCATACTTGAAAGGTTTTATTCTAGGTTAAACTCTACCTTGGTGCCAATTTGTTGTGTAGAAAGTATTTCCTTTCCATTTGCTAATTCCACAAGCAGTCTTGATGCATTTACTATATCTATTCCTAACTTCTTAGCACACTTGGGTGAAATAAATGAGTGTGTACTTCTATAGCCAATCAAAACTTTAAATGATCTACCTCGGTGACTAGCTAGTGTCTCTATTATTGAATATTAACGATTTGGACCCTCTTGTGGAATGTAACATGAATAGTTTCTTTTTCAATATCTTATTCCATAGTAGGATCTTCCTCCTTATTAATCTCTTTAAGGGTAATATTTGACATTCTTCCTCTTGCTATAGCTACTTGACCATGGCCTTGGGCAGCTCTACCTTGACCTTGGAATTGGCCTTGGTGAAGGTTTCCATTAAGCTTTGGACAATCTCTCTTGAAATGTCTTGGTTCATTACAGTGAAAGCACCTAAGACCATTCATGTTTCCTTGGGTAGGGACAAAATTTCCAATTGCATTGGATTTTCCCTTTTTTTTCTAATCTTAGTGAAATTGGCCTTGGATTCTTTTTTCTTGACCTTTGAATTCTCCTTTTCTCTAGTTATTGTAGCTCCAAAACTTATTATTTTCAGGCTTTGATTGTACTTTCCGCACAATAGGAGCAGCTCAAATCAAAGCATCTTTGAGGTCTATTGGGCGCATTGATTCCAAGCGAGTGTTCAAAGGAGAATTTAGCCCATTGCAGAACTTCGATACTCGTTGAGCAGTATCCATGGAGGGTGCATATTTAAGAAGTGAAACAAATTTGGAGTAATATGCTCCCAGGGTCAATCCCATTTGCTTCAAATTAAAGAACTCATTCATCTTCTCGGTGTGATAAGCTAGAGGTAAATATATTCCTCTTACAACTTCTTTCAATAAATCCCAAGTAATGGTATTTTCAAGGACACCTTGATCTCGGCACCACTGCTTCCACTAGAGTCGAACTTCACCAATTAATTTTAGCTTAGCTATCATGGCTTGGTTGGCTGGGATAGTTTCAACAACAATAAAATAATCTTCCATGGATTCGATCCAAATTTCTGCATCGACTTTCACATTCTCACCTTTCTTGTCAAATTTCAGAGGTTTTTTTTGCTTCAAAAGATTCCTTTTCTCTTGGGCTTCGTTGGGAATTGTTGAAATTTCCTTTTCTCTTGGGAGAAATTTTGGGAAATTTTCAACAATTCCCAAGTCAAAATTTACAAAATTTATATAGTATTAATATAAAAGTTTGATACTCAAATTGTTTCTCGCTCAATTTATTGAAACAATTTCAAATAAAATTATTTTCCCATTGCTAAAGTTAAACTGTAATTTTAGAGGTTTTAAGGGAAAATAGGGTTCCATTATTTCTTTGATTGATAACATATCAATCAATCTCTATTACAATGGATGTACAAGGTAATTAAATGGGAAGAAATACATTATTTAGATCGGTCACATGCTCATCTTTTTTTTTTCAAAAAAGGATTCTCTACTACAATCTAAGCATGATACTCTAATACATCCTTTATGAAGGAACTTGGATTTTGAGAGTAGATATCTAGGAATCTATATTTTTGAGGGAGTTCAAGGAATCTATCCTTTTTGTAGTTGCATTGGCTAAAGCAACCTACAACTTTTACTCTGTCGGCATGGCTAGAAGGATCTTTGCAACTTCCTCATAGATATACTAGTTTAGTTTGATCTTCTTGCCTTTAGTATACAGAGTTTACACTGGCTTTATAAAATAGATAAATCTCGACAACTTTAAGGTCTTCCATCCATTTTACCCTTTTCAAATTATTTTGAAGATAAGCTAGACGGTTTGCATCGATATAGCAATATCCTCTACTAATCATCCACCACCTTTCACAATATAGAGACGAGGGGTTGTACAACTAGTCTAATAGCTGCATCATCTGATTTCTCCAAGCCAAACTGGATGAATGCATAACTGACATGAACATTACTCGAAAGATCAAAAATCATTTCCAAGATTTGTTATTCTACCATAATTCAAA
Source organism: Lygodium microphyllum (assembly GCF_053477565.2). Lineage (NCBI taxonomy): Eukaryota > Viridiplantae > Streptophyta > Polypodiopsida > Schizaeales > Lygodiaceae > Lygodium > Lygodium microphyllum. Next base: position 139,635,064 of record NC_141147.1, read on the forward strand.
AACATACATTAACAAAGAGAGAAAAAATGTCCTAGGTTGTATTTACAATTTTTTTTTCTTAAGCTTACGTCATATTCTGTTTTAGTGAGATCCTCTGATAACAATTGTGAGGTGTCCACTAGTCTCAATCCAAGGTTCACCTTTTAGTAGTCCATCAGTAGGTTTTCCAAAATGATACCACCAAGCACTCCCTTGGAGTATCACGGGGTTTGTCAATTAGGCCCTACAAATTCTACATTGCAATGGAAGAGTTTCAATCAAACCCACTAGGATCGACTTGAATTTTTGAGTTCCTAAAATCAGACGTGTCTCCTAATAGCCAGCTAGCATCAGTAATTTTGAGTTCCCATTTCCTACAGGATTATTCGAACTGAAGCAGACTTGCCATTGCACTTGGTTCAAAGAGAATGGGAGATGGCGAGGGGAGTGCAGTACATTAACCCTCCTGTCCATAAGGCAAAATCCCATTCCAGCCCCCTAAAACAAGGCAAGTCGATTCTACCTAATAATTAGTTGGTCAATTTATCATCTTCTTATTTCTATCGTTGATATCGTTGGACGAACCCGTTCGGGGTTATCCACTTTCCTTTGATGATGGAATCATATTTACTTTTTTTAATTACCTACAATATATTTATTGGAATATATACAACTAGCTTCTTTAATTATTTTGTTAAATCATAGGTTCCTTCGCATAATTTATTTCACAGACAGGCATACAATTCAAGAAATCCTTGAATAAAACAAACTCCTTTATTATATTGGAAGTTTATTACAAATTTCCATCTTCCATTTCTATGGAAGATATACAGAATTCCACGAGGGTATTCTACCCATACCAAGATTCTACCCTTGTAACTAGTATTTAGGATTCCAAGATTCTATCCTAGGTCATGAAGGGGCCTGTCAGATTCTAGGAGTAATGCAGAATTTATGGCCAGAGCCCCCCTGGCACCCACATCTACTGTCCGAGGCTATCCCAACAGACAGACTTTTCGCTACGAAGACGATTTAAGCCTCTCAAAGTGATAACCAGGACCCCCTTGGAGTAGGGTCTTGCAACTAGCTTGGGGGTAGCCTAGCACAATCTTTTCTTTTATCCTAGTTTGGCACAACATCATTGGGAATCACGTCTTTTCTTGCACTTGCATTCACCACACCTGATGTCCCATTGGTAGTGGAAACTCTGGCAACCTGGGGCACTCTCGTATCTCTGGCAATACCCATTCTTTGACCACTTGAGATGGTTCTCATGGTCTTTCCACCTCATCGCTTTGGAGCCATCATTCACGAGCCTTTTCGAGAGATAGGGAGAAGGCGTAATAAATTCAAGATGGGAGAGCATGAGAGAAGATGGCTTGTTTGAGGACTATGACAGGGGGTTGAGCTAACTCTCTTCCTCGTAGCCTCTCGAGGTAGCTTCTCTCTCTCTCTCTCTCTCTCTCTCTCTCTCTCTCTCTCTCTCTCTCTCTCTCTCTCTCTCTCTCTCTCTCTCTCTCCAACTTCCTTCCGCAGCCTCTCGGGGTCTCTTATGCCTCTCTAGATTGAGTAAAGGGCATGCCTTTTTATAGGCTGAAGGGAGTGCAGATTGCCTCTCCCTTCCCCTCTCTTTTCTGCCCTCTTTGGGCAAAGACATCTCCTCCACTCAGGGTGGAGAGCTTCTTTCTCTCCTTTTTTATTATTTTTAATTTTTCCTCTCTTTAATTTTTTGAATTTGAAAAAGGGGGGGGATTCGTGAGGCTATCGACAGCTATTTTGGAGGTTAAAGGAGATATTTAAGGTAAAGAGGATTTTGATGATGATGAAGAAGATGAAGATTATGATGATGATGATGGGCATGATGATGATATTGATGAGGATGATGATATCAATGATGATGACATGGAAGATGATGGTGATGAGGAGGAGGAGGATGAGATGGCCGCCCTTCTTTTTGGCAGCCCAATCATCATTTTTTTCGTCTTTTTTATTCAACATTAGTTTTATTAAAGTTAGTTTTAAGTTAGTTGTTAGTTTTTTTAAAAAGACTTTGTTAGTACCTAATTTACTAACTTAACTAACTTACTAATGTATAGGCTAACTTAACTAACTAGCTCATAACTAACCTTACTAACTTATGATTGACTAACCAACTTTTAATTTTACAAAAATATTACAATGCATTGGTTAACCCAAAAGACATTACAATGAACTCATAATGGCCATACCTTGTATTGAATTTTCTTTTGAAAATGCCCTCTCTTTAATCCTTATCTGATAATAGCTTGATCATAGATCAATCTTTGAAAAGATTTTTGCACCTTAAAGATGGTCAAGTAATTCATCTATCATTAGATTTGGATATTTGTTCTTAATTGTCACTTGGTTTGGCCCATGGTAGTTGATGTAGAGATGGAGGGTTTTTCCTTTCTTCTTTTGGAATAGTATTGGTGCTCCCCATATGGTGAATTACTTGGTCTGATGTACCCTTGATCCAAAAGTTACTTGAATTATTCTTTCAACTCAATGGCTTATGGAATGGACATATGATAGGGTTGCTTTGTTATCGTTGTAGCTCTTGGTGTTAGCTTGATCTCATGATCAACTTCTCTTGGTGGAGGAAGTTATGTTACCTCTTCAGGGAATACTAGCTAGGATGGCTCTTCATCATCTTTCTTCTCTTGCTCGATTCTTATTAAGTTTGATTAGGTAGATAGACAAATCTCAATCCCTTCATGATTTGAGAAGCTTTTGCTAGCTGGAGTGCATGTGAGAAGTGAGCTTTTGGAGTGATCTTTTGAGGGAGTTTTTTTAGCAACCTCAAGTTTTATTCCATTTGCTCCTCTTTTTCTTTTGGACATATATCAATCACCAATGCTACTTCTCCATTGCCACCACCACCACCACCTCCACCATCATCATCACCACCACTAGCACTACCCCCACCACCACCACATTTTACTCTTCCCCTTCTCATTAGAGCCACAACTACTTCTCCTCTCTCTACTCATATATTGGGGACCAACCACCAACATCTCACTCCCCTCAATAACATTACCACCACTAGCACCGCCACTACACCATCACATCTTACTCTCCTCCTCATTAGAACCACAATTGATTCTACTCTCTCTCTCTCTCTCTCTCTCTCTCTCTCTCTCTCTCCTCATGTAATGGTGACCAAGCATTGACATCTCATTCTTCTCAATAACATCTCTCTCTCTCTCTCTCTCTCTCCTCATGTAATGGTGACCAAGCATTGACATCTCATTCTTCTCAATAACATCTCTCTCTCTCTCTCTCTCTCTCTCTCTCTCTCTCTCTCTCTCTCTCTCTCTCTCTCTCTCTCTCTCTCTCTCATATCTTGGAGACCCACAACATGCATCTTTCTCTCCTCCTCCCCATTAATAACTCTGTCTCCCTCTCTCTCTCTCTCTCTCTCTCTCTCTCTAACAACACATTAGTAGTTCTCTCTCCTTAATTGCTTTACATCACTACATTAAGCTTATGTGATTATTTTTTATAATATTATCACAATGTTAGTGGTTGAATTACACATATTCAAGTGATATCACACTCTGTATCCCTTTTCTCAATTATTTGCATATACATTATAATTACATCATGATGTATCAGCACTTTTATTGTGCACACATGAGCAAAACCAGAAACACTTACACTTACACATTCCTCTCTCTCTCTCTCTCTCTCTCTCTCTCTCTCTCATATGTTGGGGACCAATCATCGACATGTCACTCCACACACACACACACACACACACACACACACATAGAGTAATGAAGGAGACCTAGGTGAGAGAAGGAGAGAAGGGAGAGATTGCAGAGAGGAGAGAGAAAGAGGAAGAAGATGAGAGAAAAAGAGAGAGAAAGGTAGTAAGAGAGAGAGAAATAGAGGGGAAGCCATGAAAGCTGGAAGGAAGGACAAAATAAAGACTTGATTATTGATAACTAATCCCTAATTGGATCTCCCAATACCTTAAATACCCCCTTCATTATAAGTAGGTATTCCCATGCTAACCTGTGTCTTTCCCATCTCTCCCCACTCTTTTACATTCCATCCGACCCTAAAGGCTTTTGCCCTCAAAAACAAAAAGAGGACTTATTGGTGTGGCTCATAGCAAAAGGGGGGGTTGCAAAGTACTACTTTGTTCAGCATTACAAAGGGAAATATAGGTATGGGGAAGTACAATCTCATATGGAATTGGGGCATACAAATGTGTATATGATGTATAAGACATGTGCAAGTTCATAGCATATGAGTTTGGCCATCAATTCTTAACAATTAGGAGCTGACAAATAGTGGACAACATGTTGTCCAGAATAGGCCTGCTGGGGGAAACTATTCGTAACTTCCTATGGGAAGCTCCAATTGAGGCCTGTGACATATCAAAACCGAGCTCATGAAGCGTACTTTCAGCCCATATAAGTGGCACTTGACTATCACTAATGCAAGGTAAAAACTATTCTAAAATAGTGTGATGTTTGCAAGTTTCCTACAGTGCAAACCAATGAAAATTTAGCTAATCCTCAATCAAAATTACACCCTTGAAGTAGGGGGAGACCTGCACTAGTGAAATGCTGATTGGGGTAGGGCTTTTCCAAGACCATTCCATTCCTCGAGATCAAATGGATAACCTACATAATAAGCATCAAGAGCATAAAGATCATCCACACAAGCATGGGTCACCGTACTACCACCGGGATCAAAAGGATAATTGTGATCCAATGCATCCGTTGTATCATAGAAGTAATTCATGGTGTCACCTTCAAGCATTGATGGTGGCATGAGATCCTTACTGACCCATATGGTAGCATGCATTGACTTTTCCATAAACTCATTGGGAGCCATTGTCCCATGTAGAACTAGAGCAGATGAGGCGACAATCACTACTGCATTCACTGCATCAACCCCTAGGCATTGCATGTTGATGAGCCCCACATTCATGGCTACTACTGGGCATTAAAAGTTAAGGGCTTTGGACTAATGGGGCACCTTCTCATGAAGCTACAATAGTGAGATTCTCTCATCGTGGCATTGTTCGTGAGAAGCATCATGTTGCTCATAAGGATATGCATGCTACTCATAGTAATAATCAAGTGGTTGATGATACCAAGCACTTTGTTGTTGCTGATAATGATGTTGCTCCCCATGTACATACTCATATACGTTTTCATGATGTTGTCCATGTACATAAGGCTGTGTAGATGGTTGTCCATGTATGTGACTAGAATGTAGCTCATAAGATTATACATGGTTATCATATGCATGCTATTGCTCAAAATATGCACAATCATCATATACATGCTAACCATAAGTAGGCAGCACATGATGTTGCCTTTGCACATCCAAACCATGCCAGTGGTCATGGTTCTCATAATTTCCATGAGAATGCCCATGCTACTACTCATAATCATGATGATCCATCCTTTTAATTGTAGCCATTTGAGCAACTTGAATCATAAGGGCTAGAAGTTTGTCATTGATTACCTTGACTTGCATGTTGGTGACTAAGAGTGTTGAGACCACTCGGTCTATCTTAGACATGAACTGACTATGTTGCTCAATTAGTTGATTGTGGCTTGTAGCTTGGAGAGCTTCTTGTTGCCATAGAGTAGTAGTCAATGCATTCATTCGGGGATGCCAAGAGTGAGAAAAGGAACTAGAACTAGGAGCCATGACTGATTTTGATCAACCTCAAAACTATTGTTGCATGGTCAAACAATGCTTGAAGACAAATCAATCCTGCCACTGTATTCACAATGGTTTGGCCCACCAAAATTTGATGTTGAGCTATTACTTTTATAGCTTCATATTTGAATTGATGATTGCTAGTCACTACCTAAAACACATAGGATGTCCTTGTACTCCAACAATAGAGCAACTTTTAAAGTATGATTCACAAGCTTTTCTTTTGCTCCACCAACAGCAACTCCCCTAATGTCATTGCCACCCTTCCAGCCAAGCTCTTCTTCATGTAGTAGGTCAATCTCACCGTATGTATATGCACAACCTACAGGTCTCAAAATTTCAACATATGTAAATTAAATGTATCTAGAGGGGAGGCAGAGGGTTTGCTAATGAGCTCATCAATGCAATTTTCAAGTCACAACTAATTAGCAGTTTGTTGCCATCCAATCCTTTGTTACTCTCTAAGCTAGTATTTGGATTACCAATGGAGTCTCAGGTCTCAGTAGGATCAATTTTGTTGTTGTCATCTTTGCCACATTTGCAGCAGAATAATACTAATATGGACCACGCACCTGGTTCAATGCAAGAGCCACATAAGGAGCACATGCCTTACAAAAAAATATCCTGCTAAAAACATGTTCTTTGTTGCGAAAATCAAGGATGGCCACTTCAGGCATGCAGGCCCAGAAAAATTGGCCTCTTTCTCAAGTGCACATCTACCAATGTCTTTTCCGAAATGGAGTCTTCCATACCACATAGGTTAGTTAACAAGACAACACATTAGATTACAAGGTCTAATGATAGTGGGATAATCTCTAAAAGTAACACAAGTAAAGTTATGGATCATGGGCTTGGAGCTGTTATGAATATTGAAAATGGCATGCCTCAGTCAACTCCAAATTTGGCTACAAAAGATTCCCTTTGACCATCTAAACTGCCAAATCTCGGGATTCAAATGTTATGATCAACTTTTAACAAGACTGTGATTTTTAATTCCACCGTTTGTGATCCTTGATGATGACTAGCTCAATTTGGCAATAGCAAAGATCACCACCAATTTGACCCGTTGGTGATCATATCTTGTGTAGATCTCTATGTGAATGAAGCGAGCAAACCATTCTACTCCTTAAGGATGCAAAATAAGGGCATGAAGTCGTGTCTCTTTGCCAAGCAAGTAAAAGTTAATAACACTACCACAAAGAGGCATTGACACATTTTCCTTTGGGAAGATGTAGCCTTAGTGTCTCTATGTAGCTCAAGAAAACGAGCAGGAGCCGACCCAGACCTTCCGATCATCAATGAGGTTTGTGATCCTTCATGATCTAAAAAGTTCTGAGCATGTGTAGCTACAAGGTGTGCATATGGAACAGGCACCACAGTGGAACAACAGTTGTACTTCTCACATATGTATAGCACAAGCTATGTGTCAACTGTTGTAGTTCATCCACCATAAAGACATTTTCATCCACCAATACATGATAATGTGAAGGGCTTATTGTTCCAATGATGCCTGATGAGCACTAAGGTAGAAGTCATAATCTCTTGGGTGGCACACTCCCACATCAAAAATTGTTCCTGAAGGAATGTTTCCTGTGTCATTTGCTGGGAAAAAACATGTATGATGTCTCTTTGTGCAATAACTTGCCAAAATTGCAGCAAATGGTATGCCTTGTTGATTGCAAACAAGAGTGTTACATCCCAAAATAGATTCAAGGCTTTGGCGAGTTTTTGGAGTTTAAGAGGGTTGTTAGATGTATGTTGTAGTTAAAGCTGGTTGCAGCTTTTGCAAAGGAACATGTTCCTTTTGTGTTGACACAAAACTTTGACCTGGTGACCCCATGTCTTTTGCCTCCTTGGAAACACCACATTTCAAGGGAACAGGAAGTAGGTTGTGTGGCGGGGGTGAAGACAAGGTTGTTGTATCTATTTCTTCTTTCAATGTCTTGAGCCTTAGATTATTGATAGCATCGCTGAGATCAGACATAAGCTCGGGTCAGTCACATCACAGCATAAAGTTGCCCTTATCATAAACCTTCCTTTAGGATCTTCCTAGACACTAAGCTCATCATGGTTTGTGGGCATAGGACCATATTCATAAATCTCAGATATCCTACATTCTAGTGTCTTTACTTGGTTAATGACCTCAGTCAGCAGTAATGAAGCCTTACCAATCTTTGTGGTGCTCGAAAGCAGTGTGTGCAGTCTGGAGAGATGCAAATTGATTCATTCATGATGGTGCCTCTTTGCCTGAAAGGTGTTGATATGTTTGCAATCACATCTACTTCAATCTCTTTGTAAGGATCAGTGAGGGCTCAAGACTAGAATCCCATATGCACAGTAGGAGAAGTGCTACCATCCAGTTTCCTATAAAGCATTGTGCTTGCTCTCTTTTCTAATGCAATATCATAGTACTTTTGTCCTTCAATAAAGTCTCTGTGTCATTGTTAGTCTATACACAAGATTGTGTTTATGAGTCCAAGCTTCCATCTTGGAACCTAATTCACTTGTGTAACAGTCAGCCATGCCAGTGTCTTCATGAACTCACTCTTTCTCTTCCAACCTCCATAGCTTCCGCATCTGCCACACTCTAGATCCCGCATCTTTGTCATGGTATTAGAACCTAGTCGGGCATGGCATGACTCCCTTCTCTACTCTCTCAGTCCCTCTTAACCTCAAGGTAGCTCAATGAGCTTATCTCTCA